>NC_051158.1:28000022-28297522 GCF_013339745.2 Dermacentor silvarum | reverse complement strand
TGGACTGCGCAGGAGCATATGTTACCGGTCGTATATTGTAATTGCACCGAAATTATAGTCGCAACAGTGAGTACATATAAAAAGCAGAAGTTCCGCAAAATATACATTAGAAATGCGAAGATAGAATGGAATATACAAATGCCAAGATAAACGGCAAGAAAGTGTCGCGTGAAACCAAGTTCACTGCTTGTGCACACAAAACCTCGCAACAAGATATTTAAATATACGTATAAGTCTGCAATAAATCTACGTATCCAAGGAAACGTCACTGTATATAATGCGTCAAACAAGACAAATAAACATGTTGCGCCGTCACAGATAGTAAACTTCACGCATACGAGTATAAAGACAGACGATCCAGGCAAGAACAAAACTATGATATCAGAAATCGTGATATGCATTTGAGCCATGCTGCGATCGCGACAGCACCATGTGGCTGTCGAAATGCAGAAATTCACAAGATTCGCGTACCCCGCCATTAGGGGGTATGAACCACTCGCTTACCCCGCCATCGGGGGTACGAATTGCCTTAAAATTTGAGCGTCAGGCGTTATGGCACCAAAATTCAATGGCACCACAATTGACGGTATCACGCACGACCTTTGGTGGGAGTCGAACCCTCGACATTTGGTGGGAGCAAAATTCAATGGAACCAAAATTGATCGTGCAACCGTTGATGGTTGAACCCACGACCTTTGGTGTTAATTATGGCTAAGTAATTAAGGCAATTTAATTAAGATATAGTTATTTAAGACACTCGACCTTTGGTGAGTCGGACCCATGACCTGTGGTGTTAATTATGGTGAAGTTATTAAGGCACGGTTAATTAAGATATAGTTATGTAAGGGACTCGAACCCTCGACCTTTGGTGAGTCGTACCCACGACCTTTGGTATTATTATGGCGAATTGAGGCACAGTTAATTAAGATATATTTATGTAAGGGAGTCGAACCCTCGAGCTTTGGTGAGTCGTACCCACGACCTTTGGTATTATTATGGCGAATTGAGGCACAGTTAATTAAGATATATTTATGTAAGGGACTCGAACCCTCGAGCTTTGGTGAGTCGTACCCACGACCTTTGGTATTATTATGGCGAATTGAGGCACAGTTAATTAAGATATATTTATGTAAGGGACTCGAACCCTCGAGCTTTGGTGAGTCTTACCCACGACCTTTGGTATTACTATGGCGAACTGAGGCACAGTTAATTAAGATATAGTTATGTAAGGGACTCGAACCCTCGAGCTTTGGTGAGTCTTACCCACGACCTTTGGTATTACTATGGCGAACTGAGGCACAGTTAATTAAGATAGAGTTATTTAAGGCACTCGGACCCTCGACCTTTAGTAAAAGAACCCTCAACCTTTGGTGTTAATTACGGCAATGTGAATTAAGGCACAGTTAATTAAGTTATAGTTAATTAAGGCACTCGAACCCACGACCTTTGGTGGAAGTCGAACTCACGGCCTGTGGTCTTAATTAAGGCAAAGCTAATTAGGGCACAGTTAATTAATATAGAGTTATTTAACACACTCGTATCCACGACCTTTGGTGAGAGTTGAATCCTCAACTTTTGATGGGAGTCGATCCCACTTGGAGGTATGGGCGAACCAGCCATATCTCCAAGTTAGATTCCAATTGACACCGTGAAGGTCCAGAGTCGAACGCACTACCTTTGAATTGAGGCGAATTAAGGCACAGTTAAGAGATAGTTAATTAGGGCACTCCAACCCGTGACCTTTGGTGTTAATGAGGACGAAGTTAATTAAGGCACAGGTAATTAAGTTAAGACACTCGAAACCATGACCTTTGGTGGGAGAAGACAAGTAAAGGGAAGTAACAACGCATTAAAATGAAAATGTCAAGTAATGTAATGAATGTCTCGTAAGTGCGCAGGCTTTCGCCTTCATCCTATTTAACGTATGCTAAAGTGACTGTGACCTTTTTCTTCGGTTTAGCCACTGAGTATGTATCACTGTGTATGCGCCCGTTCTTGGCCGGTAGTCCAGAATGAGCATGTCGCGGCCGCTATACGATTCCTACTCAAAACCTAAACATAACATTGGCTCACATATATCTCTACAGCTATTGGAATTAACTTGCACGAAGCCTCATGAGCTCCTATGTAAATGTAACTTGCATGAGCTCCTATGTAAATGCATGGGAACAGAGAATCGAAGTAATGTCCCTGCGCTAAATTTACTTTTATAAAACTGACCTGCATGGAAAAAATGGCTGGGCGAGCTTACATGTTTTGGTCCGCTGAGAAAATTTTGGAAAATTGAGAAATAAATAACCTAAGAAATTGAGAGCGAGTGGCCATATACAGCGACCGAATTCTGAAACTGCAGGAGCGGGATAATATAACAATATTACAGTCGCCGACCGATTTTTCGGACTCCGAAAATTCGGACTTGTTGGATATTCCGGACTCCATAAGTGCACCGTCAAGGATCCCATAGAGATAATGCATTTTTTTGACCGATTTTTCGGACGAATTTGCCCCTGAAAGTTGGATTTTTCGGACTAAATCGCTCGTTTAAAGCTACGCTCCCAACCATTGTGGAAGCCGCCATATTGGATTTTCTGCCAGCTTGGCTAAATTTGGTCTTCGAATGGCTTTGCTGCCTCCGAGATTAGAAAGCGCACTTGGAAAACGCGGCACGGGACGTTACTTTTTTGTCTTCGGTCAGCACTACTATCGTCATCACACCGTTGGGGACGGGAAAGGAGGAGGCAAAGGAAGGATTCTTTTTATTGTTGTAGCTTCTTCAGCTTGTTTCAGTCGCCATTCTGCACGTGTTGTGTCGCGCTGCATCGAGACGTTGTGTGGTTCCTTGTGGCTACTACAACATCGAATTTTGCGTGCTTGACGCCATGGCTCCGCCATCTGTGCCATCGCGAGAGCCAGGCGGTGCGAAGACACGTGGGAAGTACACGACCCTGACGTTGGAGAAGAAAGCTGCAATTATCAAGCTGATACAGAGTGGACGTTCGCAGCTTGATGTCGCCAAAGAATACCACCTCTCCAAGCAAACGGTATCTGACTATGTCAAAAACAGCGCGAAGATACTGTCAGCGTTTGAGAATTCCCACAACAAGAGCCAAAAAAACGACAGTAAGGGTGTTCATCCAGCCCTTGAAGAGGCTCTGCAGTTGTGGCTCAAAGGAGTTTTGGCCAAGAACCTGCCCGTGTCGGGAGACTTGTTAAAAGAAAAGGCGGAGTCGTTCGTTTTCAAAATGGGCATTGAAGAGTTCAAATTTACTGACGGATGGCTTCGCGGCTTCAAGAAGAGGCACGGAATTTCATTCAAAAAAGTGAGTGGTGAAAGCGGAGCGGTGGATCAGACTATTGTGTCTGATTACCGTGTCACGAAGTTGCAAGCATTGCTTAAAGAATATGCTCCTTCGGACATATTCAACTGTGACGAGACAGGACTTTTCTTTAAGATGCTGCCGGATCGTGCGCTAGCATTTTCGGGGGAATTGTGCGCCAGTGGGAAGCTCAGCAAGGAGCGTATAACAGTGATGGTTGGTGCCAACGCCACCGGAACGGAAAAACTGCCTCTTCTCGTTATTGGGAAGGCCAGAAATCCGAGGTGTTTTAAGGCTGTGAGAACCCTCCCTGTGGAATACGACAGCAACTCCAAGGCGTGGATCACGCAATCATTGTTTGAAAGATACATACGCAAACTTGACCGCAAATTTGCGCGGCAGAACAGAAAGGTCATCTTTTTTGTGGACAACTGTGGCGCGCACGGTAGCGTGCCGAACCTTGAGGCCATTCGGCTGGAATTTTTACCGCCTAACACCACAAGCGTGCTCCAGCCAATGGATCAAGGCGTGATCAGAAACATCAAGGCACACTACCGTGCCCGCCTGCTCCGCCGCACCGTCTTGTGCCTCGACAGCGGGAAGGTGTACAAGGTCGACCTTCTGGCCGCCATCCACATGTTAGCCGATGCATGGAAAGCGGTGAAGCCAGAAACCATCGCGCATTGCTTTAGGCATGCAGGGTTCGCTGCTGCCGAAGAGCCCGAGGCGGATGACCTGGACGTAGGCGACCCGGACGGCACCGATGGCGGGGATGACTTAATGAACGACCTGCGCAGTGGTGGAGTGGACGTTCCTGCCACGATGACATTTAAAGATTTCGCTCGTACGGACGACAACGTTGTTTCGTGCGCGGAGCCCACAGACGACGAAATTCTTCGCCAGGTTGTCCAGCAGCCGGAGAGCGGCTCGGATGATGACGACGAAGACCGCCCGCAGCCGTCGGCGGCGGAGATCGCCAACGCGGTGACGCTATTGTCGAGCGTTTACGGTGACGATGTCACCTTGGCGCAAATACAGACAAACCTAATTGCCTCCAAGCGTACTATGAGGCAAGGCAGCATCAAGGACTTTTTTAAGCCTGCCTGAATGAAATAAAGTTAACATTTTTGGCGAAAACTAATTTTTCGGACTGTTCGATTTTTCGGACTTTTTTTCGGACCCCGCCAGGTCCGATAAATCGGTCGGCGACTGTATTCCATGCAATGCTAATCCTTTTCAGGGTTCATCATGTTGGCCGGAGCGGTGCCTCGCCTACGTTTTAAAGCGAGATCTTTAAGGGCCCCGTTACGCAGAAAGCATGGCGTTGCCGGCGTTGACCGTGAGTGAAAATTGTCTACCAATCACAGCGTGGCGCGCGGCGCGTTTCTACCAATCACAGCGCGGCGCACGCCGTTCGGTTCCTTGCACCACCACCAGATGGCGCTCGCCACCGCGCATCCGCCACCGCGCATCCACCGCGCATCCGCATCCGCCAGCGCGCGATGGAATGGAGGGTGCTTGAGGCTAACCGGGTCATTACGGGTCTGAGCAGACCACTTGGGTACGGTGTAATGGACGTAAACCGGGAAGTGTACGAGTCTGGCTCCCAGCCTTTTGCACAGGATGGCATTCACTACAGTGGTGCCACGGGCGGGAGCGTAGGTAGTAGGATAGGGCGCCAAGCTACGGCTTTTTTGGGGGGACCCAGAGCCCTAAGACCACCAGTGTAGACGAAGACGGACCCAGAGAGGCTCCAAGATTCAAGAAACGTAGAATCGGTAGAAGAAATAGACGTAAGCACCAGGGGCAAGGTCATTCTGACATAGGTTACATTAACATGCAAGGTGGCAGGAATAGGCTGAAGTGGGAGGAGATAGACGAGCAACTAAGGCAAGAAAAGCTGATGGTATACGGGTTTGTGGAGACACATCTTAGGGACATGGAGCAACCTCCCTGTAATCCTGACTATGCATGGGAATATTGCAATAGAACAGAGGGCAGCAGAAAAGGGGGTGGAATTGGTGCATTCATTCATAAAAGTAACTGGCAAAGGGTCAAACAGGAATGCAAGGAGCATTTATGGCTAAAAGGGAAAGTTGCAGGAGAGCAGACACTCCTTGGTTTTGTATACCTGTGGACAGGAGCAAATGCCAAAGAGGAAAACAAAAAAATGCTGGAATGCATATCAAGTGACATTAATGAGCTAGGAGAAGGGTGCGAGATTATTATACTAGGAGATATGAACGCACACATAGAAGACATGGACGGGTACACAGACTCAACAGGCAACATGATGCTGGATATGTGTGAAATGCATGACTTAGTTGTATGCAA
This sequence comes from Dermacentor silvarum, assembly GCF_013339745.2. NCBI lineage: Eukaryota > Metazoa > Arthropoda > Arachnida > Ixodida > Ixodidae > Dermacentor > Dermacentor silvarum. The sequence goes on along the minus strand of NC_051158.1, from coordinate 28,291,871 downwards.
CAGTACTGAGAAGTGTGAAGGGCACATAACAGGGAGCCTGCAGTCGACGATAGATTATGCACTAATGCCACATAGGATGCACGATAGGCTAAATGTAATGAGCATAGATGAATATGGCTCCAGAAGTCTAGGTAGTGATCACAAACGTATTAAGGTGAGTTTTAGAAGGGAAATGAAAGTAGGTAGGAGGCAAGATGAACAACCAGGTGGGATATTTTACTCGGAAAAGCAGCTTGAAATAGCAACCCAGCAAATTGAGGAAGTAATTTCAGAGGATACAAAAACAGAATGGACATATGCAAATTTAACAGGACTATTTGAGCTAGAGCTTACTAAGGTACGAGTCAGGACAAAAGGGAACAGAAGACGTAAACCCAAGAGCTGGTGGGATGAGGAGGTTAAGAAGGCCATAGAGAAACGCCAGGAAGCATCCAGGGAACACAGATATTCAAAGCAGAGGGGTGAACCAGAAGCTGATGTAGGCAGAAAATGGAACAACTTCTTAAACTGTAGAAGGGAAGCATCCAATTTGATCAATGAGAAGATCAGAAGAAAGGGGAGCCAATGGTTGTCAGAAGTAAACAAAAAGGATAGAAAAGCAGCGAAGAAATTTTGGAAACATCTCAACTCCTTGAGTAATAAGACTAGCCTAGAGCAGAGGTTTATAGTTACAGCTCAAGGTGTTCGACTAGAGGGAGATGAGGCAATGGAACATATAAGAACAATGATGACAGAAAAATTTAAAGAACGAAACATAGCATGTGCTCAATCAGGTGAGGATGGACTAGTCAGTGCAGTGGCTCCACTGGCACAAAGCGAGTGGGAAAGGGCAGAGAAGAGGGTTCCTAGTAGCACGTCGACAGGTCCTGATGGCATCCCAATTATGTTGATAAAGACATTGGGCCCAAAATCTAAGAAAGCATTAAGAGAGGCAGTGAGCAAAATGATAATGGACGGTAAAGCCCCTGACGGGTGGAGACTGAGCAGGATGAGCATGATATATAAGGGAAAGGGGGACAAAGCCGACATAAACAACTACCGTCCCATAACAGTGACGTCAGTGGTTTACAGGGTGGTGATGCAGATTATAAAGGACAGACTGCAGGCATGGGTGGAGAGCGAGGAGGTGCTGGGGGAACTACAAAATGGGTTCCGAAAACAAAGAAGGTTAGAAGATAATCTGTTCTCATTGACACAGTGTATTGAAATAGCAGAAAAGGAACACAGGCCCCTATGGCTTGCCTTTCTGGATATCAAGGGAGCCTATGACAGTGTAATCCAAAAGGATTTGTGGGACATACTGGGCACTCTAGAGGTGGAAGATGGAGTAAGAAATCTTTTAAACGATATCTATAAAAGTAACAGGGTGCTTATAAAATGGGAAAACAAGGTATCTGGGCCTATAGAGATACATCAGGGGCTTAGGCAGGGGTGCCCTCTGTCACCTCTGTTGTTCATGCTGTATTTACAAGGATTAGAGAAAAATTAGAGAGGAGCGGACTTGGCTTCAACCTTTCCTATTTCAAGCAGGGAGAATGGATTAAACAGTCATTACCAGGACTGATGTATGCAGATGACATTGTACTTATGGCTGACAGCAAGGAAGACTTGCAGAGATTAATGGACATCTGTGGTAAAGAGGGAGATAGCTTAGGTTTGAAGTTTAGTAAAGAAAAATCGGCAGTCATGACTTTTAATGATAATCAGGGCAGCGAGCATAGGATACAGGAGGTTACGCTGGAGGTGGTGGATAAGTACAAATATCTTGGAGTGTGGATAAACAATGGGGCTGAGTACCTAACGGAACATGAAAAATATGTGACGGCTAAAGGTAGCAGAAATGCAGCTGTGATGAAAAATAGGGCACTGTGGAATTACAATAGGTACGAAGTGGTGAGAGGGATTTGGAAAGGGGTGATGGTCCCTAGTTTGACTTTCGGCAATGCGGTCCTGTGCATGAGATCAGAGGTTCGAGCAAGGTTGGAAGTTAAGCAGCGAGGGGTAGGTAGACTGGCTCTGGGAGCACACGGAAATACACCAAATCAGGGGGTACAGGGTGACATGGGATGGACGTCATTCGAGGGCAGGGAAGCCAGCAGCAAGATAGAATTTGAGGAGCGATTGAGAGAGATGGCAGAAAAGCGGTGGGCAAGGAGAGTTTTCAGTTATTTGTACATGAGGAATGTTGATACAAAATGGAGGAAGCTGACCAGAAAACTGTCAATCAAATATTTGGACTGCAGGAGGGGTGCAAACCAGGAAACAGCGGTTAAGAAAAAGGTTAAGGAAACAGAGAGGGGTCTGTGGAAAACAGGGATGCAGACGAAATCAGCACTGGGCACATACCGAACTTTCAAGCAAGAAATTGCCAAAGAAATTGCCAAAGGAAGCTCTTTGTTGTTTGAAGCCAGGACGGGAGTATTGCGGACTAAGATGTACCGAGTCAAGTACCAAGGTATAGACACGTTGTGCTGTGCGTGTGGAGAAGAAGAGGAAACGGCTGAACACCTCATACTTTTCTGTAAGGGGCTTAACCCTACAGTGCAAGGCAACGGGGCTGATTTTTTCAAAGCATTGGGGTTTAGGGACAGTGAAGGCAAAATAGACTTTAAGCGGGTAGAAATAACCAAACAGAGGTTATCTGATTGGTGGATAAAATTAAGGCAGGGGTGAAATTTCACCCACCACAAAGTACAAATTATGTTAATAGCCATGGCTAGGTGGCGTATGCCACCGCCCGATTTAAAGGGTTCAGCCTCATCCATCCATCCATCCATCCATCCATCCGCGGCAGCGGCGGCGCCGGCCGTGCGGGGGAAAGAAAGAAAGAGAACCAGAAAGCTCGCCTTCGTGCATAGCGTTCGCCGCAAGCGTTTTCCGGCAAATATTACGGTTGCATAAGCCGCAGTTGCCGGGAATCGCGAGAAGCAGTCAGAGACCCCTTAATGCGATCGCGTTCTACTCTTTAAAGGCGAAGCTTAAGCGTCTCTAAAGTTTTTATCACCCTGATCGACCGGTTGTGAGCGGCGCCTGATAAGTAAGAAATCGCATCGAATAGAAGCAAATAGTATAAGAAAGGAGCGAAAGCAATCCTTCATTTATACAGGCTTATTATATTTCATTCATATAACGTCATCCGCCGCGCATGACTGACCGATCGAGATGATAGGAAGCGGCTCCGCTCGAACCACTGGCGAAACGCGAAAAGGAATAGCATAGGAAGAGAATCGTCACATTATCTCTGCCTTGATTTCAGAACTGCTCCTTAATTGTGACGCGTCGCAGATATTGATGACGGTTTCGTCTTTGAAAAGAAAAGCAACATTCATTGGAACTTCAAAAAGAGAGGGCAGTTCAATGCCAGTATATCATATACAATGGGCAGTCCTCTATCTTTTCGTCCCTATACCCCCTTCCCCCAGTGCGGGGTAGCAAATCGGACGTGCGTCTGGTTAACCTCCCTGGCTTTCCTTTTTTTTTCTATTACTCTCTCCTTTGTCTTTCGCCACGTAAAAATATTTAGCATCCAATTTCGCGCGCGCGAAAAAAAAAGAGCGTGGAGTCTATGACGTCACGCATCGACCTCCTTTGTGTTGCTCGGCTCAGTTGCGAGAGAGAATCGATAAACAGGGAAGAATAGCTTGGCCTTCAATGTGTATACGAATGCTACTGCTAACAATAAGTAGCATTTCGCCGGCAAACAAGCGTTTATGTAACTCTAAGAGTGCGTCTGTCGGTGCTTTTGTTTTGTTCTTTTTTTTTCTTTTTTTTTTCCGCGAATGACTGTGCGTATAGCTAGTTACGTACTGGTCCATCCTCGACTTCCGCGACACGCTTTCGAACGGTCAATTTTCCGGTGATGGCACATCAAGGATGAGAACCAGTGATGGCAATGGTGTACACCGTTCCTTGCGCCTTTGTAGTCGTTAAGAGGAAGCTTTACCGTGGGGCCAACTCCTATTTCTCTATTAAAACTGATGTAAAACGCAGAAATACTCTCACAGGACAACCGCTGGACTCCTTTATGAGAGTACAACTGCTTGTCTCATAGTTGACTCCCATTTTCGGCAGCTGCACTTTCCTGTGGAGTATGTTTACGATGCACTCTACAAAAATGATTGCACCCTTTGGGGCTTTATCTTAACCCCAAACAACATCCGTCATTTCGTGCGTTTCGAAAGCAGCGAACAACCAGGTCCGACGGCGCTACCTGCAAACAGTGGGCCTTCATACTACGCGACCACCGGACTATGAATCATGGCTCTATGGAAGCAACCATCGAGCACTATTGCTGTTCATCGCCGAAACCGGCCTATATTGTTGTATTTAACGGTTTATGCCGTTGGGCGAACTTTCGAAAAAGAAAAACAAGAAAGCAGCGGACGCAGAGTTTTCAAGAAGGGAAACGCAAGCTAACACAGATGAAAATTATTGTTTCAGAACAAGGTACGGCCATAAAGTGCGTAAACTCTATTTTTACAGTGTCTACTGAAAGGAGTATACTCAAACAGGAATTTTCGCCCACCTGTCTTTTAATGAATAGCTGTCTGTTTAGTTTTCAGGATCAATTCCACGAGAGGGCAAAAAAAAAAAAAAAAAGCAAGTGTTACATGTTTGTAAAAGGAGGGCAAACCTGCCAGCGGTGGAAGAAGACGACGACGAACGCGCGAGCGGTGGCACGAGGGCGTCTCTGTGATCACGTGACGCGGGCAATCGGGCACTCACTAGGCACACCTTTAGTAAACCACAACCATGGAGGTGCCGTGGCTTCAGGGAAGCGCGCTCGTCTCGAACCGCCGAGGCCCGGTTTCCTATCCCGCACAGACTGAAATTGACCAAATTTTCTTTTCAGAACCACTGATTTACTTTGTTTACAAGAACCTCCCTGAGAAATGTGACGTCAATCCGAGCATTTTTAGAAATGTTTGTACCCTTTGCGGCGGTCGGCCATTTTTTGTCACGGCGCAGTTTCAGAAAGGTCACCGCAAGGTCATCACCAACATATAGACACCTAAGGCTTTCGCCTTAATAATTGCATCACCTTTTCGCTCGGCCATTTCATCGAAGTGCGCGCCAAGTGCGCAGGGCGGCTTCAGGCGGGACGCGAGTGGCCTTGGGTTCGCATGCATACGATAGGAAGCAAAATGCACTCAACGCATACATCGATCAAAATTTATTGTCATTCGCGTAAAGTCTGTGTGGTGGTCTTAAGGGGGGTGGGGAGGGGGGATAAAGGATATGTGCTTAAAACTCCTTTACGAGGGTCAAGTACTCATATTTAACTCCATTTTCGACAGTATCACCTTCCGATGGAGATCGTTTGCGCTGCTCGTTCATGAGAACTCTAAAATGACGGAGTCAAATATGGGTGGTACTCCGGCTAAAGCAGTTACTCCCTCATAAAAGGAGTTGAAAGAGCTTCACTGCTTTTAGGGTGTATACGGGTGGGCGGCAAAGCTGTAACCTGAGCTACAGAGAATCCTCAGCTCATGGAGCCAGCGTTTGGACAATGGGGACTAGTCTTCTTCACGGCATCAACTGACGAAGACAAATGCTCTTGTCGAAACGTTAGATCAAGGCTGATGCTTCCCTTGTGAGTTCACTGTGACAAGTATCTTCGTCGAAACGTTGGCCCCGTGGGGTGATGATCCTCTTGTTCGGCCGCTACTGATGACTTCGAGTCTCCATTATGCTGTCAACCAATTTGACTTTTAAGGTTACAGGACGACTTGTTTGCAAAATGGTGAGAAAAAAAAAACCACACACACAAACAGGAAAAGAAAGTGAAAGGCCGCTATCGCACTAAGTAACAGTTTATTGGGTGGCAGTCAGCAGTTGTGCTCGAAGGACGCAATGCACGATCATGCTCCGTGAAATTCATGTCCACATCACACGAAAGTCAGTTGCTCCGCTATAAGTCCATGAACTACACGCGACTGTCCAGTCATACATCGGACAGCAGTCAATATTATATACCTCTATATTTACAGTCGCACGAGATGTAGTGACGATTAGCTGATGAGGCACGTTTGACGCATGGTCCTTCTTGCGCAAAACTTAGAAAAAAATGAAATAAGAAAGTAGTTCCCGTAAGCTCCATACTTGTTCACCGTAAAGTATCTTCTATTCTTCAGGTGCATCGAGATGATTATGGCTACACGAAGATGCAGCTCCCACGTACGCTTCCGTGTCAAGATCGACAAACTGGGATGTCGGAATCACGGGATAGTCAAGCGAAAGTACTAACTCCTTCAAGCAGGTAACTTCAGGCCCTTCGGAACAGTCCTTCATAGCTGACGAAGACGTCTGGCACGTATGGAGCGTAGCCATTACACGTACACAATGACAAGATCGCAGACATTGTGCAGCGACCCCTGGTCGTCACAGATGGCACAAACCGTATAGGGTGGTGGTCGGAGGAGGAGGGGATACTGGAATCGCTCGGAATGTTCAAGCTCTCATTCGCTTCTTTGGTTGTGAGCAACTTCTGCTGGACGAGTACATAGTTTACGTTGTCGTCTGCCAACGCAGCCGGTTTTCACCCGTCGCGCAACTGGACATGGCGGGTATGCCGGTGCCAACACGTCCGAGCGTCACTGAACCACGTATGGTGTCCAATTTGTTCGTTATTTGTTGTTGTTGTTGTTCGTCATTTGACGCGAGCGAACACATCACGATGATCAGAGCGCCGTGACGGTGCAGACGCTTCGAAGCGCGTCGTAGACCACGTCTGGCATATGGTCCTTGAAGCAGCGCGGACTGATCACGATGTGGTCGAAGTACTCCGGCGACGTCCAAAACATCTGGTACCTGCGGGAAAACGGGAAGTATTAGAACGGCCATGCAACTATAGACAACAGCGTGTGTTATGCGTGTGTTGGACACGTCTCTGCTAGTGTATGGAGTTGCAAAGCTATTTTTTGACGTTCGATGGAACTTCCACAAAATGCAAATCGCGAGGAGTAAACGAAATTGAAATGTTATACTTTTGTGAAGGCTAAGAGGGGTGCTTTCGATGGCACGGTATGTACTATAGACCAACATAGTTTACGGACCACTGGATCTCAGAAAACGCTAAATAACCTAGCAGCCTTTAAAAGTAGCCAGTAAAACCGTACATCACAATGTTGTTCGCATGTACCAGTAGATGCTGGATATGGGAATATACCAGGCTGCGTTTTGAGGCTGCGGAGATATTCAGCTTTTTGTCAGATCCCTTGGTCCGTAAACTTTTTTGGCCGATAATAGATACGTAAGGTGTGAGCGAGTATAAGGGAATCCGAGGTTCTCGATTCATTTTCGTTAGTTACAATGACATGATTGAATTGTAGCGTGGGGTTTAACGTCCCTACACTGCACAGTTGGCTGGCTAAGGCCGCCGTAGGGGGAGAGCTCCGGATGAATTGTGACCGCCTGGGTGTCTTCAACGTGCACCCAAAGCACGGTAAACGAGCGGCATTGCATTCTATCCACATCGGAATGCAATCGACGCTGCAGGGACCGAACCGGCGACCTCGTGCTCGGCTGCGCAACCCCATAGCCACTGGGCTACCGCGGCGGATGTATACAACCGTATGGAGAAAACAGACAAGAAGCCAGCGAACACATAATAGGGGACATTAACGGTCAGGTTTTAATTGAAATGTAGAAATAATAAGGGAAGTTGGAAGAAGAGACAACTTGTTTCAGGTAGGAGTCGAACCAATGCTATATAGTCTTGGTGGAGTTGGTGGAACCCACATTCTCCACATTACGCGTACGTGGTCCTTTACGAATTCTACTACCACGGCGGCCATTCTCATGTCCACTGTCTTGTTGATTCGTGTATGCATACAAGATTATATCCCTAGGGGTGTTAGCCAGCGCCGAGAATTTCATGCGTTTCGAACGCAGAGTTTTCAAGAAATGCGAAAATTCGCGAAAATGCAGATACGCGCAAGACGTGTAGAAGGCAGGACACGTCACTTCGTAAGTTGTTATTAGTTTTTTTTTGTGTGTAAATCTGTCCCTTTACATGTCATTCATTTCATCTGCTTCCTATAGCTAGGTGTGCCGCAAACCTCAATAACGTCAAATGAGCATCTCTTTGCGCTTGTTATATTTAAAAATAACTTCAGACCGCATACAATTACAGATAGTCTAGGATTCGCATATACCCTTAACGTCAATTGACTGCAGAATACTTACCGGCTATAGATTTCACGTCTCTATCATCAGTACGTTCTAAGCACCACCACAGGCGTAAGCCTGTCCAATGCCGTACCGAGCTTCTAACAATACACCTCTCCAGTACAACCCCAAGAAAGAGACTGCTTGATTTTAAAATGTCCAGCAAGCTGACATTGTCTCCAGACGGCCGAACCTTTTCGCATCTATAGCTTTCAAAGACACGCAGCCAACGTCTATGCCTTAATTACCTTTACTGCTACCTCGATATCTAAAGATGAGTACCTTCCATTCATGCATCCATGCATCATATGCCGCTAACTAGTCATTGCACTTACTCTGCACGTTTCCTTTCCCTGACGAAGTGCAGGATCTTCCCGGGCATGTGCATCTCAGGCCACTCGATCGGGGGAACGCCTTTGTCCAGGATGACATCGAGGGACGCCGGTTCGACTCCCTGTACAAGAAGGGGTGAACAGATTCGCAAGTAAACAGGCGGCATCAAACACGCTCGACACCGCATATGTACTTCGTTAAGCTCCTCTATACCTACGTACAATCACCAGGCAAATGAGGGCTGCCAATTGCCTCCGAGATCTCGGTACATACAAATTTGAGTATTCTCGTCTTTCTGATTGTTTTTCACGGTTAGACACCTGGCACACAAGAGGCGTCAGAAAAATATGACTTGAATCTGTTGGCGTGATCACACTTCTCGGGTGCACATACGACACAAAATGCGTCGATAATATCACATGAGCCAGTGCGCAAACACTTCGTGATCGAGTTTACGTTATTACGCATCTCGGAAGCCCATATGACACCCAAGAGGCTTCAGACAGTAGGCTGCAGGAACCACTGCAATATACCGGGTATACACTTGCTATCCCACAAGTAAAAACCGCCGACTGAGCTGGCACAAGTTACGACGGCCCAATGGATGGTTCGAAACGCGGCGAAGCAGGGCGCATATACGTACAGACTTCTCCCGTGGCCTCAGACACTCGGCGAGCTTTCCCGTGGGAGCGTTGATCTTCTCGAAGGCCTCCTTGTTCTTCAGCGGAGGGGTGAGCCGGCGGCAACAGAATAGCGCCTCAAGACCATGCCTATTGAGGACGTTCTGAGAAAGAAAGAGAGAGAAATACTTTAGAAGATTTAGAAGAACTCTTAATAGACTTAAATCAAGAACAGCGTGATCTGAGAAAGAACAACAAAAGGACATCTAGGAGTATTCACAGACATCACACAAGTATATGCAGAAGTTCACATGAACTGCACGCGAACTTCTACACGTCTATACCCTTAGAAAGTAGAAGCAAAATATTTAGTGCTTACAAGATCCCATAATATGGTTCGAATAGTCCAATAGAACAATTGCCACTTTTACTAGCCTGGTTTGCCAAGAAAAAAAACAAGCGTGGTGTGAGCGCGCACAAACAAACATGAATAGATCACACTGAATGACTGCAGACAATGACTGTCAAAACGCTGGCAGCAAGCGCATATATACGCCGCAGCAGCGGGCGAAGGTACGTGCGGTCTATCGCTTCAACAGAAACATGAGCGGCGAACGCATAGTGCATAAAGGTCAGAGCCGTGTGAGATAAGAGACGGTGCGGCGAGCGACGAGCGCGGTTGTTGGTAGAGGAAAAGTGCCCCCCCCCCCCCCCCCCCCCCCGCTCCCTCCGGCGCTGGCTTCCCGCTTCGTTGCTTGCGCGTGGGAGATTGAGTGCGTTCGCTCTCCGTGATAGCGCGCGTCCCAGCACGCTTCCGCTCGGGCATACGGCACGCGGTGAAGATTTTATCTATACGGAACCTCACGGCGACGGCGACGGCAGAAATCCGGTTGAAGTGTCCATATAATTGCTATCGCAATAAAAAAAAGGAACCTTGAATTTGCCGTCATATACACTCTACTTGCTGTCCACATCGCATACCCCAGCGACTAATGGAAAACAATCACGGAGGCCATGTTTTGCCGCACTGCCGACGCCGTAACACCATGGTCTTCATGTTTTGGACATCATTCACTGCGTGGGGACGCACACGCGAAAGCGCAACTTTTCACTTTTTTTACAAACCAGGCAAGTTACCGTGCCAAGTATTTACCTGAACAATTTGGACCATAGAATGTGACCTTGCTGCGAAATTTTAACAAAAAAAAAAAAGAAAAAAAAGCGGCGGTAAGCGCAAATTCATTTTTTATGTTGTTAAAAAATTGTGCAGAAATAGTCGACGATGATTTCAATGTAAGCGAGCGAGCGAAGGAACGAAGGAACGAACGAACGAACGAACGAACGAACGAACGAACGAACGAACGAACGAACGAACGAACGAACGAACGAACGAACGAACGAACGAACGAACGAACGTTTTCTTTGTTCGAGTCCAACCTCCGATCAACCACGAAAACGGGCGAAAGAAGCAAAGAAACCTATTCGCTTTAAAAAACGCAGATCATAGTACTTGCTTGTACTGGTCCGGGACCGTTAACAATTTCGAGAAGGCTATCCAACGACGGCCTAATCGCGGGCTTCAGGATCCGCGTGAGTTCCCAACGAGGCCTGGCCGTATTATATTAGGGGATCGATTAAAAATTTGCGGATGAAGTTTCTGAAGTGGTCTAGCATTGGTCGGCAAGCCACGAACTTCCAAATCACCCAGTTTTGGAGGTAAGGGCTTGGATAACTAATGTATAACGATACTATTCCAATGCCAATTCCTTTCATGCACTGTTGTTCCACTTACTTTTTTTTTTATAGAAAACGCTCTTTCATGCACTGGAGCACAAAAGTAAACGGAACGCCCACGTATTTCGACCCGCACTTTGCGAAATAGTATCTCGAAACTGGTGTGAGCTCGGAAATTAATTTCAAGTGGATTCGTCTTGCAAACGCACTGGCTACAATTCGTAAATTGCAATGTGCCGCAAAGTAATTAATTACGAAGTTAATTAGTGATATTTTGTTAATTAGTTGAATATGTGTTTAGAGTTCTCGTGCAAGTATTGTCCGTCTTTCTGAGTAATCCAGCTCAAGGACTAGAGTTATGTTATCTGCAACAGACAATTTTTTTTAATTCCGTAAAACTTAAAAATGATCACCCTGTATAAGAGGCATGTATGCAGCCTGTTGAAGTCGTCTTCATCTTTGATCTCTCGCTGCTGCTGGTGGCAGCGGCCAGTTTGGCCAGTGTACGTTTAGTACAGCTGAACAGATGGAACGTGATATGTGTAATGTTAATCTGCATTAACGCCGACAGTCATCTTGCTCCTCTTCGAGCTTCCACTGCTGCTTACGTCAAGAATATCAGCTATCCCCGTTTGCTCTCTTATCCACACCTCTCTCTTCCTGTCTCTTAACGTTAGGCCTAACATGTTTCGTTTCATCGCTCTTTGTGTGGCCCTTAATTTGCTCTCGAGCTTCTTTGTTAACCTCCAAGTTTCTGCTCCATATGTTAGCAGCGGTAGAATGCAATGATTGTACACTTTTCTTTTCAACGACAGTGGTAAGCTCCCAGTCAGGATTTGGCAATGCCTGCCGTATGCACTCCAACCCAATTTTATTCTTCTGTGAATTTCTTTCTCATGATCAGGGTCCCCTGTGAGTAATTGCCCTAGATAAACATACTCCATTACACGCTCTAGAGGCTGACTGGCGATCCTGAATTCTTGTTCCCTTGCCAAGCTATTGAACATTATCTTTGTCTTCTGCATATTAACCTTCAACCCCACTCTTACACTTTCTCGATTAAGGTCCTCAATGATTTGTTGTAATTCGTCCCATTGTTACTAAATAGGATAATGTCATCTCCAAACCGAAGGTTGCTGAGATATTCGCCATCGATCCTCACTCCTAAGCCTTCCCAGTCTAGGAGTTCGAATACTTCTTCTAGGCATGCAGTGAATAGCATTGGGGAGATTGTGTCTCCTTGCCTGATTCCTTTCTTGATAGGTAACTTTCCGCTTTTCTTGTGGAGAAGCAATGTAGCTCTGGAATCTTTGTAGATATTTCCCAAGATATTCACGTATGTGTGCTGTACTCCTTCATTACGCAATGCCTCTATGACTGCTGGTATCTCTACTGAATCAAATGCCTTCTCATAATCTATGAAAGCCATATAGAGAGGTTGATTGTACTCCGCAGATTTCTCGATTACCTGATTGATGACATGGATATGATCCATCGTAGAATATCCCTTCCTGAAGCCAGACATATGTACCGCGAACTGTGTAAGTTACCAAATAATGCTAATCTCGTCAAAAGAAACGTTTGATGAGTGGAGTTCTTCAACGTGGAAACTACATAGCACTCCTGGCGACCAAGTTTCCGTTATGCGAGGTTGCTTAATTTGGTTGAACAAATATATCAAGTGCTTTTTTTTCTCTCTCGTATTGGTTAAGGTTCAACGGTACCGTACCTTGTTCATGTCGCATTGCAGCAGGCAGCTGATCACTTCTCGTTTGAACTTATTCACCTGGCGGAACCCCAGCCGGCACACTAAGTCGTCACCCACAACGATGGTCATCACGAAGTCACGTGTCTCACGAGCCCTGCGAGAGATCGAGTGACGATGTTCTTGCTTACATTTTCCCCCCTTTTTAGCCAGAAGCCCTCGTTTTACGCTCACGAGGGTTTTGACGGGAATTCAGGGCACAGGCTCCTTTCCCAAGCGTATCACCCCTGGAGGAAGCCGAATGCCAGGCCGGGGTACGCTTGTGCCCATTCGAACCAGTGGGTGCCCGGCGGCGGTGGGAATCGAACCCACAACCTCCCACAGCCGAGGCGGGCAAACAGAGTGTCTGTCTAACTTTGTGTCTGTCTAAGATTTACTAACATAAAAACCAGTCTAATGTGTATTCTTAATTAAATGAACGCTGCTGATCACGGTTATGTACACATATTTTGCCTCAAATAGGCCTGAGGTTTCCTTCGCGCTGTATAATGTTGATGTGTATGACAACGTGCCACCAGTGCTAGTAGATTTGTTGGTTTTGGCTGGGCGGTTGAATCGAGTGACACACAGACAGACGGACAGACAAAGTTTTTCGCGTTTAGGTAGCCCAAGAAAGACCATACCGCACTTAAAAAATTTCACCTCTCCACGTCCAGGATTCCTCCTGGTGGCGAGAAAGCGTAACAGCGTAGGTTCGGGAACCGCGGCCTGAGCAGGATGCCGAGCACCGAGGCGACGGCCGCGCCTAGGCTGTGTCCCGTCAGCACCAGGGTGTAGTTCGGGTGGCGGGACGTGGCCTGCGCCAGGGGTTCGTCCAGCTGGCCCAGGACATGTAGCGCGCTCTGCAGCACTCCCTGGTGGCACAGACCCACACCGTCTGGCATCTCTGCGTCAGAAAGAACGCCAAACGTGTAAATGACCCCACGCCGACGAGCGGTGCGAGATCGATACGAGAGGTTTGGTAGATTTCTTGTCCCAGCCCGTGAGCGCGCTCAGACTGCCACTTAAATCATTCGGACGTGGCGCGTACGACTGCAACATTAACGCAAGTAGAGAAAGTATACAAACTCATGTAGCGACGTGAGTGCCCTCAAAGCGCCGTTGTTCCGTACGCACTAGACTAGAATGTTTACGCTATAGCGCATCACAGCGCAATAGACAAAAGGGCGAGTAAGAAAAGCCAGGGCGGCGCCGACTATTCCCAGCTTACCACGATTGAAGTGGTAAGCTGGGAAGACTGTAGCATCCATGGCTACGCGACAATTAACAAACAGAGGTAACGCCACGCCACGAAGACAGGCAAAAATAGTTTAGCTTCAAAAATTAGAGTGAGAGAGAGAGAGAGAGAGAGAGAGAAATACAGGTTTGAAGCTCGTATCTCTATATACAATTTTGTCCCTGTCTCTACCGCTGTGTGGCACACGTTAGCGTACACTAACACGATCTGAGGTGATCGATCAGACACCAAGGTGCAAAGCAAAGTATCTGCAGACGCGGCCGCTCACCGCAGCGGCGATATTTCAGCTGCCGAGTGAAAAAGCCGGGGTTCGCTCACCGACCGCCGCAGTCACGGAGTCGGTGAGCGCGTCAGCCACCGACAGGGTTCCCCGGGCCACCACCAAGATGGCGTTGGTGCGGTGGTCTAGCGCCACGTAGAAGGGTACCCGGTACAGGCCTGTTGGAAAACGACGAGAACAGCAGGTCCTCGGGCCGCACGTGGGTCAGATGCTTGACGGTGGCCGCGTGGCACTCGCAACAGTTGTCACCCGACACGTTGCCACTGCTTCCGCGCAGGCACGCGCAGCACCTGTAGTGGTCAGCGGCACGTTGAGCACTTTATGGGGGTAAACTTACGGTCTTTGGCAAACGTTTACAAGCTACTATACAAAGCTCATCGCTAGTCTTGAGCTCTATCACAAGTTCTTTTTCAGTGTCCTTCATCATGCGCCATACATCATTCCTGCGGCACGCATCTCTCATCGCACCATGTCATCCGCAGCAAGTCGCACGCCCGCGTGCCCGAACCACTCATTTTTCCGCCTCGTTCATTCCTCGAACAGCGCTAAAGACTGGAACGGCCTTCCTGCTGACATTGTTAACATCACTTGCCCGTCTTTGTTCCAACAGCGCGTGATTGATCACTTTGCATATAACTATGTTATAACTATAAGGTGGAACTTATGTTAAACCCACCCCTTATGTAATACCTCCTCCGGTGGTCTTTAAGGACAATAAACTGAACTGAACTGGACTCATGGGAATGGTGAGGCACTGTCGTGGGTGCGTTGACGCAAAGTGACGTGGAGCAACAACAAAGGAAAAAAAATTGGAGGACGCTCAGAGAGGAACGCGATAGCATTCAAATATCCCCGACTGCTTCTCGCGCTTACCGGCAGGATGGATGGATGTATAAAACTTTATTTGATCTATTTAAATGTGGTTGGGCCCCTAAATGCCCGGGAGCCCCCTGGCCGACATCTCTAGGCAGGCCCGGTCCACCAGCCAGAGCTGGTCGTCCGAGCAAGTGGCCCGCGAAGAGCGGCCTCCCACGAGGAAAAGCAACTGCAGCTTATGTAACCGTAACGTTTACCGGGAAACGCTGGCGGCGAACGCTATGCACGAAGGCGAGCTTTTTGGTAGGAACGCGGCATCTTGCGTGTGCCGACCTTCTGTTATTGTTTCGCACTTTTATAATTTCAGTCTGAGAAGATTTAACATAAAAGCCATGTGCTGTTGGTGTTTTGTTTCACGACGTTTGTTTGTGGGCTGTCATTCTCAGAATTCTGAGGAATAACTTTCTCAAGAGTGTAATTTAGACAAGGTATGAGCAACTTTAGAGATCGAAGAAGAACATTAGTGCCGTATAGATTATATATACGACAATTTTCGCTCACGGGACGCCAACGTGGACACCGGATTTTCTGCGACACGGGGCTCTTAAAGGGACACTAAAGCAAAACAATAAATCAACTTAGACTGATAAAGTATTCTTCGAAAACTCTGCTTTAGTTAATTACACTGCAATAGGTCAATTATTAGAAGAGAAAATTAAGTTCAAAGTTAAATTTTTTGAATTTCGCGCGGAAACTCCAACGTCAGCACTTCAGTGTGACGTCACGACTTCTAAAGTAATTTTACGTATTTGGGCCACGTTCGCTCAGTAAAAGTTCGCGAAACTTGCCATATTCAGTCTTGGGCTCCTTTAAAACACAGTGTAGTCAATCTTTACTACTAAAGGATTAACTGAGACCTAGAATACGCTTTCAAAATCCATGACGTCACGAGGAGCTGGTGCGGGAACTTCAAGGTGGCGTCGCCACTCGCCTTCTGTGTTTTCCCGTTTTTTCCTGGCTCACCAAGTGGCTTCTCGCGGTAAGAGTGGTGTTTTCGATATTGTGGAAGGGTAATCTACTGATGCAGAAAAACTAATTTTTCCCTTTAGTGTTCATTTAACCCTGTCGCGTTAAAAAGGCAGTTCCACCTGAAGGTGCATTGAAAGCGAAAGCAAGTTTTAAAGGGACAGACAACCGCTCAGAACATGAATCGAGATAACCCCGTTGATGGAAAGATTGCCTATCGTACTGGTTAAAACGAGCCATGCTTTTCTCATTAAACATGAATTTATATTTTTAATTCTTCACTAAAAGTCACGAAAAGAGACCTTTGACGCCCCACGCGACAAAAACATGAAGAAGCATAAGAGGTCTACCACGTGACCTTCTATTAGTGTACGCGGTTCCTGGTCTCTTTATTAGTATCGAAATTCAGTACACTTTTTTTCTGTTGTAAGTTTTCTCTAACTTACAACGTGCAGATAGGCCTTCGTTTGTAGTACAAAAGTGGCGCTGCCTTCGCTTTCGTTTTCGATGAGTTGGCTTGGCTCGTCTATCGACAGTCTCCCGGGTGTAACTTGGTCTGTAACTCCCACCCTTATTGGGCGTAAGGGTGTGAGTTACCCAAGAGATGACACCATGCGGGTTGAAAGTCAGCGCCAATCCAGCCTGTCCTCTGTTGTCCTCTTAAGAACCGCAGATTTATTTGGCTTCTATCACCTCACGCGCAGTGGAGAGTTAGAATGCCTCCAGAGACGCGCGCAGTGCGTATGGCTGCAAAAAGGAAGGCGATCAATAGGATTCACGCGGCAGTGATGCGTTTGCATTAGTTTTCACCGTATACACTGTAAAATAATGTACACCCTCAAAAGTGACAAAAGGTTGTATATCAGTCTATAACTCACAGCCTTATTTGGCGTAAAGGCGTGAGTTACGGGCGTCGTAACACGTCGTACCTGATTCCAGCCCACAGGTCGCAGAAACCCGTCAAGACGTGCGAGGCCATGTACGCGGGCCAGCCGTAGATGCCCCAGGCGAACTTCAGGTAGTACAACGCCTGCTCGGGGTTCATCCACGCATGTGGTCCTGTAGAGGTCACGCCGGCCACCGGGCATGGTGCCGCTGGTGCCGGAGTCGCCGCTGCTGCACCCGGTGGCACACCATTGCTGCACGGAGCCTTGTCCACCGGCGCTGCGCACGGGAGCGGAATGGCGACCAGTGTTCTCGTACCAGTTCGAAAACTCCACCTGAAACCTTTCTCTCTGTGTCTAGGTGTGTGTGTTCTTTTTTTTTTAACTGACTGACGCGGGCGACAAAGTTAATCTCATAACCAGTGCAGTGGTCTCCGATATGGGGCGGTCTAGCCTACCGGGCTCGGCCTGGTTAACCTCGTTGCCTTTTCCTTATGACTTTCTCTCTGTCGGAGATGAGGAGGTGCGCGGGGACTCAGATCTTGGAGGCCACGCTTATACATCGCTAGCAAAAGAGCGCTCGAAATTGTTCTGATGAACCCGTGTTCTAACCTGATCCATCCTAAGCACAACAGGCCACTCGTCTACCGACTCATTCCACTGGACCAAGGACAGTTAACAGTCAGACAGTGTCGCCCACGTGCCGCCGACGCGTTTTATCTTCGACTCAATATTCTAGAGCCAAATTTCCAGCGCGATTTCTTTCAGATTCACGTTTCAGGCAGGGGGCAAGGGCACACTCTCGATGTGAGCGCGTGCGCGTGCTTACCGGAGGAAGAATAGTCGGTGGAGCCGTAGGGCACCATCATGCCCTCTCGCGACTCCTCGGACGTGGAGCCCATGCGTGCCAACTGGCGGCGCTGCTTCTTCCGCAGGAGCACCAGTGCCGAGAACATGTCCGATGGTGTGACGTCCACGTCCTGCGGGGCAGCGTGTGCAATGTTGGATTGGTTAGCCACAGTTAACACTAGCTAGTTAAGCTAGTGTGTGCACCACATGTTCCGGACCCATAACTGTGTGGTGCTTCGGTGTTAGACCGTTTGGCGAAAAAGTGTTACGGGACCCTTGGCCGGGCGTGACGTCCACGTCCTACGGGGAACTGTGTGCAGGGTTGGGTTGGTTAGCTATAGTTAACACTAGTTAGTCAAGCTAGTGTATGCAGCACATGTTTCGGACCCTTTACAGCGCGGATGCTTCGACGTTAGACCGGTGAGCAAAAAAAGTGTTACGGGGCCCTTGGCCGGGACATAACGTCGACGAAGCGAGCCATCAAGGCTCGCTGTCGTGAATGTTCACTTAACACGGGCCTAGATTCAACGCTGTCAAGGGGCCCTTTGGATCCGGACTTGTATAAGTCGCATCCTATACTGCCCTATTAATTCTGATCACCATATTCGCCGAATCTCTGTTCTCATCTTCCCCTCCCCTCTGAGCAGTATAGCGGGCTGGAGGATATTACCTCAAGCTGACCTCTCGGCGTTTCCTCAATAAATCCTCCTCTCCCTCGACGTCAGCGCCGTCGCACATGGTGCACGGAGAGGGTCCGTGCACCAAAGCAAAGGTGAGTGTGCAGGGACGCCTCCTTTGCCTTTGACCAGTTTTAACTATGTAATCGCCATCATGGTAATCATGTTCTACGTACACTGCAGCACGAAGGCCTTTCCAAAACAGAAGTGGCGTTCCGTGGGTTATGTTTTTCGAAAAGCCCTCCTGGTGCACTTCAGCACAACGTACTGCGTGGAACACATCGCAGGATTGCCGCGTACCTCGACACTGTTATACTAAAATTATAGAGCTGGGATTTTCGGGACGTGTCCCGATGTCGAAAAAAAATGCCCCGATGTTCGTGTCTACGTGCCGTCTACCAAAGTGCTTGAACCTGGTTTCCTGCAACTTTCTTGTCCCGAATTGTCCCGAATTCACTTCGGGTGTCCCGGAAAATTACACATTGTCCCGGTTGTTCAGAATCTCTATAATGTTCTCGGTTATTTAGCAGACGTGCTTCTGCTCACTTTGCCCTTCACCGGGCACTGAAAATATTTTGACCTTGGCAGAGTGGCGCTAGTGGTTTCCTATACCTACGTTTCCATGGCAACCAAGTTACTTGTGCGACGCCACAAGTAACCCTGGCACAGGTAACTTTCTTTCGTGCCATCAAAATTGCAAGAGCTGGGAAAGTATCTCATTTATTTCATGCGCATCAAACGTCATGCGGCACCTGCTACAATGGTTCACGATGTGTATGCCGTCTTCTTTCACAACAGCTTTCAAACTGAAAGGTCGACCTTAACGGAACTACATAGCTGCTCCAAAATAACTTGTTCTTGGTCAGGCAGGTGCTTGGGCTTACTAAACACATTGTTCCTGGCGCAGAGTAGAAGAGCATGAAGCAGGGGAACATGAAAGGAGACAGAGAAGCACTTCTATCTATCTATCTATCTATCTATCTATCTATCTATCTATCTATCTATCTATCTATCTATCTATCTATCTATCTATCTATCTATCTATCTATCTATCTATCTATCTATCTATCTATCTATCTAGCCGCCTACGTCTTGGTGCTCTCATGGTCGTTTCGTTAGCTTGGTATGTACCAAAATTGGCATAGTATGACAAGAATGTATGACGAACGTAAATGATAGGTCATGACGTGAATGTCACGACATGCGTGTCATGTAGGTCATAAAACAGCCGCCTGCGTCCTGATGCTCTCATGGTCGTTTCATTAATTTGGCAGGCTCCCCGCGCACTGCTTCGCATAACATAGGTTCCCACAGGGCGTAGGATCTGCCGGCTTTTTTCATGTTGCTCCAGAATTTTCTCATTGCCACTTTTCAGTCTAATTATCATATTGAGAAATTTATTAATGAATTAAGGACTAATTATGTAATTAGGCGGAATGCGAGAAATAATCCGAGTATCTCCGAGCGACGGCAAACAACATTACCTTGGTTCGGTCCAGCTAGGTGGCATTTTCATATTTTTAAAGTTTGGCCCAAGTTACGTGAAACACCCTGTATAATGCTTCGCACCACGACAATTCACCTCAAAGCTGTTTCGGCAGCAATCTTTCTTTTCTTTCTTCCCGGCTCTGTATAAGAACATCCACGATGTGACAGTGTACGCATTTAGACGTTCCGTGGTACTCACCTCATAGAAAAGCGCCATGTTCTCGGCCATGTGCTCGTACGCCTCCGGGCTGTCTTCCGTGTCGCTCGCACAGCAGAAGAACCGGCGCAGCCTGCGGGAAAAAGCGAGAGGGCGAGGTTTTAACAGCGGAGCTGTTTAAGCTTGGCTAAATTCCGGTGTGCAACGCTAAAACTCGTTGAGCGAGGAGGAGTTTCGTATGGGGATTATTGCATTTGGTTTTATTTTTAACAGCGTAGCTATTTAAGCTCTTGGTTAGGCCGCGTAGTGCGAACAAAAAAGTGCGCCTGGCGATTACGTCACCGCACGTTGCCTAGCAACCACCTCGCGGAGCGGCGTGTGCTTCCCCTCCTCTCTGCGCCGACACATGTCGCCTTGACACGGGACGTTAAGGAGAGGGAAGGAGAGCATGCGCGCAGTGCTCGCTATGCTCGGGAGAGAGGAAGAGAAAATGAGAGCGAGAGGGAGAGACAGAAATTGTAGCAGCACCAACGAGGCAACGCGCAGAGCTGCTGCCAACGCCATCCGCGTTTCCCCGCGTTCGCGCCGAACGCGCGCGGTGTCCGTGACTGCAGCCGGCGCCTCTGGCGGCGGCTCGGCAGGTTTCGACCAGCCACGCCCCGGCAAGTGTGGATGCGCAGCTTGGCCATGACGTCACCGGGGAGATAAAGCTCGGAGCCGCCGCGACGGCGGCAGAACTCTCGTTGACTCTGTGGCGAGTACATGTAGCCTTGACATGGGACGACCAAAGAAGATTCGGACTCCCGAAGAAGAAGCCGCTCATCTTGAAGCGCGTCGCTCGGCCAAGCGAGAATCTGCGCGTCGGCGGCGAGCCGATTCGGAATACCGTGCCTAGCAGCGCATAGCATTTCATAGCAAAACTCAGTCAAGCCTAGTAAAACCTGGAAATACCTAGGTCGATCACCAGCTCCCCTGTTTACTCCAGCCTTGCACAACTAGTGCAAGCTACCCACCTTTTGTATATATCGAGTAAAATGTATGCAAATGCTATCGGTTCAAGCTAGACTTACGATCAGACCCGCTCGCGCCTATACTTCATATAAACGAAGTTTATATGTCATGTACCGGCCAGGAAACACCGTTACTTCTTTTGTGTAACTTGTAGTCTACACGTCCTTGCTGAGCGCACGCACCTGGCAATCCACAGGCGTGTTCGTCGGCGGTGCCCTTTGTCCGAGGGTTCCAGGAAGAGCCTTTTGACGTCGCGGCTGACCTCGACGTCACCGAGATCCCGGAACGGGTTGTGCTTCAGCGATCCGGCCGGGTCGTACAGAGCGTACACGCACAGCAGAAGCACCAGCAGGAAGCACCAGGCTACGATCACCAGCGTCTGCAGGAAGTGTGAGGGAGGTTGGCGTAAGCGAGAAATCAAAAGAAAGAGAAGGAGGACCTTATAGACACAGTTGGTGAAATAAGGGGTCTAGGCTACAGGATACGGCTAGAGACAAGAGTGAGTTGTACGACGGGCCTATAACGCGGACCCAACGAGTGAATCGAAAGTACACGTGTTTTCGATTCACAGAAGGCTATCTGCTATCGCTGTGATTGTAGTCACAGCAATAGCTGTCGCCCTTTACTCTCTTTCTGGGTTCTTTGCTCGCACTATCCTACGGCGCTAAAGATCCAAATGCATTTTGCAACCGCTTATACTCCACATAATGTATCTGCAAGATAAATAAAATCAACTCACTCAGCGCTGTGGTTTTGTCGTCGTTATTATTATGATTAACCTATTTTATGCCCAAAGCAGGATGGAGGCCCTCTTCTAACGATTTCCAATTACCCCTACATGTCTTACGTCAGCCGACTGCGTCACGTGCCTGAAAAATTTTGCGAATCACATCACATCACCTCACCCTCTTGCGTGCTCCGCTGCGCATCCTTTACCTTGGTGGCCATTCCATTACACTGACAGACCACCGGTTATCTGCCCTACACATTACATCACCTGTCCAAGTCCACTTGCTCCTCTGGATCGTAACTGTAGAATATGTCAGCCCTTACCAACAGATACCTACGAACGCCCCAATAACAAACGGAGTCACTGGCAACCTCTTTTGCGGGAGTAAATGACTGTCCCATATTTATAGCTACCTTTACGAGAGTTTTGTTACACTCCTATGGAGTACGTTCACTCATTTTGTTTCTAGGCAAAGAGCGGCCAGTCGCGCGGCAGTTTTGCGTGTATTCGGCGGGCTTCTTTCACGCTCAGAAAAACACTTTTATGCAGCACATTTTGAGCACCTGAAAGCTGTATCGGTAGTTTATCATGTTGCTCTACAATTTTCGCATTGACGCTTTTAATCTAATTACAATATTTGAGAAGTTGATTAATTAATTACAACTAGTTATCTAATTAGGCAGAATGAAAGAAATACTCTGAGTATCTCCAAGCGACGGCAAACAGCATAACCTTGGTTCTGTCCAGCTATGTGGCATGTTCATATTTTTGTATCTTCCTGCATGATAGTTGGGGCACCCGATATACTCCACTATGGTGTACGAGAACAATGGCATATGAAATCAGTTGTGTGGTGCAGAGAGTTACTTTCGCAAGAGGAGCTGCTAGGGACTATCTCTACTGCTCTCACTGCTTGTTAAGCACGTTATGCAGCAGCGGCGAAGACAACAGTGAAAGAGGAGTACACCTGCTTGCAGTAGGAGTAGGACGACGTACTGTTGGTCGTTTACGCGGTTTTCACGAAAGTGTCCGTTCTACACCAGGTGGGCGGCGTCATCACAGTAGGCCAACGATGTCTGGTGGAGCATATTCAGGCACGCGTGCAAGTCCGCATTAGAGAGCCTCCTTATTTAGGGGTTCTTGGCACATACACCATTATTTAGGTCCAGAAAAACTGTCCCTCTGTTCGTCCTTCCCGACGGACCAGCTGCGTGCCTGCCCGTCTGCCCGCCCGCCTGTTCGTCTGTCCGTCCCAATCGTTCTATCCCTGGATATGTCTCAATCAGTCAATCGAATGATCCATATAATTGTTACCTGTCCCATCAGATCGCCGCTTCCGGCTATCTAAATTTATTTGAAAGGATGCTCTGTACGTTACTAGCCCAGCATGCTTTACGGTGTGAAGGCTCTCTAGCCTGGCTTCGCTGAAATTGCGGGTAAACTCAGTGCATGTTGAGATTCAGTAAGGCAGCTATACTGATTGCTCGAATAGTTGAGGTATCTACACACCAACTGGAATGTCGTCAGAGCTAATGAGGGGTTAGACAAATAGATTTGCAAATGACTGTCTCGTGATACACGGCGAAGTGAATCTCGAGCGAGTGACAAAACCCCCAGAGCCACAGGTGGGTCCGGATGCTTCGTAGACAATGGAGGCGAGACGAAATTCGGCGGAGCGTTATTACCGGGAAGTGATGACGAAACGCGGAGCGAGGTCAGCGGAGAAGGAAGAGAAGAAATATAAATCAGGAAGTGCGCGTCTCTGCGTCCCAATCGTACATCTACGCATCTTGAAGGCGCGCCTGTTTCAGGAGTTGGCTCCGTACGTGTCCTCTTGTTGGTATTATTGTCGTGACCTTTCCGGAGGCTGTGTTTCAATACTCGCCGTCTATAGCATGCTAAATAGACAGCTAAGCGGACAGCGGACATCTTAAGTCTCGTTTCAATTACGGCGAAGCCGGTCAAAAAAAAAAAAAAAAAAAGACAGCTTTGCGAAGGCAGCATCGAAATCGAAAACAATGCAGGTTATACTTTGCTCTTCAAACAAGATGGCGGCTGAGCAGAACGCTTGGAAACTGTACGAGAAAGTCGCTGGTGCACAAGAAAGCGTAGTCAGACTTTCTCATGAGCTTAATTTAAGCCACATTGTGCTATTCGTAGGCTTCGCACAAACAAAGTGTTAAAATACAGCGATAACGTGGGCCTTTCCTAGCTTTTTATTTTTTACATTTGACGCAATCTGGCGTCACGTCCGAGAGACGTAGTGTAAATAAGTTTCATTACTTTGGCTCGAAGCTGCCTTCTTAGCAGTCAAAGTAGAATGCATGTCTTCGATGCTGGCCAGAAGTGAAACGCAACCAAAAGTGCACATTTTCACATCTGAAGATCAGGATGGCCCTATTCTCAAGTTTGTTCTCAAAGCAAGAGTGGCAGTTTTTTTTATTTAGAGAATAAGCGTAATTTACTTATACGAAGCTTAACTCAAGTGTACCTTCAAGTAAGGGCAAGAGGCACGCTATTGTTTCAATTTCTTTATTAATGTTCATCACGGTCGGAAGTTTATATCGATCGACAGGCAGTCTACATAAGCTCTTTATTTGAAACTGCGACAGGCGAGTGGTCGAACTGTTAACATGCCGTGACTCATGGCTTGAACTTTCTGCAACTAAGCTGCACCGACATCAACGGACCACTAAAAAAATACACAAAAAAAACATGTACAGTTCACGCCAAAAGTTTGCGGAGCGTGGGATTTGAGAAAAGGTTGAATATTGTCGCAGCCTAGCTTGGTATAGTATTCGGTTTTCCAGCGTGTATATGGGTGCGTGAGAACTATATATACACTTTTACTGGCTTCGGTCACTAATTGCTTGAAAATTCAACTTTATCTCAGATTGCGCTCTCCTTGAACTCTTGAGGTTGACTGTGAACTCTAGCTACAATGGTTCATTTATACGAACGAGCGGACAAGTCTTTATGAAGACAACAGTGCATGTGAGAGGTCTCGTATATCGACAGCGTTACGCGGTCTTAGAATCATTCATTCAAGTCAATCCACTCTATATATACAGGGTGTTTCAGCGAACACTTTCAAAATTTATTTAAGGTTGCCTGTGGCAGATAGCCCAATTCTACTTAATGAGCTGGCTCTGCTCGAAGAGGCAGGACATTACTTGCACAAAAAATTGAAATTCATAATCGACTAATTAACAGAAATTCACTAATTAAGTTTTGAACTAATTACCTGATGGCCCATATTGCAATTTACAAATTGTAGCCGTGGAGTTCGCAAGGCGGATCCACTTGGAACGAATTCTCGGGATGACACCACTTTCGAGGTATTAATTCCCGAACTTGGCGGAGAAATGCATTGGCGTTCCAATTAGGTTCTTAACAAAACGTCCCTTTTTCCATTGAAGCACAAAATTAACTGGAACGCCAATGCATTTCGCCGCAAAGTTCGGGAATTAATATCTCGAAACTGATGTCATCCCGAGAATTCGTTCCAAGCGGATGCGCCTTGCGAACTCCACGGCTACAATTTGTAAATTGCAATAGGGACCATCAGGTAATTAGTTAAAAACTTAATTAGTGAATTTCTGTGAATTATTCGATTATGCATGTCAATTTCTTGTGCAAGTAATGTCTGCCTCTTCGAGTAGACCAGCACATTAACTAGAATTGTGCTATCTGCCACAGGCAACATTTAAGAACTTTTGAAAGTGTTCGCTGAAACACCCTGTATATTGTACCTCCGTATATATACCATGCATGTAGTGATCACTGGCGGTTGAGTACATTCTAGAATGCACGACGCAATTTGTGACGTGCGCACAACGTGATCAGGCACCTCCTTCGCTATACATTGTGAGACAACGATCGAGAAATTTGAGAAATTGGAATACTTTGCAGTAGCGCCTTGCGCCTAGTGACAACTTGATAGCAGAAGTAATCCGGTGAAAAGAAACACCGGTTATTAAACAAAAGTAAATCAATCAATGACGCGTCGCAATGTGAATCCAATCGCATATTAAACCCCGTTTCGACATGAATTCTGCATTTCAATGAAAAATGAACTGTCACCTGCGATTTCATGCATTTCTTCTTAGTTCCTGTGCATGGACGCAGGAAATGAAGAGCGCCTTAGGACATAAGGACATAAGAGCATACTTCTACACACTGGATACATACTACCTACATACAGGACATTCTGCACCGTACTGTGCACTGTTTAGAACATTTTTTCACGCAGCGATATTCTGGAAGCAAGCGTTAGACTGCCATACCTCTAACTGCTGCCAGAGGTCAAGCGGTACGCAGGAGTCCCTGTAGAAGAAGACCTTGGCCGTGCCCAGGGCGTGCCACACCGTCTCAGCGAGCAGCATGAAGCTTCTCACGTACAACACGGGAACCTGGGCCCTCCGCGCGCTGCTCTGCAGTTGTACGAAAACGAAACAAGATGCAAATAAGCGTCGACGAACATCCGAAATGAAAGGTACTGGTCTCAAGGTATATATAAGGAGACGTGCGTTGTCTCGATAACGTATGTGTTAGTTTCTGTCAATGCTTTTTAGATCCCCCATTTGCGGTTGGTCGCTCGCCAGGCTACATTATTATTATTATTATTATTATTATTATTATTATTATTATTATTATTATTATTATTATTATTATTATTATTATTATTATTATTATTATTATTATTATTTGACTTGAAAACATATGCACAGGAAAGGGAGAGCAAGGAGCAAGACTTTGCAACTGCCACCGGAAGGGGCACAACGCCTGCCTACTCTTCAGAAAGGAGGAGACAGAAACATAGAATTGAAGATAGGAAGGAGGGGAGGAAAGAGGAAAGAAAGAGCGAGATGACAAATATCAAAGAATAAAGTAGAACACACAGTACAGGTCACACACACTAGGGCCCGTCACGGCAGGTCACGCTACTAAAGAATGTTAAATAGAAGAAATAGTTTCTGAGCTATAAACGAGCCCCTAAGTTCCTTGCTTCTAGCAAAGTAAGGAGAACGCGATGAGCCTGATCGCTTCGAGACGCACAGCCACTGGGGTACAAATATTCGTCTAGTGTGGTACACCACAGGCCATGAGGAGATGATAGTCCCTCACTAGTGACATGCGCTGCGCACTGAAAGCGGGACACTCCAATATCAGGTGCTGAAGTGTCTCGCCGCAACCGCAAGGACGTGCGCGATGAAGTGGCCACACGTCCTTGTCTGTATAAACGTTCGCACATGTTCACACAGTCAGCCCTTAGCTTCAGTAGTCGCGCTCTAGCGCGACGAGGCAAGCCTCGACCGCGAACACGGGGCGGGAACGTTCCATTTTCCGACGCGCTGGTCTGAATGCTGCTTGAGTAGGTGGCGACGAATCAGCAGACGAGCGTCATCAAGCTTGCACAAAATGTCAGGGGCAAGCACAGTCGTTATGAGTGCAAGTTGAAGCCAGCCGATCAGCCTCTTCATTTCCGGCGATCCCTACGTGGGAAGGTATCCATTGGGCAGCGAGAGATACCCCACGTGATGAAATTTTGTTGGCAGAGTCAGTAATGCTGCGCACAACTGGGCAATCAATATGATTGCGTTGTGATCTGCTGAGTGCAGCGCGGGAGTCCGTAAAGATGACAATCTTCGATATGGTTAACTCCTCTTACATCGCAACCACACAAGGAACACTCTTGAGAAATTTTGCGAACAATACCAGTCGGTAGAGAGAGGGGGAGAAGGTCGGTTTGCAGAGGACATAAGGACATACTTCTGTCTACTCTTCGCTGAAGCAGCTGGGCCAACGCAGGAGGTAGAGGAGGCAGAAGAGGATAAGGGTGGGAACAAAAACATGAAGAAGATGATTAAGATGGTTGTGGTGGTGGTGGTGATGATGTTGGTTCTGCTGCTGCTGCTGATGATGATGATGAAACGAATGCATCATGTCACACGGATGCGTACCTGTGCTGGAGAGGCAGCAATGATTCTGGCTTATGGAGAGTAACCACTATCGTCTCCGCACCAGTCACCCAAGTATGGGCAGGGTCTCGTATTTGCGATGCCAATTGTTCTTAGTTTGTGAATAAGAAACAGTTGCAATTAGGATAAGTCCTGCCGCTCACAGCATGTCTATATAAACTCGTATGGTGGATACTTGGATGTGTCGCTTGATGCCAGGTGTCCTGGCGCTAAATGTCTTCTCAGGGTGGTCACATATATGTTTAAAAAATTGCCATATTCCTGTTATTTTCAGAAAATATTTTTAGCAGCTAAACGTATATTTTTGTGCTGCTATTTTCGTCACGGGCTCACCTAAACGAACAAGCAGCGGTTGCAAGGAAATATTCCTTTGCCTTATCATCATCTTAATGTGACGGTCCAACGATGAGCTCTCGTTGCGCTGTTGTCATCCCCAATCTGCCGTCGGTAAGTTGTAATGTAGTGAAGTGGATGCACTTCATCATCATCGTCGTCATCGTTATTGTTGTTTACTTTCTTTCGCGCAAAAGTAGACGCCGATTGTTTAAGGCTGAGATGTCCGGGCATGATCGGCCGGTAAGCCCTCGGGAGGCGAGCTGATCATGGCGCCGGTACTGGCAAGCCTAGCTCGATCGGACTTTTATTGAGATAGCAATTATAGAGACACTGCAGGTGAATTTCCGCCGTCGCCGTGAGGTTCCGCATGAAGTCCAAGTAGTACTATCGCGCCCCTGCGCCGTAAGATGTAGGTGTGAGGGAAAGCGTGCGAAAGTGAGCCGAGAAGGGTGGTGGCTTGATGCGCGCTAGTGTGATGCGGGCAAGGGGGGGGGGGGGGGGGGGGCAGGTGTGCGAGCGTCTCCTCTTCTATCCCGGCTGTTGCTGCGAATGGCGCGGCTTCGCGCGGCACCGCGTGCCCTATCTCGAAGTAATCTGTGGCGGGCGAAAGGTGGGAGTCTAAATGTCTGGTGGCTTCGTGCGCACTGTCCTATAACATCCTCGGTTCTCGTGCGCTTAGTGCCGGAAGTCGCATAATCTAAAGTTCCGGAGACGTGTATAAGCTAGAGGCAGCTCGAAGCGTTCACTCGCCGCTGCTGCCACTCCTCATCGAGCCGGGCTTTTGAAAGCGAGTGTGAGCAATTGTCGAGTGATATGTTCATGTTTGCCTGTACGTGCATTACAATGCTTGTTAATTTATTTGGTAAGTGAATGTTTACTGTAATTTAAACGGCCTTTGTGTAGTTGTCTAATACTTAGGTATTGCAATCAATGCTTCGCCTTTCGGACGAAACTGCAGCTTTTTCAGTTGTTGTTGTCTTCTCAAAGACCGCGCATGCGATTCTGACATCGCTAAAACGGCATATATAAAGGTGGTATTATTTAAATGCTAGAATGATTGCTTGTTTGTTTAATCCTGATTCCTGCTGCATACATGCATGCATCATCGGGCAGCAGCGCGGTTACCTGTGGCCTGCAAAGACAAAGGTCCTCACCGCAACAATCCCTCCTCGGCTGTTGATGGCGCAGAGCGCGAGGTCCGAGCCGATGACCAGCAGGCAGAAGACCTGTGCGCCGAGCTGGTATGCGAACGCGAGCCACTCGGAGTCGCCGCACAGCCACAGGGGCCGATGCTCCCAGAGGAGCAGGCCGGATGCCACCAGCCTGCAGTGAGACGGTGTGCGCATGACGTCATCATGTTCATCTTCCGAGCTTACACGAGTACAGTAGCGTCTGAAAAACGATCTATACTTGCGTTTGCAGTCGAACCCGGGTATATCGAATTTGAAGTGGGTCACAAAAATGTTCGATATATAGGTAATTCGATATATATATATATATATATATATATATATATATATATATATAATAAAGACTGTATAAAAAATTTTCGATGGGAGTTTACTGCTGTTCGTTATACACAATAATTCGTTATATGTGGGTTCCCTATATCCGAGTTAGACTGTATTTGACAAAAAGACCTTCAGTACTTGCGGAGAAAATTATGACGTGGAACGTTGCCACCTTACTCCCCCCCCCCCTTTTCCATCTTTTTTTAAATTTTTATTTCATCAACAAAATTCCAAACAGTCAACCAACCCATAGTCTCGGACAGACCCTGTGAATGTGAAAATCCGCGACGTCGGTGGGAGCTAGTGCGGGAGCTTGCTGATGGCTTCGCCACCCATACTCCGTTCTCACGTCATTTCCGCCTTACCATTTGCTTCCTCTCTCGGTAAGAGTGTAAGTTTCAGGGTTACAAAAACGTTATTTTTTTCCAGTACAGTTTATCGTAAACTCCTTTACATGCGTCCCTTTAAGGGTACATCCTTAGTGGTGTCTACACTTATTAGTGTCGTTTTCCATCGCGATTCTGTTGCTTTCGAAATGCAGAGATCTTGCAAACTGTGCTAGACGTTGCAGTCCTAAACTGCGCTAATTGCAAAAGCCCTATATCTTGTACGCAAAAGCATACACTCGGTCGCTTCAGTAAAAGTTATGCCAGCAGCTTGAAATCTCCTAAGCCATGCAATCCACGACGTTGTAAAGACAAATGACAATAAGCTGCGACACATTGTGAACCAATTTACACCCTTAAAGGTGCTTAAATGTGGAAACCAATCTATAACTTAGACCCCTTACGGGTGGAAAGGTGAGAGCTAAGCACCCTTAAGGGTGCTGATCAGTTTGCAGTGCGGCACCTGAGCTCCCATTAACTTATCAACAATAATTTATTTCGCTCTATTTCTATCATATGTGAGTAGCTGTTAGTACGCCTGTAGTTTGTAGCTGTTTCTTAAATAAT
The DNA here is from genome assembly GCF_013339745.2 of Dermacentor silvarum. Lineage (NCBI taxonomy): Eukaryota > Metazoa > Arthropoda > Arachnida > Ixodida > Ixodidae > Dermacentor > Dermacentor silvarum. The sequence continues at coordinate 28,261,314 of NC_051158.1, read as the reverse complement.
TACACTCTGTGGATTTACATGCCAAAATCACAATCTAATTATGAGGCACGCCGTACAGTGGTGGACTACGCATTAATTTTGACCGCCTGGGGTTCTTTACCGTGTACCTAAATATATAAGTATACGAGCGGTTCTTCTGTTTTTGCATTTCGCTATCGCCTAAATGAGGCCGCCACGGTCGGTATCGAACCCAGGACATCGAGCTCAGCAGTGCAACGCCATGTACACACAGCTACCGTCGCGAGCTAGCTGTTTCCCAGGAGCAAGCACTTGTCTATATGCGGAATGGCGAACGCCAGCCGGCTGAATCTCTGCATTGCAGCCATCCTCCACTGTGAAATATTTTTACACCCTTAAAAATGAAAGAATGGTGTAAATCGGTCTATAGCTAGCTCACACCCTTACGCTCGAAAGGGTGTAATGAGGTGAGTTATAAACAGATATACACCCTCATTCACTTTCAAGTGTGTAAACTATTTAGCAGTGTAGTTTAGGCGTATATGCATGAACGAATGTCCTCCAAGGAGCCCACCGTGTCCTTAACTCCATAGCCAGTTACTCCTTTTACCTGTGCCATTTACTCCAGTCCTACGTTAGACTAATGTTTCTTCGCCAAGAACTATATATACCTGCGAAATGACCGTGCCGACGAAGCGCTCTTTCTAATCGTAAGTTCTCAGAAATGTATCTTTCTCCCCGTTGGTAAGTGTTCGTTCTAAGCCACATCTCGAATATAGATTCGACGACAGTCAGCGCAAAGGAAAAAAAAAAAATACGGACTCACCATCCTAGCCTGCAGATGGCTTCCAATAGCGGCGGCAGGTATAGGTCGTCGTTGGCGATTATCCACCGCCGGCGGAAGAGCACGATGCTAGGCATGACGAGTCCTGACTGCTGTGTGCTTAACGTAGTCGACCCTGCACATCAGAATGAACAAGATGTCTTGCAGACACTTTCCGTTGGCAGACCTTGACGGGTAGGCTAAGTGTTGTCTGCGAGAGGTACTGTGTAAAAGCCCGTGTATCTTTGTAGAAGCAGCGAGAGCTGCCGGCAGCAGCGCCTCGTGGTTTGTGCCAAGAGAAAAAAAATATATTTTAATTTCGCGTGCGTGATGCGCCGCGGTAGATTACCGGCGGTGTGACATTTAGGTGGGGGAAAAAAACGCTAGTTTGGCGTCTCTTTCCAAGCCGTTCGCTCCGAGCAAGGTGGTGGTAACAACTTTATTTACAGAAAATTAATTTCTGTACCTGGGCCTCAGGGTGGCTCCACTTCGGCAGCGCGATCCCTTCGGCCCAGGCTCCTAGTAAACATTTTCGTTTTTTTTTTTCCGGGGGGGGGGGGGGGGGGCAGGCACGTGCCTGGTGTGCCACCCACTGTCTACGCCACTGCATGGATTCGAAGATTGAAGCAAGATAAACAGCGGCTACGGCATCAATAAGCCAAGCTTCGAACGTTTCTACTGCCGAATCCCGTCACTGGAAGACGATATGTTTGTGTCTTCCACGAACAACTCATTTCATTCTCGCGACGGGGCTGTTATATAGGAGCACGTGATGTTACAGCTAAGTAGAGTTGAAACGCAGTGTTCACCAGTGCCCTCTATAGACAAGCTGTATAGAACGTGATGTAACCAAGGCGTGGCGGTGATGGCATCGCATACAGTGCAGGAGAACAAAAAATGTGGTTGATCCCTCTTATATAGGAATCGGTATAGAACACGAAAGTGAAACGTGTCTTCACAGAAGTAGTGTAATGTTTATTGCACATTGATATATAATGTCTATTGGTGTTTTGTGGCTAAAGCGCCCTTAGGCGTTGATGCACCCACGCTGACGCCTGGTGGCACGTCTCCTCCATCACGACTACCAACGTCGATGACCATGAGCAACCGTCGTGCATATGGAAGCTGCACTACGCTGCACACGCTAGCACAACGCGAAAGACGAAGCACGTAACTGACACACTAATACAACGCGCAAGACAAAGCACGTAACTGAATCGTCACCGAGTCAAATCAGCGCGTACAGCGCGTCGTAATTGCAGCCTCCGCGATCAACTTCAGAAACATTTTCAGAGCTAATTGCGGAGGCCACGCTCCGCTGTGCTGAGTACGGTGAACGCCACCTAGGTGGCGTTGGTAGTGCTTCTTGATGCCAGCGTCCCTTCGAATGCTGGCATCGAGGCGTCGTAGTGCTGAGACCACCGAAGCGTTCACTGTCGGTGCGCGTTAGTGTCATAATGCAGTACTTCTCTTTTCTGCTCGTAGGCGGCGGCACCGCCCCGAGCAAGAGCGCGGGTACACGGAGGAGTGTTAGATATATAAGGCGCGTCTGTGTAGCTTTCTGCAAATGCGTTTGTGGCGCAATGGGTTAAACGCTCGGCGATCTATCGTCGCGGACCGAGAGGTCGTGGGTTCGATTTCCAAATTTTGCATGTTTGTGGAACTTTTTCTTCTGGTTTCTTTCTTTGTATTATGTTCGTGTATGTTCGTGTGACGTATTTCCGTGACGGAAATACGTCAGTGAAGTCTTGGTGGACCCCGGCATAAAACACTTTCGTGTTAAAATCAAGAAACTCGAACGGCGGGGATTTTCTCTGAAGGTAAGATTAATAAACGGGTCTTTAATACTTACTCGGTTAAGATTATGGCTCAAAACAACAAACTGCAAAAATCAGAAATATGAACGTAATCATCACCATCTTTTAGTGTGTGTGCGTGTGCGTGCGTGTACGTGCTTGGCAAAGGCTACAGTATGGGCTGTAGTCCCCTTGCTGACGTCACCGGAACTGCGCTCGCAGCGCCGCCATCGGCATCGCATGATCGAGGCCAATGGAAGCCCAAAAAAGTGAGCTTCTTCGGCATTTTCTATGCCGTAAAACAGGTATATAACACTTACAGCATAGCCGAATGCAGCGAATGTAGCTAGAAGGTCAAGCGTGTCGCGTAAGAAACTTGGCCGTCAGCGCGATTGTACTAGCGCGACAATACGGAAGTGTCGGTGCTGGACAGTGCACATGACGCTGGGCGCCGTCCCTTATGCGCACTGTATGCGTTTGATATGTCTCCACGTGCGCAAGGTCAGGTGCTCGCGAAAGACCTCGAGCCTTACAGGCTCTTGCCATTATACGGTGGCCGTTGTGAAATGCAGTGCGGTGAGGCCCGAAACGCAAGGCCTACACCCGGCGATCTCTGTCGGTCGTGACCTCTGGATTCTCGGAGGCAGGCGGCACGGTGTCGTTGTAGTTAAGAGACGTTTCGCGAAGTCTAGTGGCCATATAATTATCCGGCAGTCAGGTGGGACAATGAACGACTGCGCTTTTGTAAAGTGCGACACGGTCCTTGGGCGGGATGTGAGTCTTCGGCGTAGTCCCGAACACCAGTAGCGCTGCTTGTGGCTTGAAGTTGTGCATTCTGAACTATAAGCTTTTACTTTTTTTTTGCGTGTGTGTATGCGTGCATTTATCCCACAGTTGCAAACCTAATTACCATATTTTGGATGTCGCTGCTCCGTGCCCGATAAAAAAACCTTGGAGGCGAACCGAGCAACGGTTTCAACGCCTCCGAGGGAGGGTACTGCCAGCAACATACGAGGACCAAAAGCACGGTCCCGACGAAACTCGTATGATTTTGACTGTTCCTGATTCTTAGATACAGAACGTGCGCACATGCTAAAGATGTCATTATCCTTTTACCGTGGCAAATGCAGTTCTCCGAAAATCCGCAGGGGGGCGGGGGGGGGGAGGAGGAGGTACGTGAAAGGGAAGATTGTCATCTACCCGAGTGTAACATGAAGCTACAAAGGAAACCCATAAGGATTCCTCTGAAAGTATCCCCAGACGAGGTCGCATTTTCTTTTCTTTCTTTTTTTCCCCTTTCAGCCGCGAAGTCTTTTTTTTTTTTCGGAGAAAGCCGTATGGGGGTTTCATTTCTACAGTTTCACGATACACTGTCAAATAATTTACACCTTTAAAAGAGAACAAGGGTGCAAATCAGTACATACGCCACATCCTCACACCCTTACAACGCTTTCATGCTTACGAAACTTCTCGACGCGCAAGATGGCGGCCCCGATGACGTCAGTGCGAACCATCTATATACATTGTCTGCGTACTATAGTCGGTGACAAAAGCTCACAATGCGGTGACAAATGCACCGCCTGTCCTACTAGAGGTGAGTTTATGCAGATGCGCCAGCCAGTTTCCTCCTCTCATTTCTGTGACGTCACGGCGTAGGCGAAGCTCGCGAGGCCAGAGCTACAGCCTTGAAGGTACGACATGTTAGCTGGTATTTAGCACGAAAACTTGTGGCGGGGACAGAAGGCGAGAAAGAAAGCACCACACAGTTTCTGTTGTAACTGCTGCAGTATTCTTATCATTTCTTGGCTCAGCTGAAGCCAACAACTACACGTGCCATCCTGGCGGCCTATCTTGCGCTTCCCTTTCCTAGTTTCCCTTTCCCTCTTTCCCGGTAACCTGCCTTTATACACTCCTAAACACCTTGTAGTACAGTACATTGCACATTGCCTTCAAAGTATTTTTTTTTGAAGTTCACTCGGAAGTGATTGCGCAAAATATTAACTCTGGTTATGAAGTACGGTGCATGTGTAACTGTAAATAAGTGGTTTACTCATATTCTTACCATCCGCTTTCGAGAAATTTGACACTAAATAGAGCTGTACCTCTGTGTCGTCCCAGACGGCTGAAAGCAACCTTGAGGTGTGTTTCGAAATCACTGAGAATGCGTGAAAATACCGGATGTGGCAGCAACGTTGCAATGCCGTATGGGGGTTTCATCTTCATCTCTGCGTTTAAGCAATAAAATGCAGTTTTTACCATAGCAAAGATGAGGAGATGATGGAGATAGTGGAGACGTGGAGACTTATCTTTTGGCATCTAACCGCGATATTCAAATTTTAAAAATTGTTTTTCAAGTTCGAAACATAACAGTCTATACAATAAAAACCACCTTGAAGAGCGATTATGTCCCCTAGTTGTATTCGGGTCTCAGGAGGATAATGCGACGGGAACTGAAAATAAACGTCCGTTCTTCCAGCTTGTCAGCTTGCGTCTAGGCCTCGCCTTCGTCAAGCGCAGTGTCCGACTGACGATGTAACAAGTTTTCCTACAAAAATTACAAGAAGTTTACAAGAGGCAATTACAAGATGGCGCTATATAGTGTCTACGGGGGCTACAAGCATCACGATGTGTTAAGACGCGAACCGAAGGGAAAAGCGACAAGCGATTGCTTTTCGAACGCGTTCGAAAAGCCGCGGCGTTCGGTTTCGTCTGACGCGATATTGGCCCAGGCCGCGCCGATATCGCGGCCTAGGCCAATCAGGGCCAGTCGCGTGAGGCGAAACCGAACGTCGGCTTTTCGAGATAGCGGCCAAGGACAGGAAGGAGAGTCAGTCGCAAATAAGTTCATTCGAAGCAGACGTGTTTACTTTTATGTATAGAAAATGTGCCAGGCTGCACAAAACATTTGAGCATTGCAATCAGACAACCGAAGGTGAATTGCAAAAAAAAGCCCGCCTATTCAAAAATACAATCAAAGAATTGGCATTCAGTGGTGCGCAGAGCCACAGTAGTGATAAGTCACAGCAGTGATAGCAAGTAGTGATAAGCTACAAGTACGGCGGTTCAGTTACACTGTAAAATAATTTACACCCCTTAAAAGTAAATAAGGGTGTAAATCTGTCTATTGCTCAGGATATCACACCCAGAAAGGGTGTAAGGATGGGATACCCCCCAGTATAGTGATAACAAGTAGTGACAAGCTACAAATACTGCGGTTCAGCTACACTGTAAGATAATTTACACCATTAAATGTGAATAAGGGTGCGAATCGGTCTATTACTTGCATTCTTCCACCCTTTTGGGTGCAAGTATGGGATGAGCCACAATGTTGTGATAACAAGTAGTAGTAAGCTTCAAATATGGCGGTTCAGCTACACTGTAAAATAATTTGCACCCTTAAATGTAAATAAGGGTGTAAATTAATCTGTAACTCTCAGTCGTACACCCTTTTGGGTGTAAGTGTGTGAGCTATAGATCGATTTACATTCTTATTCATCTTTAAGGGTGTAAATTATTCTACAATGTAGCATATGGTAATGATGAATATATAGTGCACGGGCTTGCCTAAACTTCGTCCTTCCGGTTTCAAATGGCTTCGCGGCATTCAAAGCTAACATATTCAAAACATTTTGCGTCATAGATGCAACAATTCGCAATGATTATGTATGTGGCGCAGAGGCTTATTGACTTGCGGTGTTTAGAAATGGCTCGCAAATTTATAACGACAGGGCGTAAAAAAAATGGGGGGGGGGGGGGGAGGAGGGAATGCCACAAGAATGTCTGAAGCGACGGGCACAAATATAAGACAAATCCACGTACTACCCATCATTCCTGTGGTGTGGTAGATATTAGGGTGCCTCGATGAGGCGGACATCGAGGCACCCTAATATCTACCACACCACAGGAATGATGGGTAGTACGTGGATTTGTCTTATATTTGTGCACTACCCATCATTCCTGTGGTGTGGTAGATATTAGGGTGCCTCGATGAGGCGGAAATCGAGGCACCCTATAGTATGGATGGATGGATGGATGGATGAGGCTGAACCCTTTAAATCGGGCGGTGACATACGCCACCTAGCCATGACTATTAAGATAATTTGTACTTTGTGGTGGGTGAAATTTCACCCTGCCTTAATTTTATCCACCAATCAGATAACCTCTGTTTGGTTATTTCTACCCGCTTAAAGTCTATTTTGCCTTCACTGTCCCTAAACCCCAATGCTTTGAAAAAATCAGCCCCGTTGCCTTGCACTGTAGGGTTAAGCCCCTTACAGAAAAGTATGAGGTGTTCAGCCGTTTCCTCTTCTTCTCCACACGCACAGCACAACGTGTCTATACCTTGGTACTTGACTCGGTACATCTTAGTCCGCAATACTCCCGTCCTGGCTTCAAACAACAAAGAGCTTCCCCTAGAATTATCGTAGATATTTTCTTTGGCAATTTCTTGCTTGAAAGTTCGGTATGTGCCCAGTGCTGATTTCGTCTGCATCCCTGTTTTCCACAGACCCCTCTCTGTTTCCTTAACCTTTTTCTTAACCGCTGTTTCCTGGTTTGCACCCCTCCTGCAGTCCAAATATTTGATTGACAGTTTTCTGGTCAGCTTCCTCCATTTTGTATCAACATTCCTCATGTACAAATAACTGAAAACTCTCCTTGCCCACCGCTTTTCTGCCATCTCTCTCAATCGCTCCTCAAATTCTATCTTGCTGCTGGCTTCCCTGCCCTCGAATGACGTCCATCCCATGTCACCCTGTACCCCCTGATTTGGTGTATTTCCGTGTGCTCCCAGAGCCAGTCTACCTACCCCTCGCTGCTTAACTTCCAACCTTGCTCGAACCTCTGATCTCATGCACAGGACCGCATTGCCGAAAGTCAAACTAGGGACCATCACCCCTTTCCAAATCCCTCTCACCACTTCGTACCTATTGTAATTCCACAGTGCCCTATTTTTCATCACAGCTGCATTTCTGCTACCTTTAGCCGTCACATATTTTTCATGTTCCGTTAGGTACTCAGCCCCATTGTTTATCCACACTCCAAGATATTTGTACTTATCCACCACCTCCAGCGTAACCTCCTGTATCCTATGCTCGCTGCCCTGATTATCATTAAAAGTCATGACTGCCGATTTTTCTTTACTAAACTTCAAACCTAAGCTATCTCCCTCTTTACCACAGATGTCCATTAATCTCTGCAAGTCTTCCTTGCTGTCAGCCATAAGTACAATGTCATCTGCATACATCAGTCCTGGTAATGACTGTTTAATCCATTCTCCCTGCTTGGAATAGGAAAGGTTGAAGCCAAGTCCGCTCCTCTCTAATTTTTTCTCTAATCCTTGTAAATACAGCATGAACAACAGAGGTGACAGAGGGCACCCCTGCCTAAGCCCCTGCTGTATCTCTATAGGCCCAGATACCTTGTTTTCCCATTTTATAAGCACCCTGTTACTTTTATAGATATCTTTTAAAAGATTTCTTACTCCATCTTCCACCTCTAGAGTGCCCAGTATGTCCCACAAATCCTTTTGGATTACGCTGTCATAGGCTCCCTTGATATCCAGAAAGGCAAGCCATAGGGGCCTGTGTTCCTTTTCTGCTATTTCAATACACTGTGTCAATGAGAACAGATTATCTTCTAACCTTCTTTGTAGTTAGATATGCGATCACAGTGCCCTCTAGTAGCTTTTGTAGGAAACTTACGGACAGTATGCGTCGTACCTTCTGAAACTGGAGAACCCACCGCGGTATAGCCAATTGGCCATGGCGTTGCGTTGCTAAGCTCGAAGTCACGTGTTTGGTCCTGGCCGCGGCGGTCACACTTCGATGGCGGCAAAATGCAAAGACGCTCGATGTACCTCAATTTAGGTACACGTGCACCTCAATTACGTGCACCTCAATTTAGGTGCACGTAAAAAAACCCATATGGTCAACATTAATCCGGGGTGCTCCATTACAGCGTGCCTCATAATTCCATCGTGTTTAATTTTGGCACCCTGAACACCCCGTATTCGAACTTAATTTAGTTTAAACTGGCGAACCTGGACTGCGGACGCCTCCCGCCTAGGGCGAAGGCTCTCGATCGTCTGCTCGTTTATTCAATAAAGTTTATTACTACTACTAACCTGTTTATATATCGAGACGACCCCCGAGGATTTGGAGTACCGAGGCACGGATGCCACAGGCGCAATGCGTTCTTGTGGGATAAGCTATACAATTAATTATGAGGCTGTCACCTATAGTACGGTATAGTGAGAGTATAGTGTGGTAAAGCATTAAGGCTCACGATAATTTAATTACGAAAGTGTCAGCCAACCTTGGTAGAACGGGTGGACTCGCCCATTCAACGCGTGGTTTCTAACGGTCCTTCACCTAAACTGCCGAAGATTAGCACGACCACTGTGAAGACGCTAGCTTGAGCTAGAGATCGTATTTAGAAATTCTTGTTTAGAGGCTCGCTTCTCGAGTAATGCTTAATGCCGTGCGTGTGTGCGTGCATAGCTGCTGGGAGTCCGTGTAGATATTCGAAAGCTTTCTTCGTTGATTCCAGTTCCCCGTTTACCCAGTTTCATTTTTGTTTTTCTTATTCCTTCAGGGTTCTAATATATGAGCTCTCTTTTCTATTTCGTCTTGCACTTTATGGCGTCCTACCTGGTGTTAGTACGATCTCTGGAGTCCGTACCAACTCTGGTGTCCGTACCAACTGGTGTGCGCCCCAGCAACCGCCCCTTCCCCCCCCTCCATTTTCTTCTCACACGCATGTATGTATATATACTCACAGAACTGAGCCAAACAAAGTCTTGCGCAACTTCGCCTCGCGGTTAAACTTGAAATGAAATCACCGCTTACGCGCGCGTGCCGGCCGCTCGAGACGCGCTGGCAAAGTAAGCAAGCAAAAAACGCTTCTCACGCGAGAAAAGACAATGGCGGCGGTCATTAGGAGAGCAGCGATTCCGGCGGCTCGGCGATGCGTGCGCGGTGGTGATGGCGAGATCTCGGCGCACTTGCGCGTGGGAGAGGAGGAAAATGTGGCGAGGAGGATGGGAAAGGGAGGCGGAAATTGGCGGCAACCGCCGCCGAGCGTTTCGTTTAATCGTACTCCAAGGTCGGGACGCCAAGAGTGGACTTCTTTTTTTTTTTTTTTTTTGTCAGTGAAAGAAGCTGGCGATACACTTCCAGAAAAAAAAAAAAGAAAGAAAGAAAAAGTGGCACGCTTTACTTAATGCAGTTCTAAGAGTCCCTTTCCCTGTATTGCCATGGGAGTCGATAAACTTCAAAACTTTAGTTAAAGGGACACCAAATACGACCATCAAATTCTATGCCCTCCTTAGACTCACGTGTCTACAGCCTCGTGCTTTCGCTTCACATAGATTCCAATATGCGCGTTGGATCTACGTGATTTTTTTTACCCGCACTTACAATTCCGGCAGCCTCGATAATTTCTCTGGTAGGCGCTGACTTGTTCCACATAGAAATGATCTCACATTTATCGAAGGCATGCTTGCAGTCACAGTCGCGGCAATTGCAGCGCAAGATGCTCTCTGTCTCTCTTAATTGTGCTGCACTTCGTCCCTGTCCGATTAATGTTCTGTTTCCCAGTAACAATGTGCAATTCCAGGATCCTCCAGCAGGACCAACAACATTATCGTGACACAATAAATTCTATAATGCCGCATAGAATTGGTCATGATCTGCAATACGCTTTGCAGCATATGGCGATTACGTGCCTGTGTGCCCGGCAAAATCAGCAAGACGTGTAAACGCATACGCTCACTACGCGACCGCGATCTACATACTTTGTCCTCCGAGATGTGCCCACCACTTTTTTCGCCTCGCCATCTCCGGGATTTGCCTAGTTTACCATTGCCCTGCCTCCATGACTGGCCCACCTTGCTCGGCAAGAAGTCGACCGAGCAGAGTCGCCAACTCGCTTGACAGAAGGCATGAAAAGGATCTTCAAGGCGTATATTTCCTGCAGGTGAGGATGTTTAGGTGCATTTTGTTATCGCACTGCGTGATTCTGTTGAGAACATGCACAGCCGGCCACCCGCACATTTGTATCGGTAGTACAGCTGGGGCTACATGTAAGCCGTGCGTTAATGTGCATGTGAGCTAGTTCAAGAAGACAACAGCAGCGAACAGCAAGCAGCAGCAGCAGCAGCAGCAGCATGGGTCGCCAAAGTTCGTGTGATTTTAAAGCTTCGCTTTAAAATTGTGTCATCTGTCCTTCTGTAGCCTTGTGCGAAAAAGACCTGCATCTGTTTCTAAAGGTGTATTTGTTCTTTTTGGTTACCGTTATTGCTTGTGTTCACGCATATGCTTGTGCAATTTCTTAGCACCATTGGTGTATGGTTACATATTATCTTATGGTTATTTTGTTCACACGCATTGCTGTGTTTCTGTGTTTAATTATGCTCAACGGAAACTCTTTTCATAGACACTGTATAACTTTTAATAACTTTTCTCCTATGCTATACTCGAGTTCGCTGCTTATCTATTAGTGTACCGTGTATGGTTTTGCTGCCTGCAAGGCTCTGCCGCTCAAGCCTTCGAAGGCTTTGGCAGGCCTGTAGGAATGTATTGATTTTATTATTGGTAATAAAAGTATTATTATTATTATTATTATTATTATTATTATTATTATTATTATTATTATTATTATTATTATTATTATTATTATTATTATTATTATTATTATTATTATTATTATTTTTAGAAACCACGGCCAGTGCGCGATAGTACACACATATCATGAGAAGCAGTATATGTGTACGGTTTTTTCTTGCTTTATAGTGTTGTTAAATATAAAGGTTGAATATAAAGGTCTCTGTGACGTCACTGTGGAGTCACTGATTTTGACAGCGTTTGCAAGCGCTTGTTCGGGTCTAGTCGCTTGTTTGCCCGCAACGAAGGACTGCGTTGCGTTCTGAAGGAACCGATGGCTCGCAGGGTTTCGTAGGCATTCCCTGCGTCCGAACTGCCGTAATACGAGAAAGTTCCTTGATATACATGACGTCACTGTCGTCAGAGGCTCTGAAGTTAAGGAGCGAAATTCAAAACACTGGCTAGGAGAGTAATAGCTCCATGTTGGAAGTCAACTATGAGCTTCTACGCCTTCGGCAGTGAAAGCTGACAGCAACGCAACCTGCGTGGTAGCCCCGAAGCGGCCGCATATAACCAGGACGTCGGTGATGAATCATCACCGATGTCCCATCAGCCAGCAAGCAGAACCCTACTACTTCCAACGAAGGATGTGGATTGACTCGCTTATAGATAGCTTCGCTGTACTGATTGTATTAGTTGCTCAGATTGGCATACATCTGCGAAGGTTAACAGCATATATGTTTCGCTTGGGCCGGTTTGGCACATCTTGTTAAACAGCAGCTTTAAAAACTCGTGACATAGGACAAAGCAAACGAACCACAGGACAGAGCGCTGCGAAAGATGTTTCTAAAGGTCACTATACCAGCGTAAATTGATCTAGCGTTGCTCTTTAGTGCCCTTTTAAGAAGGTGGTAATTTCCGGCGGTAACTCGAGCCCCGGTCAGACACGCCCGTCCGTTGTCCGAGCATAAAGGCAGACCAAAGGAGAATTTCTTTTCAAGTAACTTGGCACTTTCGGAATGGTCAAGACGTTAGATTTGCTCAACACAAAGTATTTCTTAGCTGGAAAGAGAAAAAGTCGCATAAAAATGCTCGCATACATTATGATTCTTGGCAAATTCGTCGGAGAAGGTGTGTGCCGCATCTCCACAAACGGTACTAGAATCCACTAATTTAACACTGCACTCTAAAAACTGAGAGAGTGTTTGCAACTGATTTTGTGGGAGCTACTGCTCTCTCCGTGATTAACTCTTGTTTCCGAAAGTTCTGCACCACTACTATCAAGGAATGAATGTCGATGAGAGTTCTCGTGTGCGCTCTTGTATGCATTCTACATTGCTTTTGGAACTCTAGTATACGCATTCTAGAGCATACTAGAGCATACTAGAGTTCTACAGCATACGCGTCCAGGTGTACGTTTTGCATCCTTTTTGGAACTCCAGTACACGTGCACTAGAATTCGTATACTAAATCTGTAGTACGCGTAGACTAGAGTTCTAGTATACATTCTGCATCGTCGTCTAGAAGTCCAGTATACGAATTCACGCTTAGTGCACCAGAAGCGGAGCAAACGCGCACGCCATTGAGTGTGTGTGTGATTGGGGGGGGGGGGGGGGGGGGGAGATATAATCATACGAGAACTCGCAAACGCGTGGTTACAAGAAATTACTATCGCATAAAACGGGGTCTTTCCAGCACTGTCTTTGTTCTGTGAACGTCCTATAAAGAGAGCGCACACAATACACAAACATGACCAATTAGGCCGATAGCGCTGACGTAAACTCTCACAGCCCGAGGCCAAGCGCTTGGCCTTAATTGCTCCGCGTTTCTTGTTCCTATCTCGTGTGCCTTTTGTTTCAATGCGAAGCATTATTAGCCTCACTCCAAACAGTTTGCAGTAGGTAGGTATAGGCCGGTGCCTGTCTCGTCTCCGGCAATTACTGACGAGCTAACGCCACCTGCTGCAACAACACAGCCTTACACCGCGCCCCAGCTGGCACAAAATATTATAAAATGTTGAACTTCGATAAGCGTGCGGGTCAGCGCCACGTCACCCTCAAGCAACCACGTCTCACTCGAGCATCTTCGCTTTTCATATAGCAGCGAAGTCAAACGTGGAGCTAAAGGCGGGCACCACGAGGTTTTTCTTTTTGCGCCGAGAACCAAACAGCATCACGCGAACGATCGCACGGCCACTTGCAACATTTTTTTTGTCAATGCGTACGCAAATACACATTAGCCTGCGCTGTAAGTAATCACAAAACGATTCCCAAGTTGTACGACCAACGAAGGCGACTAGAATGACGCGGTCGGAGCAAACAACCGTGGTCGGAGCAGGTATCACAAACAGGAATTTTCTGCTCGCGCGCACTCAGACACGCCTATTCCGGAACGAAGTTGTCGTATGTGTATACAATTAACGACAACGTACAGGCGCACGGCCGTAACAGCCGTGCAAGTCTACCGCTGTAACGACTAGGAGTATAAAGGGTAAAAAGTAAAAGCAAACATGAGGCTGCTACATTCGTCGCCTTCGGCCGGCGAACTTGCATGCAATAAGAGTACAATGCAGACGAAACGGATACATGAATGGTATACACCTAAACTGCCTCTGCCGCTTTAAGCAAAGTTCCGAAATAGCGGCCATTCTGAGCTGTACCTGTGGCCGCCGCGGCCATTGTATAAACAAGCGAGAGGACGTCGATCAAAAGGCAGCTCAGTGCCGGGCGCCGTCACGTGAACCAGACTTGTAGCGTAACGAATTACATGTAATTAATTACTTGGAATCAATATACGTGTTGTTAAGTAATTTCGTAATTCACCGATTACTTTGTGAACTCGCGGAGCGCTCACCGTAATTCAAATACATTTTTCAGCATTTCATTCACTTCTAACCAGTTATGTACCTCATTGACGAGAAAAGCTGTAACAGGGGATGCAGCTTTGAGAATCTGAATTTGGCGATAACTACAGTGGAATACCAGTGATCTTGCCACGCAGCAGCCTTGCGAATGCGCATTTTCAGACCGGCAGACACGCAGGGGCTCAGTCTCTGTTTCCTCATTGAACAGGTGCTGGCGTGTCTCGACAGCGAAGGTCACTTAGGACGTCAATGCCAGGATGAAATCACGTATACGGACAATTTTTTTTTCAGCTTTTCGTTAGCCCAGCCGGAAGCGTCTTCTCCAATCCAGCGCAATAATGAAGCGCTGCGCATCATAGAGGACTCAAATGCTGAGTAACCACAATCTTGTGCCAAGATCCGTATGCGTTACAACACCGCCCACCTGCGCGCGCACCGAGCGAACTGGCTCGATGTGAGGTTCGAGCTAAAAATTAAAGGTGAAAGTGAACGTTGGTTGTCAGAAACACGTGAGAAAAAGAAAGCCGCACCTAGAATATTTTGGAACCACATTAACTTATTAGGCAGGAAGTCTGGAACAATACAACAACATATCCTTGACGAAGATGGATACAAACTGTAAAGGGACGCGGCATTAAATTACATCCGAAAAATATCAGTCGAATCATTTCAAGGCAGTGACGAGGTGGTCTTTTAGGGGGGGAGAAAGAGCATGAAAGAGAACCGGATGGAAAAGGAGCTTGTGCTGAGAAATTTGAACTGGAAAAAAAGCCGAAGAGCAAATTCCTAAGCGCACAGTCACAGGGTTAGACGAGGCTTCCACTTATGCTGATTAATGAACTAGCACCAAAAAGTAAGGAAGCTCTGTTGAAAGCAGTAAAAAAAACATTACAAGATAGACGAATACCAGACAGTTGGCGACAAAATAGAAAGAATTTAATTTATAAAGGTAGGGAGGAAAAAGATAGAATTCACTCACATACGTGGACCGTTGACCGTTAGATCGGTAATATACAGGTTGGCAATGCAAGTGATTAAACTAAAACTGCAAGCATGGGAAGAACAAAATGGCATATTGGGAGAACTTCAGAATGGCTCCAGAATCGGTAGGCGTCTGTATCATAACTTATTTGTTCTTACTCGGTGTATTGAAATATTCAGAGAAGAAAGGAGACCGCTATAGTATGTGGCTTTTTTATGCATAACCGGAGCGTATGACAACGTAGACCGCAACATTTTGTGGGATATTCTGGAAGGGGAAGGCTTTTACAACGACTGTATACAGCTTTTGAGGGAGATTTATCTAGAAAATGCCGTTTGCGTTGAATGGGAAGGGAGGAGGAGCGAGGAGAAAGTTGATATCACCAAGGGACTGAGACAGGGTGCCCTTTATCTTCGCTGTTTTTTTGTTTTTTGTTTTTTTGTGATGTACGTGGTAAGGATGGAAAGGGCGCTAGAGGGAAACAATATATTATTTATTTATTTATTTATTTATTTATTTATTTATTTATTTATTTATTTATTTATTTATTTATTTATTTATTTATTATTTATTTATTTATTTATTTATTTATTTATTTATTTATTTATTTATTTATTTATTATTTATTTATTATATACTGCCGGCCATTTTTGGAGGCCTTAGGCAGGAGTGGGAACAGGGATACCACCCAATAGAAGCTCAGTGCCCCAAAGCGAATCGAAAACACATAACAAAAGAAAGAAGAAACATCAAAGGACACACACGCGCCAATGCGTACACGCGGGTTTAATCTATCATACAAATAGGGGGGCACAATAGTATAGCAGCAGCTTCCAGGTTTATTTTATGCGGACGACATTGTGTTGCTTGCTAACAGGCAGAGTGATATGTAAGGTTTGGCTAGTATTCGCGGACGGGAAGGTGAGAATTGAGGATTGAAATTTAGCGCTAAAAAAGTCAGGTCTTACGGTATTCGATGAAAACAGTGAACAGTCAGTGTCAATTTCACAGGGCCAGAAAATATCTCGGGTAAAAGAGTGCAAATACCTTGGTGTGTGGATAAACGTAGGCAATAGATATATGGAAACACAGGGGGGAAAACGATACTAGCAAAGAGAAAGAGAAATGCGGCCATAACGAAACACAGAGCGCTATGGGGATACAATATGGTACGAGGTTTTCCGTGGTACGTGGAAAGGTATAATGGTTCTCGGACTTACATTTGGAAATGCGGTTGTTTGCTCGAAGTCAGGGGTGCAATCAGGACTCGATGGCAACAAATGGTCAGTGGGACGCGCCTCGCATTGGGCGCTCACGGGAAGACTACTAATGAAGCTGTGCAGGGTGACATATGACTCGCGTATATATATAGTTGGAGCCCCGTCCGAGAAGTTCACATGCAACGCTACGCATTAGGCTTGACAAGTTTTGAGGTGAGGGAAGCTCAGAGCAAAATTAATTTCGAAGAACGACTAAGACATGTTCAAGAAAGTAAATGGGTTGCGAGAGTGTTCCAGTATTTGTGCAGGAAAAAAATATTTTTTGCATAGTTGCCAACCAACGAGAGGCTAACATCTTCGCTGTAAAATATTCTTGCATAATTTATTTTTGCGTCCTTGCAGGGGCGCTTCTGCGTGCTACCACGACTGACTGTTTCGTGCTGACCGAGTCAGCCCAGCTAATTAGAATTTCAAGGGCCGCGGACCATTGTAGCCCACAATCCGACGGTCGTACACGTGTCGGTCGCACGGTTTTGCCTGTATATGGTTAGCGCGCGAGATCGCGCTCTCTCACAGCCTTCGACTCGGCGCGAGGTTGGTGCTATAGGAGGTCACGCGCCCGCTCTTGCGCAATGCAAGCGCTGCACGCGTCATTTGGGTACTCTTCGAGCTCGAGAATCGTTAAGAAGCATTATCACAGGGGAACGGCGCAGAAATCTGACGAAGACGAAGAAAGGCACGAACAAGTCACATATATAGTTAGTTGGGCAAGTCGACATACACTTGCATATTTACTTGTATACACAGCGCGCGCAGAAATCAACAGACTGGAGAATGTCGTGTCGTGTCGTCTGTCCTTAGTGTCCAGTCTGCTTTGCTGGCGCCGTAGGTAAAGATACAAATAACACACACACACGCTTTTGAAGATTGTGTAAGCTGTGCCTCTGCTGCCTTGTGCGAAAAGGAGCTGACTTTTTTTTTAACCACCCCCAATGCGCTATAGCGGCATGAGAAGCAGTGTCCATTCATGGTTTTCTTGTATTGTTCCGGAGATCAGTATAAAAGCCTGTCTGTCGGCAAAGCAAACGTTTTGTTGAAAGTACAACTCTGTGCACGTGTCTTCTTCGTGGTTCTCTTCGTCTTCGTGCAAATTTATGCGCTTTTCTCTTGTAAAGACGATGACCAATCAACGAGCCCAACTCGAAATGATACCCGCGAACTTGACAAGTTGCACTAGGGAAGTTGCACTAGGGAAGTTGCGCTTAGGAATATGACCTTGGAAAAGGTGTTGAAAGCGGCAGATCGAACTGTCTGGTTCTTCAACCCTGTCTGGTCCAGTGATTCCTGCAAGAATCGTGGTACATACAAAGAGAGGTGGAGTTTGTTAGGGTAGAGAAAGGAGGAGATGGTGGGCCGCAAGAGCCTGTCTCTGCAGCATTCTGCTCCCCACTGGGCAAAAAGGGAGAGACAGCTAGGGATAGAGGGAGAATCTGAGTCATGAGGCTTTACAAATAGGGATGCTCGAATGGCGAAATTTATGAATCAAATCGCGTACAAATATACAAGAGAAGCGACGTCCGAATGTCGAATCGAATTACGAATGTTTTCTCATTTCTAAACAAAGTTAAATGTGAAGTTTGGTCATAAGCCACTTGGTAAAAAAAAGTAAAGAAAAAGTAAGGCTTACATAAGTTGTTCGACGCACGTATGTAATACTGTTCGCAATTGGACGCCGAAACAAATTAGGAGCTTGCAAATGAGGGACAACTGCTTTCAGTTACCTGGGACACAACAACAACGTTGGTATAATGAAACATGCATGGCACCTGCAGGTCAGCAAACATGTGGTGTTCGCTGAAGGAGAGACGTATGGCCCTATAGCAGCCGCACGTTGTTTCAAAGGGATGCAAACATGGCGAGACTGGTCAAATCGCAAACTCCTACACAAAATAGATTAACACTCGTGACGTCACACTGACGTGTACCGGAGCTAAGGTTTTGGCGCGAAATTCACGAAAGAAAAGTTTGACCTCGTTACTTCTACTTCTTCTTCATACCCTCCCCCCCCCCCCTCCCCGTGCCCGCTGCTTACAACGTAGTTTTATGTCAGTATAGAACGGGGAACTACAAATGCTGTGTACAGAAGAAGGTCAGTAGTTGGAAACTGGATTTGGAACTTCTGTGCATTGTAACATTAATCATTTCAGAAGATAACATGCTCTGACAAGAGATGAAATCAGTAAATGCATATTCGTAATAACTTTACCAATAAACTAAGGATGAAAATGCAACCTACGGCCGCAGATTGATAAATCCTTAGTAGAAAAAAGTGTAACAGGCACAACAATTCATTACCGAGAAAGTAACACCAAATTCCAGGATTTTAAAGAAAAAATAGGGAAGAAGTGACGTAATAGGCATATCATAGAAAGAAGAAGGAATGCAACGGTGTTGGAAGGTTAAGGTTAGTATGAGGCAGCTAAAAGAAATTTATATTTTACATGCTAGTCTGCCTTTTCCCCCGCGACGAATGAAAATCGTGTTTCGAAATGAAACTTCACCGGTCTAAATTGACCTAGCGTGGTTCTTTGATCATAAGTGTCCCGTTAAAAGCGCGTCAATACGGTGCATTTATCAGGCAACCTTGAGTTCGCACACAAGTTTGAAGGGCCTTACGCTAAACGCCTCTCTCTCTGTGCAACAGGGTCGCCTACAAACGCGACGGTTCCGGGAGCCACGCCGGGACCCACTGCTTGGAGCCATGCCTGGAGCGGTAGGGTGCGGCCGTATGTGATGTTGTTCTCGTCTCGGCAAAACACAATAACAGCATTTGCATGCCGTCCGCTCGCCATTCATCTTTATCGCGCGGCCGTGTATGTGTGCATAACTCGACTTTTGTGTCCACAATGCCATTATTCCTCGTCCGGTGGGGTTTCCTCTTGAGCTTCCGTCCTGTTTATGTCTATACCCTATTGTCTGTATGTATACCGTCTTGTGTATTCCTAGCAGGACCGACACGTCTATCTCTGCGCCAGCGATGGGGACCTTATGGCCCTTTGTGGAGGGCTGTAAGATCTTTGTATGCATCGACAACTCACGGGGGAACACCGACGCAAACACTTCGCTGAAGCGACAGCACAAGCGAACCATAGTTTTTCATGTTGGCGTTATTTATTTATTTATTTATTTATTTATTTATTTATTTATTTATTTATTTATTTATTTATTTATTTATTTATTTATTTATTATTTATTACCACATGGTTCATCATGTTAATACTTTCCTTCCTCCTAATGTATGTTCTCTCCCTGTTGGCTGCTCGTTGAATTGTATGTATGTATGTATGTATGTATGTATGTATGTATGTATGTATGTATGTATGTATGTATGTATGTATGTATGTATGTATGTATGTATGTATGTATGTATGTATGTATGTATGTATGTATGTATGTATGTATGTATGTATGTATGTATGTGTGTATGTGTGTGGGTCGAGGAATGACCAAGCTGATTCTTAAATTAAATTGACCAGTTAACCGGCAGTTCCTACACAGCCAATCATTCTTCGCATAGCTTCATTTCACTCCGGTCTGAATGAGATACTTTAGTTTGTTGCAGGTTGTGGCGCGTCTTGCCCATAATGTGCGTCTGTGACGCGCATTGGGCGTATCATTTCATTTTTCGTCGTTTCCACGTGGAGTAGACAATAGTAGGCATTCCACTGGGCAAACCTTTCCAGGATTCAATAAATAAGTCCCTTCTCTATCTCTCATCATGCTCTCTCTAAACGGCTAATTATTCTGCAAGCGCTAGTGGGGGGGGGGGGGGACGAGCTTTGTGAACTTTGGTGAAGCCCTCCCCCCCTTCCTTTGAACCCCTTCCCCCTTGACTTTAAAACCTGGATATTCTGGCAGGTCATTTGGTGTGCTGACCCCGTCTGGCAAGAACGTGCCGCCATGCGTGACCTTCGTTAACATAATTCCGTGGTCCCCGTGCTCAGCATACAGGGCGATGCCAGACCCCGCCTATTCTGCCATCTCTGTCGCTTCGAGGAGGCATATGCGTCATCATGGTGTCGCTTCGATGATGTATACAATCTAAAAAAAGTTTACACCCCTTGGGTCGTATCTTGTCCCCAGACAACAATCTGTCTTGTCCGCATTTCCTTCCTTTTAACGCTGCGAGCCCGGTACTTCCTAGTCACGAAAGGCTAGCGCGTTATCAGCGTGACACAGCATTCTTGGCAGGAAAGCAACGAGCGATGAGTTTTCAAGAAAGGGAACGCAAGCAAGGCAGATGACACTTATTGTTTGGGGGAAAGATGCGACCCAAAGGGCGTAAACTTGTTTTAGAGTGTAGCTTGTGGCACGACGTCGTCAGCGAGGATATCGCATGGACAACCTTCGCGAAAGACAACAAGACCAACAGAAACAACCCTCGTGAGGATACTCCGCCGGCAAGCTGATGATAATGATGCGCTTCGCAAGCGTAAGTTCTTCCTGTCTTCAATACAAAGAGAGCGTGGCTTGGTCCATTGCTTACAACAGCAGATGGCTACATTTCTCTTCTAGCAACATTTTTTTTCTTTATTTAACAGCTCGTATAGTGTAATAGCAACGTTGGACCCAAGAACGTTCCTCTTCCGGCAAGATCCACAAGCGGCGACCTGCAATGAACGCGGAGAACTCGGCACGACGTCGCTTAGCGCCTCAAGGCCGAGTCCTGATTGGTGGGTGTGGCGCCCTCTGTCGATTATAGCGCGCCGCGTGCACACACCAAATGACCTATTGTAGGACAACCGCTCTGAGCGCTTCAGTGGCGCGTTTTTGTTTAAGGTATTTAGAGGCCGTAGTACGAACTACTCCCAGTAGCGTCAACCTCATGTATGCTGTATATATACGAGCGTTTCCTGGTCTCTGCCCTGCAGCACAAAGAATGCGGAATGGAGAAACAGATTCGCTTTGAAAGGTACAGCGCGGTCCACCGTTAGAGGGGACACAGTTGGATGTAGAGCATGCTCTCATTTTAAAAGCTTTCTTAGCCTCTCCCAACAAGGCCGGAGAGACCTTTATTCAACTGTTCCAGCTAACCCTAACCATTATCGCGTGGAAAACAAGTCCTCATTCATAAGGCGACAGATGGTGCTTGCCCTTACGGAAGACGTACTCGTCAGATGGCGGGAACGTGCAAGTTGCATTGGGACACGACACGACTCAGGTGCCGTCAAGCACGTTGTGCCAACGTAAAAGAAGCCCGCAAATGCACGCAAAATTGCCGCGCGACTGGCCGCTCGAGGTACTTTGCGCGTATTCGCGGCCTTATTTCTTTCACGCTCGGAAAAAACACTTTTATGTAGCACGTATAGTTGAGCAACAGAAAGCTGTATGGGGAGTTTTTCATGTTGTTCTACAATTTGCTCATTGGCAGTTTTCATCTAATTATAATGTTTGAGAAGTTAATTAATGAATTAATTAAGACTACTTATGGATTAGGCGGAAGGCAAAGATCGTCAAAGATCTCTAAGCGACGGCAAACTGCGTTACCTTGGTTCTGTCCAGCTACGTGACATTTACATATTTTTAAAGTCTGGCTTAAGTTACGTGGCCCACCCTGTAAATACACACACACACAACACACACACACACACACACACACACACACATATATATATATATATATATATATATATATATATATATATATATATATATATATATATATATATATATAGTGTATATTGGGTATTCACAAATCAGGTTAATCAATTAATTAATCCGTTACAATGTGCCGAATAATCGGGTGAGAATGTTATCCCAGGCCCGGCCCTGACGTATATATATATATAGCATATTCACTGAACTGCCCAAACTAATCAACAAGAAAAAAGTAAGGGATATTCGAAATTATAACGTGGGAAAGATTGAGGAAGCTGTAAAATATGGACGCAGCATTAAATCAGTAAGAAGAAAGCTTGGCATAGGACAAGGCAAGATGTCTGCACTGAAAGATAAGCATGGTAATATCATCAGCAATTTAGATGACATAGTAAAAGCAGCGGAAGAATTCTATACTGACCTGTACAGTGCCCAAAACAACCAAGCTACTTTCATTCAAAATAGTGATGAACCGGATACAGAGGCTCCTTCTATAACTAGCGCTGAAGTTAGAAGGGCCTTGAAAGACATGACCAGGGGAAAAGCTGCTGGAGAATATGGAATAACAGTAGATTTAATAAAAGATGGAGGAGATATCATGCTTGAAAAGCTTGCGGCCCTTTATACGCAATGCCTCACAACTTCATGTGCACCAGAGAGCTGGAAGAACGCCAACATTATACTAATCCATAAGAAGGGAGACGTTAAAGAACTAAAGAGTTATAGACCCATTAGCTTGCTTTCAGTATTGTATAAAATATTCACCAAGATAATTTCCAATAGAATCAGGGCAACACTTGACTTCAATCAACCAAAAGAACAGGCTGGCTTCAGGAAGGGATATTCTACAATGGATCATATCCATGTCATCAATCAGGTAATCGAGAAATCTGCGGAGTACAATCAACCTCTCTGCATGGATTTCATAGATTATGAAAAAGGCATTTGATTCAGTAGAGATACCAGCAGTCATAGAGGCATTGCGTAATCAAGGAGTACATGAGGCATACGTGAATATCTTAGCAAACATCTACAAGGATTCCACAGCTACTTTGGTTCTCCACAAGAAAAGTAGAAAGTTGCCTATCAAGAAAGGGGTCAGGCAAGGAGACACAATCTCTCCAATGCTATTCACTGCATGCTTAGAAGTATTCAAGCTCTTAGACTGGGAAGGCTTAGGAGTGAGGATCAACGGCGAATATCTCAGCAACCTTCGGTTTGCAGATGACATTGTCCTATTCAGCAACAATGGAGACGAATTACAACAAATGATTGAGGACCTTAATCGAGAAAGTGTAAGAATTGGGTTGAAGATGAATATGCAGAAGACAAAGATAATGTTCAATAGCCTGGCAAGGGAACAAGAATTCAGGATCGCCAGTCAGCCTCTAGAGTCTGTAAAGGAGTACGTTTATCTAGGTCAATTACTCACAGGGGACCCTGATCACGAGAAAGAAATTTACAGAAGAATAAAATTGGGTTGGAGTGCATACGGCAGGCATTACCAAATCCTGACTGAGAGCTTACCACTGTCGTTGAAAAGAAAAGTGTACAATCGTTGCATTCTACCGGTGCTAACATATGGGACAGAAACTTGGAGGTTAACAAAGAAGCTCGAGAACAAGTTAAGGACCGCACAAAGAGCGATGGAACGAAAAATGTTAGGCCTAACGTTAAGAGACAGGAAGAGAGCGGGGTGGATCAGAGAACGGGGATAGCCGATATTCTAGTTGACATTAAGCGGAAGAAATGGAGCTGGGCAAGCCATGTAATGCGTAGGATGGATAACCGGTGGACCATTAGGGTTACAGAATGGATACCAAGAGAAGGCAAGCGCAGTCGAGGTCGGCAGAAAACCAGATGGGATGATGAAGTTAGGAAATTTGCAGGCGCAAGTTGGAATACGCTAGCGCAAGACAGGGGTAATTGGAGATCGCAGGGAGAGGCCTTCGTCCTGCAGTGGACATAAAATATAGGCTGATAATGATATATATATATATATATATATATATATATATATACGTCAGGGCGGGGCCTGGGATAACATTCTCACCCGATTATTCGGCACATTGTACAGGATTAATTAATTGAATAACCTGATTTGTGAATTTACGCACATAAGCGGAAAAAAACAAAGCCGGGGATTTGTCACGATAAATTATATTTCAGTGACACTGCGCAAATGGACATTCAAGCATGCCAAACTCAAACGCAATCACAGGTTAAGCTGTGGAGGCAAAGAAGCTTGTTAATTTACCCTGGGAGTGTTTAACAGTTCAGTCAGTTTTGGCAGCAGCTTGCTAAAATTTCCTGACAGTTTTGGCTGTTCTGTCAGTTTTTGCTAGCAGCTTGTTAACGTTATTTGGCAGTTTTTCCAGTTTTTGGCAGCAGCTTGTTAATGTTCTCAGGCAGTTTTGACAGTTCTGGCAGTTTTTGGCAGCAGCTAGTTAACCTTCTATGGCAGTTTTGGCAGCTTTTGGCAGCAGCTGGTTAATGTTCTCTGGCAGTTTTGGCAGCTTTTGGCAGCAGCTTGTTAATGTTCTATGGCAGTTTTGGCAGCTTTTGGCAGCAGCTTGTTAACGTTCTCTGGCAGATTGGGAGGTTTTATCAATAGCTTGTTAATGTTCTGTGCCAGTTTCGGCAGTTCTGGCAGTTTTTGGCAGCAGCTCGTTAAGGTTCTCTGTCAGTTTTGACAGTTCTAGCAGTTTTTGCAGCGGCGTCTAACATTCTGTGGCACTTTCGGCAGTTCTGTCAGTTTATCGCAGCAGCTTGTTAGGATTCTCTGGCAGTTTGGAAGTTTTTGGCATTAGCTTGTTAACGTTCCCTGGCAGTTTTTGGCAGCAGCTTGTTAAGGTTCTGTCAGTTTTGACAGTTCTAGCAGTTTTGGCAGCAGCTTCTAACATTCTGTGGCAGTTTCGGCAGTTCTCTCAGTTTATCGCAGCAGCTTGTTAACATTCTCTGGCAGTTTGGATGTTTTCGGCATTATCTTGTTAATGTTCTCTGGCAGTATTTGACAGTTTTGGCAGTTTTCGGCAGCAGCTTTTTAAGGTTCTCTGTTAGTTTTGACAGTTCTAGCGGTTCTGGCAGCAGCTTCTAACATTCTGTGGCAGTTTCGGCAGTTCTGTCAGTTTATCGCAGCAGCTTGTTGAGATTCCCTGGCAGTTTGGAAGTTTTGGCATTATCTTGTTAATGTTCTCTGGCAGTTTTTGGCAGCAGCTTGTTAAGGTTGTCTGTCATTTCTGACAGTTCTAGCAGTTTTGGCAGCAGCTTCTAACGTTCTGCGGCAGTTTCGACAGTTCTGTCAGTTTATCGCAGCAGCTTGTTAGCATTCTCTGGCAGTTTGGAAGCTTTTGGCATTAGCTTGTTAATGTCCTCTGGTAGTTTTGGCAGTTCTGGCACTTTTTGGCAGCAGCTTGTTAAGGTTCTCCGTCAGTTTTGACAGTTCTAGCAGTTTTGGCAGCAGCTTCTAGCGTTCTGTGGCAGTTTCGGCAGTTCTGTCAGTTTAGTTTTAATTAAAGCTTGAGCCAATTAACCGGATTGATCAATCGCTGTGCCTTAATATACATATATCTATATAAAGAAATTGCATGTTCGACTGTTGTTCTCCAACGTGGTTATAAAAGCACGGACGCCCGATGCTCGTAGGCTGCCACGGACGCACATGTCTAAAAACGCGGAATAAACAGCTTTACGAATCTCTCTCGTGCAAGCCAGCCCTTTGAGACATTTGGCGCGGTAGCCGCGTCGTATAGCTACAGGTTTCTTATAAAAAGGGAGCGCGGGCGTCTTCTATTTGATAACGAAAATAGAAGCTTAAGGGAGACGTTCGTCGCCAAATTTTATTGCGTTAGCAATTAGGTGGACACTCGAAGCGAATTTCAGCTGTCGTCATCGCCATCGACGTCGCCGTGAGGTTCCGTGTATATTTAGGTATAGGTTGTGGGAACCCTCGGGTCCCATAACCGCCGCACGGGCAGCGAACGTCGCGTCAAGCGCATGCGTGCCAGGGAGAGTTGGGAGAGGGGAAACTTTCCTTCCGCGGGCGGCGCGCGGGAATCGCAAGCGCTATCAGCGCCACCGGGTGGGTCACGTGAGATCCCGCTGATATCGCCCAGGTCTCTTTGGTCCCCAGCAAGCGGCGATGGCGGAAGTCTCCGCCGCCGCTCCCGTATTCCCGCACGTGGTTAGTCAACCGCGTTCTTGCCGCGGCAAACGCCGCGGCCCCCCAGTATTTCCCAGTTGGTAAGTCGGAAGCCCTTCTTTACCTAGTGTATTATTCTCTTCGAGGGAACCCTCAGCGATGTCAACTATATAGCTAGCTGGCCTGCTCGAAGTGTTAGTTGCAGTCGTAATAAATGCTTTCCGAGTGTACACGTGGTTGTCGTCTATTGTTTCCTCGAGCTTGTACCGGACCGCGGTTGATGCGCAGGCATGCGCCAACCGCGGGGCTCGGTGTGTCGAGGCAGAGGGCCGTTGGCATTCCCCCCATATCCCGACATTTTGGCGCCCAACGTGGGGCCCGAACCCACGACCCTGAGATTAAGAGTCTCATGCTCTACCGACTGAGTTAGCCGGGCGCGGTTGATGCGCAGGCATGCGCCAACCGCGGGGCTCGGTGTGTCGAGGCAGAGGGCCGTTGGCATTCCCCCCATATCCCGACAAGGTATGCTATATGCTATGCAATATGACATGCGGTATATGCGAGTTGTAGTGCCAGACCATTCTATCACTAAAGTTACTCATACCAGGTCCTACATTCTCGACAAAATTATTGCTCAAATTTTTGGGAATGGCAGCCCACAAACAAATGTCATGAAACAGCACACGGACAGTGCATGCCCTTTATCTTAAATCTTCTCAGACTTAAATATTAAAAGTGCAGAACAATAAGAGAGCTCATGCCTGAAAACTATGTAATCTTATTAGCACGGATGTGCACGGCCTCCACGATCGGCCCAGGAAAGAGGTTTGAAACATACCCGATACGAAAAAGTGGTGGTAAAGTCGCTAAGAAATATGTTGGCTTTAATTAACACACATAAATGAATGGCAGGATTCAAACAGAGGACCCCTAGCACAATAGCTCCTTTTTATTTACTCAGCTTACGTTTACTTCAGTCCATACTGCCACTATGTAGCTACGAGTCTTACCCTTCGTGTAATATTCTAACATCTTGCTATCGCCTTCATTTCTTCGCCCTTATGGCGAAACTGTGATATTATTAACCCTTTTATGTTGGCACATATAAATATCCGAAAAAAATGTTTATTTGCTATCTGAATGTGCTAAGCACATCGAGAATAAGCATAATTAACGAAAAGAAAAAAATATATTTCGGAAGCTTTTTTCAGCTATAGAGGGGAAACCCTGGCCAGAAAACTGGAAGTGGGCCAAAGCCACCTATGCTTTCGCTTAGAAGTTGTACCGACAGCGCTCTTTATACGTGCACCATAGGTGTAGGTTTCATTAGTTTTGCATCCCCTGTGGGACACCGCACTGCAGCCTTAGATCACTCATCGGCCCATCTCCTCTGACCGTGCTTTCCAAAGAAAGCGAATCGCGCGCCGGACTTCTTATGTCTCGTCCTACAGAGAAATTTATTAAGGCCAAATCCTTATATGTATCATCGTTCAGTCGACCGTCCACGTCCTTGAGCGAGAACCGTGTCGTCGAAGTGAAATGGTACACGATGACGACTCGGTGTAGTAATTCACTTACTATACACCAAACCGGCATCGTGTCTTACCTATATGCAAACGCTCACGCAAAAATTCTGACGGGTCACCGTCGTCACCGCGGTAATTAAGATTTAATTCAGGCGCTCGAACGAACCCACGACCTTCGATGGGAGTCGAACCCTCGAGCTTATGTGGGAGTCGAACTCACCACCTTTGGCGTTAAGGCGACGTTAATTAAGGCACTCCAAGCCACGAACTTTGGTGGGAGTCGAACCTACGACTTTGGTGTTAATTAGGGCGAGGTTAAATAAGCCCAGTTAGTTAAGGTAGCGTCAATTAAGGCACTCGAGCGCGCTACCTTTCGTGGTTGGTCGGAAAAAACAAGCAACAAGAAGTAACAACGCATTCGAATAAGAATGTCAAGTAATTTGATGAATGTCTCGAGCGCGCAGGCTTTCGCCTTCATCCTTTTGGCGTATGACTGTCAACTTTTTGTTAAATCTAACCGATTTCATTGTTAATCATATTAATCATTTCATTCTTCCCTCAATGTCTAGTTGTAAATATATATATATATATATATATATATATATATATATATATATATATATATATATATATATTGTGAGCATTATTCATACGCTTCATATTCTCATCTGTACATTCTCATCATCACCGTTTTGGGGCCTGGTAGCGGGGCTCTCGCTCGGGAGAATAAATGAGAGTCTGACTGCCTAAACCTTGTCTCACAAGTGGTGGAGTCTGCTGTCCGGTTCCTTCGCCCTCTCGCTGCCGGTCTCTCTCCAGCTTCACTTACGCTACATCCCTGGAGCTCCGCTCGGGTCGCCGCCTCTACCAACTACACTCGACCATGTCTCAAGACCAGCAGGCCACTACCGCGACATCCACCTTGCCTGCTCCGGCGGGAACCCCTGCTTGGACGGTCACCACCCCTCAGAAGGATCCACCGGTGTTTGCTGGACTTCCCGGTGAAGACGTTGAAGACTGGTTGGAGCTATACGAGCGCGTGAGTGACTTTAACCACTGGAACGAATCTGAAAAACTTAGGCACGTCGCCTTCTACCTCACCGGCGTCGCAAGAACTTGGTTTTATAACCACGAGCTCGATTTCGTCAACTGGAGCACGTTTAAGCACCACCTACGCCAGATTTTCGCGAACTCTTCTGTCCGCTCAGATATTGCCAAGAAGAAGCTTGCTGAGCGTATCCAGCGCTCGGGCGAGTCGTACACTTCGTACATAGAGGACGTGCTCACCCTCTGCCGCCGCGTGAACACCTCGATGCCAGAGAGTGACCGTGTACGCCACCTGCTCAAGGGTATTGGGACTCTGGCATTCAATGCTCTTGTCGTGCTGAACCCCACTACCATCGCTGACATCATCAGTACGTGTCAGCGCCTAGATGAGCTTAATATGCTTCGCTTACACCCTGACACTTCTGATTTCAAGGCGTCCAACGACAGCGAACTACGTGCCCTAATTCGCTCCATCATCCGTGAGGAGCTGCACGCCCACGCATCGTCTACCCCTCCTGAGGTCCATATGTCCCCTCCTGGTGCCGGCCTCCGCCATATCGTGAGGGAAGAGATAGCTGCCGTGACCTGTCCACAAGTCCCGAGCCCGCAACCCATCCCTACGCCCACTTACGCCCAGGTTGCCTCTATAGTGCCACCCTCCCGGCAGCCACCACAGCAGGCACCTACGCCAACTTATGCTCAGGTTGCCTCCCTGGTGCCACCCTTGCAGCAGCCACCACAGCAGCCGCCTGCAATGCACGGGTCCCTGAATCCCATCACTGCGCGACCACCACCTCATGAATCTTACAACGCATGGAGCCCACCTCGACCTGTTTGCTACTATTGCGGCATCCGTGGCCACATTTCAAGGTTTTGCCGACGCCGTCAGCAAGATGAAAGGCGTGGCTATGACGGGTTTGAGAGGGATGAGTTTTCTGGCCCGATCCCACAACGGCGGCGTTCTTACTACGATTATTATCCGCGACGTTCCCCATCTCCGCAGGAATTCAACGCTGCCGGTTCATTGCGTTTCCCGCGCCGTCGCTCTCCATCACCGATGCGGCGCTCCTCTTCCCCTCTTCGACCGGCTACTTCGTCCTCCGATCACCGCCCGGAAAACTAAATTGTGCAGCTTCAGGAGGGAAAGCTGCATCCATTGGACAACGTGAAACTCCTCCGACGCGCCCGTCAAATGTACTTGTGGTGTTTGTTGAAGGTATACGGACTGAAGCCTTGGTTGACACGGGTGCATCGCTTTCGGTTATTAGTACTGACTTGTGTTCTCGATTGCGAAAAGTGAAGACACCATATAATGGCCCTCCCCTTCGTTGTGCTAATGCAGTTCTTGTTCAGCCCTCCGGTGTTTGCACTGCACGTGTTTTCATTGATGGTATCCTTCACCACATTCAGTTTGCCGTGCTATCTTCGTGTACCTACGCCATGATTTTGGGATGGGACTTCCTGTCCTCAGCGTCAGCTTTCATCTCTTGTCGCCAGCGCACTATTCATATGACGGACACTGAATCTTCGTCCGCTGTCGATGCTCACACACTACGTTTCGTCACGTCTACCGATTGTTTAATTCCCGCGGGCAATGAGCATATCTTAACGCTGACTTCCGACACTATTGTTAATGGTGATGTGTTTCTTGCACCCAGCAGTCACTGCATCTCTGGTGGGCTTAGCATTACTCCTAGCCTGGTGCGTTTTCAGGACGGTAGAACGTTCGTCGCTGTTCATAACCCTACTTCTTCGCCAGTTGTGCTCTCCCAGGGCACCACTGTGACTTGCTTTACTGACACCGAACCTCTTTCGCTAGTACCTCTTCACACCGAATCACCACCTTTGTCTACCACTACTGATGATCATGCTGCTGCCACTGCTCTAAAGGACGCGATAAATCCCGATTTGACTGCTGCCCAGAAAGAAGACCTTTTGGCCCTACTGCAAAAACACAGCGCCTTATTTGACGTTAACTCCAAACTTCTGGGGCGCACTTCTGTCGCAGTGCATCGCATTGAAACCGAAGGCAGTTCTATTGTACGCCGCCGCCCGTATCGCGTGTCTTCCGTAGAGCGGAAAATCATTGCGGACAACGTTGACGACATGCTTAAACGAGACATCATTCGGCCATCGTCCAGTTCTTGGTCGTCTCCTGTTGTGTTGGTCCGCAAGAAAGACGGCTCTGTACGATTTTGCGTCGATTATCGAGCACTTAATAAGATCACGCGCAAAGACGTATATCCGATGCCAAGAATCGACGATGCCATTGACTCCCTCCAGGGCGCTGAATATTTCTCAAGTCTAGACCTCCGATCTGGGTACTGGCAAATACCCATGGACGAAGCGGACAAGAGCAAGACAGCCTTTGCAACGCCTGATGGGCTTTACGAATTCAACGTCATGCCCTTCGGTTTATGTAATGCTCCTGCAACATTTGAACGCATGATCGATACAGTTTTACGCGGCCTTAAGTGGAAGACCTGTCTGTGTTATTTAGATGACATCGTTATTTTTTCTACAACTTTTCGCAAGCATCTTGAGCGTTTGGACGAAGTCTTCACATGCATTTCCGACGCTGGACTCCAACTCAACACAAAAAATGCCATTTTGCCCGAAAGAACATCAAAGTGTTGGGGCACCTTATCAGTAAAGATGGCGTTCGACCAGATCCCGACAAGGTTGCTGCCGTGCTTCGCTTCCCTCGCCCCGAAAATCAAAAACAATTAAGAAGCTTCTTGGGCCTGGCATCCTACTTCCGCCGCTTCATCAGTCATTTTGCTGCTATGGCGTCGCCGCTGCACAAGTTGCTGACGTCGGGCACTGCTCTCACTTGGACAGACGACTGCGAGCTTTCTTTCCAAGCCCTCAAGCAAGCCTTGACATCCGACCCCGTCCTGTGTCACTTCGATGAGAACGCACCAACTTGTTTGCACACCGACGCTAGTGGCCATGGGATCGGTGCTGTCCTTCTACAGCGTGATACCACTACACGAGAGAGAGTCGTTGCTTATGCCAGTCGCGCATTAACGGCTGCCGAAAAGAACTACTCGATAACAGAACAGGAATGCCTCGCAGTAGTTTGGGCCATACAAAAGTTTCGACCATATCTTTATGGACGCCACTTCACAGTCATAACCGACCACCATGCCTTATGCTGGTTGTCGTCAATGAAAAATTTGTCTGGACGCCTTGGTCGCTGGGTGGTCCGATTACAAGAGTACGATTTCGACGTTGTCTACAAGTCTGGGAAAAAGCATCAAGATGCCGACGCTTTGTCTCGCTGCCCCCTGCCACTATTATCTTCGAGCACGTCTCTCCATTGCTCACCACTTGATAATGCGACTAAGTCTCCACTTACGTTATTACCTCTAGCGGTTACTGACACGCCATCTTCTAATCGCGGAACTCAGTTCGCCTCGTGTCAACGTTCTGATCCCTACTGCAGCAGCATCATCCAACGCCTCTGCGGTACTATTTCTGCACCAAATGCCCGATTACGTCGACAACTGCGACTATTTAAGCTCGACAACGACGTGTTGCACCGCTACATTTACAACACCGACGGCCACCGCTGGGTACCTGTTCTTCCACGTTCGATGCGCACGCAAATCCTTGAAGCCTTTCACGACGACCCATCCGCTGGCCACCTGGGTTTCCACAAAACATACCACCGCGTTAGGAGCCGTTTCTTTTGGCCGGGCATGTCTACCTTTGTGGCCAAGTACGTCGCTTCTTGCGTCCAGTGTCAACGGCGGAAACGACCGACTTCACCTCCTGCTGGCCTTTTACAGCCCATCCCATGTCCCGAGACACCTTTTGCCATCGTTGGAATTGACCTGGTCGGACCTCTACCCATGACGCCAGCAGGTTATCGATGGATCGTGACAGCTGTCGACCACCTCACACGGTACGCAGAGACCGCACCTCTACGCTCTAGTTCCGCCTCAGACGTTGCCGGCTTCTTTCTGGATGCCATTGTGCTGCGTCATGGTGCACCTCGTGTACTGTTGAGTGATCGCGGCAAGACTTTCATGTCAACAATGATCGAAGAAGTACTCAGAGCATGTGGCACAGTTCATAAGACGACATCCGCGTACCACCCCCAGACAAATGGCTTAACAGAGCGATTTCATCGCACGTTAACAGATATGATAGCAATGTATATCGGGCCAAGCCACGACAACTGGGACAAACTTTTACCTTTTGTGACGTTTGCTCACAACACTGCCATCCAGCGGACTACAGGGTACTCACCCTTCTACCTCGTTTACGGCCGTTCGCCGACATTCACCATCGACGCCGCTTTCTTAACTGCCCCAACTAACACCTCGGCCAGTATACCAGAACAGTTCGTCTCGCGACTTGACGAATGTCGTGACCGTGCTCGCTTCAACACAGAAGTCAGTCAACTCGACCGCAAGCAACGTTACGACATCTCTCGTCGCGACGTCTCCTTTCGTCCTGGAGATGAAGTGCTCCTTTGGACGCCCACTCGTACACCCGGTTTGTGTGAGAAGTTTGAATCGCGCTTTCTTGGCCCCTACATTATTAATGAACAAACATCCCCAGTGAACTATCGCGTTACTCCCATCGAGGTTTCTTCCGACCATCGTTATCGTGGTTCAGAGATCGTTCACGTTTCGCGTCTCAAACGATTCGTTCGGCGCCTCCCTCCTGGCTAAGTCGCGGCCTGGCTGGCCGCTTGCGCGCGCGGGGAAATTAGTGTGAGCATTATTCATACGCTTCATATTCTCATCTGTACATTCTCATCATCACCGTTTTGGGGCCTGGTAGCGGGGCTCTCGCTCGGGAGAATAAATGAGAGTCTGACTGCCTAAACCTTGTCTCACAATGTATGTATATATATATATATATATATATATATATATATATATATTCTTTCTTTTTCTGTGTTCTATTAGAATGACTGTTTACTGGATCGTCTTTTATTTTACTCGCTTTAATTCATTCGTCAAAATTAGTTAGTTAAATTTGTTTCATTAACACATATCTAAAGTCTGCCCGACTCTTAGTCAATCTTCCCGAGTTGAAGAAGAACGGCAGATTGGGCGAGTTGGTGGTTTTCCATGTTATTTAAAAGCAGCGCTACCGACACAGGACACAGAAGCAGCGCTGTGTATGCCCATTCTCTCTTCTCTGTCCCTGAGTTGGTATGTTCCAGTCTCCTTAAGGACATCACCACCACCCCCATCATCATCATCATCACCATCATAGTCATTACACTCAAGGGTGTAATGGTGGGAGTTTTATAGGAGTAAATTATGTACAGCGTGGCAACTATGCAATTACCCAGATTTTGCAACAGATAATTTTGGTTGGTGGCGCTGGCGCCTTTCTGTACACCTATGCAGTGCGTTATTGGCAAAATTTCAGCCAACAGCTTCAAAGCCAACACCACCAAAGTGAGAGTCGTGCGTTAGAGCGTTCACATTTTTTCTCAACTGTTTCGTTGCGTGGACGTATACACTCGTTTGCTTATACGCTTAGACGTTCGTTAAAAACCACAACTTGAAATTATACCGAAACCACCTCCACTACATGTATACGGTCTGACTCGCAAGACGGCAAACTGCAGCGCGAGACGCCTGATGGAAGCTTAAAATTGACTAAGCAGTGAAAATCGTTAATGCAGTTTCAATTTTGCAGTCCAGCTCAGCCTGATGCAGAACGAAAATGGTTGCAGAAAAGTCAAGAGTGCGAAAGTGATAGGCATGGGGAAGGGGGGAGAGGAGGGGGACGCTTGACGAACATATGGGACATGAAAAATGCGAGAATGGTGGCTTGGAGATTTTCGGAGCAAGATGTGAAGTGAAAGTGCTCCCTTTAGGAACCCCGTGAGTCAGCGCAGCAAGTTTTGTCTCCGCTTTGGTCAACGCTTTGTTAACTGGGAGCTCGTGGAGTCATCTCAGCCGATTAACGTCCTAAAGCCGGAAATATATACGGGAGAAAAAACGACGTAAAACAGGCTTGGTGTAGGGGATTCTGCATTGTGTTACACAACACGTAATGTCGTATCCATTGTTTCAGGTGGTACAGATTGTAAACGACTGCTTTAAAGGGATTCTTATGCTTAGCTAAGTTTGTTTTTGCGCGCTAATGTCCATGGGTCAGTGATGATGAAATTCTCTTTCGTATAGCACCGCGAACGCAGTCAGGAACGGTATAACGTTTTTTTTTTAAAGTTTTGACATCGCCAAATGCTTTAATGCGGGTCTTTCGAGCGCAAGCATCTTCGGCGCATGGAGATATGCCAAGATGTCCCTCGTTACAATTCTCTGACTCGTACCACTGTGAAGACTTGAACAATAAGTCTCCCCACTTTCGTATACTGTTATTTACGAAGTAATCTCTTAATTCAAGGCAGTACCAACGATGCACCAGGAGAGCGGGGAGTTCCAACAAGCTGCACCAGGCACTTCCAAGCCAGCCTGCGCGTCAGACGTGACCCCTCGTGACGTCATCAGTGGCGGTCTCGCGAAAGACGCGACGTCATTCCACCTGTGCGTCATCGAGACCACGCTGTAACAAAGGGCCACGCGCTCGTTTCCGTTATGAGTCACGACACTTGGCGCGTCACTCTGCGTTCGCAGGGCCCAACTAAGGCCGTGCCCTTAATTTCTCGCGAAAATGAATTTTCCCAGTCTATAGACTATCTGCAGACTTCAAGTAGGCGGCTTTGGCCTTCCCTATAGGCTTTCGTTTTTTACTATGGGAATTATAAAGGCTGTTTGTAGACAACAGCCGTAAATCTCTTGCATTTGACGACTATTATAGTGTAATCCATAGATTTGCAAACAGGCCGTTCAGAAGGCTATTTTATCACTGTAAAATAATATACACCGTTAAAAGTGAAAAAGGGTGTAAATGTCTCTAAGTCACACCCTTACACATAAAAAGGGTGTAAGGGTGTGAGTTACAGACACATTTACACCCTTTATCATTTTTAGGGGCGTAAATTATTTTACACTGTAGTAAATAGTGGACAGCTAGTGTAAGGCCATGAGACCATAGGCTGGCTATAGAGGTTGTGCAGACGTTGCAGTAAAAGATCCATTAAACTTCTTTTGGCGGTCTAAATATAATTGTTTGACGTTGGGACATAGATCTATGTCAGGACGCGCCTGCAGAGCACAAAATTTGCTGGACTATGTTCATCAGGAGAAGAACGTGAGAAATTTCCATCGACGTCATCTTGAAGGCCACAGTCTAATCGTAAGCGCTGCATAGGCACAGGGCACGTGCAACATCGAGATGATAAAGGCACATTTGGTGCAATGGTATATACCGTGTTTCCCGTCCTATATTAAGCATCCGGCGAAATATTGGTTGTAGATTAAAAAAGAAGTTTTACATCCTTGGTTAGTCCGGCGACACAACGCGCGTATCCGTAAAGGGGGGTACGAATAAGATTAATTAATAAAGGCTACATTCCGACAGCACACCGAATGCAATTCGCTTTTCTTGGCTTCGGTAGCTGTTGCTCTGTCTGTCTGTCTATATATCTATATACCTATATATCTATCTATATATCTATATTTCTATCTATCTATCTATCTATCTATCTATCTATCCATCTATCTATCTATCTATGTTACTCAGGAGTACCGAACATAAAGCTGGAACTGTTGGGCAGCCACAATAATTCTGCTCGTCTTCAAAAAAAAAAAAACATCTCGAAAGCCTACGTCACACCGTGCCTCTATAATGCGAACTACTAAACATTACGTGTAGTCCTCGGACTATAAATGAAATATTGCGGTACTCTATGACTCTTCCCTCTCTCAACACCATGTACAACATCACAGTGCGGAACAAAAAGAAAACAAAAGCTGCATTGCTTCCTGGACACGAAAGCATGTTTATATGCTCCACACAAACTCGTTATCAGCATGCGCGTATTCTTCGTGTGTACACACGAGACGTGTATAAGACGTAGTAAATATGTCGCCCATAGATAAGCCGCACTATACAGGTTCGAGGCCTACGCATTATGTATACCACCGCCGGAATTTAGACAGCTCGCCCTTTGTATACGTCGACGCTGACGATAACAAGTTCGTAGGCCGCGTGCCAGAAGCCAAGCACGTAGCCAAGTTCACACGCCAGCCGCTCTCTCTCTCTCTCTTTCACTGGGCCAGCACGCGACTGGCGCGCCAACCATGGCGATTGTCTCGGGGACGTCATTCCCTTTGTTCTTCCGTTCTCAAAATGACACGCGAGAAAGCGCGAACTCGAGGACAGAAGCTCTCCCTCCGGGCGAGTGGCGAGCTTTAGTCATCGGTCAGATGGTCGCTTGACCTTTACACGATGAAGTCAGCACTGCAAGGCTGCGGGAGTCTAGTCGTGGTAGC
The DNA here is from genome assembly GCF_013339745.2 of Dermacentor silvarum. Taxonomy (NCBI): domain Eukaryota; kingdom Metazoa; phylum Arthropoda; class Arachnida; order Ixodida; family Ixodidae; genus Dermacentor; species Dermacentor silvarum. The sequence continues at coordinate 28,224,322 of NC_051158.1, read as the reverse complement.
TATGCCACGACGTGGCACCCCAGGTCGCTCGCATTAAGAAATACTTGCCCAGGAAGTGGTCCCCGTATGGCATAGTGAGCACATATGTCCGGGACAAAAAGCACAGAATTTTGTTTTCAAAAACCTCGACGATGAATAATCACACCTAGTCCCCCACTGAATGACCAGGGCTAGCTGGTGCCATGGAGTTTCCATTAGACAAAATGAGAATCGGTTATAAGTGAAGCTTTCTTCTATGTTTGCTGTGTCTTCGCTTCACTTCTCCTCCTTATTCACTTCTACGTATCTCAACGCACCTCGCTCAGTGCTGGTGCCGTTTTGTTCCGTTTACTTCTTTCACCACACTCGGCAGGCTTTTGATGCCGACTTCTTAGCTTCCTGCTCTCTTGTCCTGCTTGTCTATCCGGGCACCCACGCAGTTGTACGTGTACCAGTTCTGGCCGGATCGACCAGGTATGTTCACGTACATAGCTGCTGCATTACAAGTTGCACATAAATATCAGGCTTCTGTACCAGAGGTCCTGTGTTCGAATCCTGCCGTTGAACATTTCTAATCACGTTCATTTATTTATTACACAGTACTTTGTTGAAGATGAAGAGTTTACAAAGCTGCGGGTACATACCCACAAGGTATGTACCCACAAGGGTACACATACCCACGAGTACATGCCCACAAGGTATGTACTTGGAGGGCAAATAAAGCAATTGTTTTAGAATCGCTAGAGGGAGACTCTGGTGCTTCTCTCTACGAGAGTGGCAAGCATGTGCATTGCATTTGAATTCTTTGAATGGCTGTGCACGTGTGTACTTTTGTAGTTATTTCTGCCCTGCTTTGGCTTGCGTACATTTCTGCACTCCACTACTAGCTCTCTGTAAAGCTGCGTGCTCTTGAGGGTAAAATGAATAAATCGTTGGTAGTTAGTGCATGTATTTGCCTGAATTTCGTCACTTTTTGCTCCAGACGCGGCTTTGTGACTTTGCGAATCGATCGTTTTCAACAAAACTATTGCGCCTTAACGAACAATACGCAATGGTTACGCGTTTGCGCGGAGATTTATTGCCTTGCTGTGTTTAGTAAACCATGAGTGCTTGAAGGTTTAGAAAAATAAAGCGCAATTATTACAATCGCAAATGCGTATGAATCAATTGCCGCGTGACTGGCCGCATGTTGTATGCAACCCGATCGTTAAGCAATATGAAGTAGGAGATTGTCGCTGACCGGCAGTGCAACTCTTTGGCTATGTCCGCTGAGATCTGAACGGTGGCCAGCAGAGGATGGCGTTAGATAAAAGGTCAGGGAGAGAGAATATGAGAGAGGGTATAGACGGGAATGAGGGACCCCGGTAGAACACAAGAGATAAGAAACGTTTGGCATCCGCATTTGCCTAAACAAAAGCAAGGTTTTATAGAAGTCGCGAAATATCCACCGAGACCACCAAACCCTCAGGAAGCGATCTTATGTCCGCGGAACTTTATCAAGACAATACAGCAGTCATATACACGTTTTCAAAACGACGGAATTATACAGTCTAAAAAAGCAAAAAAAAAAAACAGGGAGATTTCAAAAAAATTCATATGGGTTTCTTTCTTAAACCGGTTTTAATACAGGTTATAGAGGAAGTTTTTAAACTAGTTTAGCGAGTGTATGCAGAGGTCGCACTGCGATAGACGGTGGCACCGAGGCCTTACACCTGTGGCCCTCTATAAGTTAGGCTATTGTTAAATTTCGGCCCGTTCCGAATAGCCGAAAGCACTGCGTGCGGTGCAACGACTGACGTCTATTAGCCAGAGAGCTTACATCTCCAAAATTCGCTTCGAAAGTCTGTGTATAGACGTCTTTCCATGAAGTCTACGGGATGTCTATCATAGACAACTGCTGGACTTGTGGCCTCATATACTTTTCATCGACTAAACGTTTGCAAAGACTTGATGCTAACCCATTTGACCGGCTCTACAACTACAGCGTACAGCGGATCACAATAGAGTATATAGACTACAATTGAGTATATAAATCACAACACATGTAGTTATCAACATTTGTCAATATATAGTTAACTGCCGCTGACAGCACATGCTATACAAAACTCGTTATGTATATAACCTACTCACAGCCTACGCAATCCTAGTGACACAATAACTTCTATATGCGGTTCTTATTGTCAAGCTGTCTTTTACGAACCGTAAAAGCTAATTGCATGAAGAGCTGGCACAGATACGTGTGCCAGCTCTTCAAGCTGTGCAATATATTCTTATCTATAGATTTAATCGCCTGCTCGATTAATATTTTGAACGGGACAGTGTTTTAAGTATTTTAAAGATTTTTTAGATATATGGACGGTTTCTTTATTGTGTTTAACCGACAAGTCTTCTTGAAGCGCTTCAATGGTATTTTAAACATTTTTTTTAGAAACCACGACAAAAGTCTTTCATTAACACAAGTACGTACGCAGAGCAGCAACTCCGTGTAGAAGGCCAAAGAGTGTATTTCTCCACTTTGTTCAGATAAAGAACGCTTTTCGTTTAAACACCTATAGATACAGGTTTGATATCACCTGGCGGTTCGTTATACGAATTACTTCTCATCACGGGCGCTACACAATCATGCACGCTACACATTCATGTTTCGCTGTCGTTTTCGGAGCAGCAATGCATCTCACATGAAGTACGCATCTTCTTGAAAGGCGGTGGCAGTAAAACGGTTAAACGACCTATATATACTGCGGCGCCGCCTGCACCTATAGCTCTATGTTGCAGTAGAGATTTTTTTTATCTCATCGTTTCTTGTTTAGTATTGAAAATGATGAAAGACGACGTCAACGATCGTGGACGCATATGTCTGAAGAGGACGAATACGCTACATAGACAGCACGCAAACTCTGTATTATACAGTCAAATCGACAAGCCTAGATGAGAAGACGCGTAGCGGTCTACAAACGGTATATATACAGACATTAATCTGTATACACCACCAAGTTCATTTTGTGACGTATTTCTTTCTTGCGAAGAGGGCTGAAGACCCTCCTCCTCCCCATCCCCGCTTGCCAACTCTCGTTAATTCTACGAGGGTTCTAGAGAGAAGCTCGCGGGCGCCTGCGCCAGAGCTACGTCACCTCCATTGTTCTTCTCGAAAAATTATTTCTTTCTCCTCACTCGCCGTACGCGGCCTCTTTCGGCACCTGTCTTTGGGGCGGTCATGGACGGCATAATTGCGCGGCTTTCCCGGAATGAGCCAAGCCGTAAAGTTTATGCGCGAGTGGCTCGCAAGTCGCCTATAATCGGTCACTGCTGGCTTCTCCCGGCCCGCGCTTGCGCTCCTGCACGGCTCACGCAAGGGAAGCTGGATATAACCTCGCGGATTCTCGTGACATCATCGGCCTCTTTGTTCCTGGAGCCTGTATACAACTGCTATAGGATACGCAGCCAGCAAACGCAACGCGCGTCCCGTAAGACGCACGCGTGTTCTAACTCCTGAAGCGCAGGTGGCACCTTGAGAAGAAAACAGTTCGGCAGATGCAGTTAAGACTGCTTACGTGTCGACATGCGAAAGCATTACACCGTTTATACATCTCGAAACGTCATGAACGCGCTCATTTTGTAGACTGATGACGTGGCGCGCCACTTCCTCCCCATTGGCTGCGCCGTCACGTGCCCAATGACGCACGCACTAGGCCACACCTTTAGTCAGCCAGAACGCAACGTTGGCCAGAACCGTGGAGCCGCCGAGGCGTCCGGAGGCCCGGGTTCGATTCCCACACAGACAGAAATGTGCCAAATTGTCTTTTCAAAGCTATCAAATTAGTTAGTTTATATGAACCTCTCAGAGAAATTGATGTCAATCCTAGCATTCTTTACGTGTTTTTACTCTTAGGGCCGTCGGCCATTTTTGCTACCACATTTCGGTCACGCCGACTACGACGGATTTCAGAGTAATGGAGCCTATAATGTTTCCGCATTAAAGGAAGTTCGGGGTAGGAAAAGACGGGATTCTAATGGCGTTCGCTCTGGGATAACCAGGATTGCATTGTTCGTTTTCATCGGTGTGCACATCCGGGGATAAAGGCACAGGTGAGCCATATATAGCTAAACCTTCGACACTTTAAATATTTTTCAGCTGTACTATGTTGACTGGGCTACCATTATATATCTTATTTGTGCCTTATCAAATTTTCTTGGTTTAAAAAAATTGAAAGTTTGCAGTTTTACTCGCTTTTGCTGGTGCCAGAAACCATCGAAGTATTCAAATATCTAAAAAATTTACAATTTCAGCAGTAACATCGCATCGTTGGCTTGCCATAAACACAATCTGAACGACTGGATCACACAACACACCTTTGCAAAAAAATGCTCATTGGTGTCCTCTAGCTCAGCTGGACAAGAACAATAAACCCTCACCAAGACGTGAGGAAATTTTTGGCAACAAAAATAAACGTGTAGAACGAGTTTTGAACTTCAACAGACCTGTGGAAATTCTTTCAGTTATTTCGGCGATGGTTGAAAAAACGCTGGTTGATTTGGCATGGAATGACCCTATTGCTAATACACTGAATAAGAAAATAGCTGCTCTAATATGTAACCGAAAAGTATCTGATCGTTCTGGTTTCGTAAATAAACACCTCCGGAGAGAACACTGCCATGACTTGAGACACACTTTTTATTTAAAAAAAAAGCAACACGGCGCACGAACTATGGCACGCGGAAGTTCGATTGCGTAATACCAGATTTCTTAAACAAACGGCTGTCAATTATCGAGAAAAGAACATCTATCCGCGCCTTGAAAAAAAGTATGCATACGTACCTATTAAAAATTTGGTAGTGATGGACTGGGCAAGCATTTGCTCACTTTTGTTGTTCGGAATTGTTATTGTCATGTTTTCAACATTGTCCATTATATCGTCTAGTGTTTGTATAGTTAAACTCTTGATGTCATCACATCTTACATAAATTGTGTACCCTTGCAACTATATGTGATTTCCACCATCTCTCTAACTTTTTACACTGTGAAGTTCCTTTTTTTTTTTTTGCTTTTTCTGTTCAGTGATGATTCTTCTCTCTTTTGTTATTCACACTGAGTGTTGTGCTTATGGGTGGCTGGCGCTTTGTCACGCATTTATTTGCCTTTTCGCCAGCGTTTCTGGACAATTTGTACATGATTGTCCGAATATGCATGTCATATATCATACCATATCACAACATACCATACTAAAGCTGTCTACATGTGGCCTACAGACCGTCTGAATTCATTTATATGAGGTCAAATCGACTCGGTCTCGCACTGTCTCTTCTACATTTGATCCCTTTTCGCTTAGGAAGAATGTGAAATAAAAACTATATTTCCGCAGCACTCCGAATGCACTACGCTCTTCTTGGCTTCGATAGCTGTTGTCCTGCCTGTCTATCTAGCCGGCTGGCCGTCTATCTACCTCTTTATCTATCTATCTATCTATCTATCTATCTATCTATCTATCTATCTATCTATCTATCTATCTATCTACCTGTTTCAGCTTTACTTATCCCTCTCCACGTTCGGAGAAGCCAACTGCACTAAATCCTGTTAACCTTCTTTCCTCTCCTACCTCTCTTGTATTGCGTATTGAGTGTGTCTTCAGTAACGGAACCCCATAACTTCCCCGATTATTTTCCCACTCCGTCATCCGGTTCGTTTCAACAAGTCAGCACTCGATCCTGTTTCACACCAAGTTGCAACAAATAACCCCCAGACAACAGGCCAGCGAGCCAATGCCAAGGGTTCGTGGGAAGCTTGGTTCACTTGCAAATCCCGTACACGCGTGCGCTGTACAAGGTCTCGCAGTAGCCGCGACGTCAAGTGGATGGCTTAGCGTCTGATAACTTCCAGATTTAAAAAAAAAAGCAAAAAAAAAAGTATGGAGTGCGCACACTTACAGCGCGGCTGGTCCTTTTGTGTGGCTTGCACCCGTGTAGGACGCGGGAAAAAAAATATATATAAGGCTTTTATTATGCATGCTAATGTACGTCTAATGCGTGTGTGTTGGCTGAGTTGTGCGAGCTGTTAGAAGAAGAATGGGAGCATTATTTTCTTCAATTCACCTTTGTCACTCGCAAAACAAATAGAAAAAGTACAGACGAAAGATTACAGTGCGGAATATCACAAAGAAGCGAATGCTTTGTTTCTTCTCTTTCTCGCGTTTCTGGACAAACAAGGCATCACCGCGTGCAACCTTGGACGTTTTGTTGCAGACGCTACGCAAGAAGCAGGCCTAAACTTGTAGTTTTCACTTTTTTGTTTGTTTTTCTTTTTTTTAGAAGGGGAGTCACGGCCTTGCATGCGTATAGCCTCGGCTATCTCGAAGCGGCTGCCGTGTTAATGTAAGACTATTAAGATTATGGTGACGCCAATCCCGCGAATTTCCCTTTGTTTGCAGGTTTGTTCGTTTATTTGTCTGTTTGGTCTCGCAATTTTCTCCGCGCTTGGATGAGCGTGGAAGCAACGCTTAAGAGGTGGGCGAACAGATCCGCTTGCACGGAAGACATGTGTTGCTTTAAGCTCTAACTTCAGCGCTGTTTCGTAACCACCATGTGTGTCGTAACTACATATACGCTGAATCGTGACTTCACCGCGAGCTAGAATAGTGGTCGACGTTCTTTTTTTTTTTTTTTTTGCTACAGTGATGTTGCATCAGTCTAAGTGCAGCCCCAAATGCATACATGGTACGCGCTACACACTTCGAGTTATTGTATCTTTCCCCAAGCCAATGACGTCAGCAACGCGGGCGCAGCTACAGGGGTTCTCGTTGCGTTAATGGAATGTTTCGGGAAATGAAGGGGCAAGCCAGGAGTGGCGCCTAAACATACAGAGCATTGTCCCTGGGAACAATTGGTGGCGTGACCTCATTGTAACAAAGCAGAAATATGTTTCCTGAAGAGATAAGTCCCTGTTCATGGGACTGCCCCTGCGCTATATACGCCGTATATTTCATCGTCAACATCATCATCATCATCATCGTCATCATTATCATCCCGTCGTCGTCGTCGTCATTGCCGCCCGCCAAAGCATATCGAAACTTAATTATGTCTACTTCATGACAGTATGTAGAAGAGTTATATACGTGTTTTCTATGACGTATACACGATATCTATGTACAGACTAGTACGGACCTAAGGCCTCGAAATTTTTGTTAGGATGTCTGTAGACATTTAACAATAAATCATTTTGGTGGCGTTCGCGGACCACGAATAGGCTATAGAAATGTAGAGGGCCAGCCTTCTGGCCTGTGGACCATTAACGGGCGTTTTATAGACAGAAGATTATTGGTTTTGACAGTGTATAGCATGTATATCGAAATATTCGACAGGGCTTTAAGTTATGGCCTTCCAGTTGTTGTCAGCGACCGAGTGTGCACCTTCTAAAACAGCCATTTTGGAACTCCAGTGACTACAGCAAGCCAAAGGAAATGAAATTGTTGACGACTTTTTGTCTGCAGACATCGCTTACTTAGTCAAAAGGATGGCTTTGCGAACAGGCAGATCAGCCTACTTCAAGTCTACGCAAGACCTATGGACTCCCTCAATTCATAATTTATAAGGTCTATGGGAACAAAACATACGTCTACAAGAAGTGTGAAGAGTGCTTACATTCATTTTTAGTAATGGATGGCGAATGGACTTGTGCTTGAATGCCACAAAAAGAAAGCTTTTTTTTTTTTTACTTTCACGGCCCGACACTTAATGAAACAAGTTTCTCTTCATAACCACAAGCGCGTGTTTCAAGCGGGTTTCGTAACGACAGAAAGACCTAAAGTCGAGAGAATTGCTATCCGCTGTACGAACGCTTCCTACAAGCGTTTTCCTTGTTTCTGCAATGATACACAAGGCGCTTGGTTAAAAGTGCTTACGCGGACACGTCATCGCTGTTCTGCTGGCCCAGGGTGTCGCTCCTTCGAGGTTTCTTTTAGTGGGTGTTTAACTACTTCTGTCTGCTTGGTTTCGTTTGCCATATGGCTATCCTGTACCGCTGGCTGCCCTTTTCATATGCACACGTGACGAATAGTGCGGTTTTCCCCGGGTGTAGCTTGACTCGAAGCTAGGGGGTTTTCTGACACGCCTCGGAAGTGACAGTTTTAAGCTCACACGCTCCGTTTATTCTGGGATCACATCGTACGTGGCTTTCATTGAACACGCACACGTGGGTGTGGGTGTATGTGTTTATTTATATGTGTATTGGCACGTGTGTGGGTGTGTTTGGGAGTGGTTGCACGTGGTTGCGTGTGTGTTTGTGAGTGTGTCTGCACGTGTGTGTGTGTTTGTGCGTGTTTATCGATTATGACGAGGCAAAATTATCATCACGATCGTCGGTGTGCAATGGGGTGTTCACGCGGAAACCACACGAAAGGAAATCTAAACGGGTTTCTCGGAAGACTTCACGGTTTCCAGCAACTCGAAAGACGCTAGTCCCCGAATTCAATCTCTATAGATTACTAAAAGGACGATTTTTTTTTTTGTTCAACCACGAAGCTTTCCTTCTTAGAAGCCCGAAAGGGTTTTCTTTGTAGCTTGATGCTATACTATTGGGTGGGTGACAATTTTCGAGTTCAAGAAACTTTCTTTCCAGATTTCTGCGGAACTGATTTTCCAGACCACGCATACCGTTATCAGCACCACCGCTCCGAGGTGTAGTCACGTGCAAGCTCTCCGCCACCCCCTTTTAACTTTTACTCCTGTCGGTGTTACCTCTCGGACGTGGCAAAAGATACCCTGAATCAGCGAAGACAACACAATCTGCTATCTTTATTTGTGAAACGGGGAACATAAAGATGCAGAGAACAATAAGAGTGAAAAACAGGGAGTAACGTAACGCAACTACCCTGCACTGCATGAAGCTAAACAATAAAGGGACTCTAAGGTAAGAAGAGGAGGAAAAAGAAAACAAGAACAAAAGCAAGCACTCTCATGAACGCGAGGTAGCGCACGGTAACATTTCCGCAATAAACGTATAGGGTTCCCCGCCTGCTATGTTTATCTTGCACCTGTTTTTCGGCGCTCAAGGCTCTTTCCGACGCTCCTTTCCAAACATTTCATCTCGTGCAGTGAGAACCGCGCAATTTTGGCATCGACGATCAAGAATTCGCTCGTCGGCCAATGCCCTTTGACCTAATTTTGCTAACGCAGTGTCGTGCTTAGTTCAAACAGTTCAAACACCAAACTAGCACAGTGGCGTTCTTAGCACGGTATCACGAGTTCGACTCCTCAACCGCGGCGGTCATTTTTCCGACGGGGGCGAAATGCAAAAACACGCGCGTACTTAGATTTAGATGCATGTTAAAGAATGCCAGGTGGCCGAAATTATTCCCGAGTCCCACACTACGGCCTCTGCCATATCCCTAGAGCTGCTTTGTGATGTTCAATTCCATAATTTTATTCGACAATGGAATAGGTTCTTGCTTCCAAGAACCATTAAGCATACTGACACTTTTTTTTCTTTAATCGCGGCGTGCATAGATGAGCTATAGATTTTCGCAGGAGTCCGAATGCGGACTGGTAATGAAGGTGTGTTTTCTCAGCTTTATGCTCGGCTATTTCGCGCCTGGAATATAGCTTTGTACTAAAGCAGAACTAAGCTTTGTCCGTGCCTATTCTACGTTCGACTTAGCTGTATACCCGAAAGCAGAACGGACAGATCTGTCCCTTCACAGCTTTGCCCCATCTATTTCTGCGCTCGGCTTACGTCAAATTCGGTCTTCTTTGGTTTAGCTCTCTCGATTTTAAGTTTCCCGTTAGGCTCTTCGTGTTTTTCTACAACACCAGTCCACGTGTGTTTCCCGCATGCAGTCATGTTCGCCCCAACGCAACACGCGAGCACAGCCAAACCGCGCGTATAAACAGTATATATACACAGCAACTATAGCGTTGAATTTCAATGTGGAAATTTCCCCGACGCTCTGTACGACCGCTGCGACGCCATTGTTCAGCGCCCAAGAAGTGTAAACAAAGTCCTTTCTCTTCAGTTTTCTTAATTAATGCGTATCACACCTGTAACTTGTCCAGCTTAGCCCTCGCGCGTGCATCGTCACTCGTTCGTGCTGCGCCTCCCTTATTTTCCCCGCCTTCTTGGGACCGTCGACAATAATGCCTGTTGCACTCCACCGGTCAAGGACGCTCTTCGCGGAAAATAAAGATGCATCATCGCCAGAAACAAGGGAGTCTATAGACTGCTGCGGAGGTCCTGCAGTATACCCGTCACGCGATCCGTGAAAGTGACCGCACGGAGCTTTGTGGTCTATATAAACCAGGGATCAAGGGCTACGAATGCGCATGACGAGGCGCACAGACGCACCTGAGGACGGACGTCGCGTGGTCTATTCGAGGTGGTGTCACGACGTAGAACGCATGGAGTGAGCATCACATCAATCGTATACGTATAGGCTGTGAAAAAAAAATCGTAGTTTATACGGCTTTTCAGCTCCTGGAGGTGAGAAGGCGTAATTATAACAAGCTGAAATGACGTCACTGCGGCGCATGCGCTTTCAACGGAGCCCATATACAAGCTGGCCGGCTGTGCGATCAACTGAAGGCAGGCAATGGGTATATACGTTCACACGAACCCGATAGAGCCGATCGAGTCAGCTTGTAAGGACGAAATCAGGTCGTCGGATTGATGTAGCACAGCCAAACCTCGGTATAACGAACCTCGATTTAACAAAATTCGCGATGTAATGAATTATCTTTATTTCCCGATCTTAGTTTTTGAATGAACGAAACCTCGAATTAACGAAATTCGCGATATAACGAAGTTTTTCGCTGCAAGTACAACTTCGTTATATTGAGGTTCGACTGGATATATATAAAGGGACGAGCGGGCTTTGAGGCGATTGTGGTCAATACGACTGCGATGGGGGCGTTTACTCAGCCCGCTTATGGTAAGCTTATGGTAACACGGTCGGGGGGGGGGGGGGGGGGGGTAGTGTCTGGATTAGCTCGACTGCTGACTCGACCATCTTGCGTCGAGTTCACGTATAAATGAAGCTAGTGCCGCACAAAGTAAGCGAGAAAACTCTACAACGAACAACGAGCGTAAGCGAGAGTCTCTACAACGAACATATCTACAACGAAATGACCTGTATAACGCATTATTTCGGAGGCTTCCAGCACTCCGTTAAAAAGGCGTTCGATTGTATTTAAATTATGGCCTTTATGCCCATTTGTGGAAGCGGGTAAGATAAAAGGAAGATACGGGCTAACTGTTATGCATGTGATCCTGGGACAATATTATGGCTACGTTTGCTTTACGTATAAGAGCCAAGCAACACCTTGAGCGGAATCGAGGCTTGGTAGAAGGGATGCAATAACAAAAGACATACGACGGTGACGACACCACTGCAAAAAAATAAAAAGTACCGGGCCAAAAAACTCTGTGACGTCACAAATTTTACAGGGTTTCTCGCACTTTTATTTTTTTATTTTTACTCTAAACAAGGCACGCTACACTGCGTTCAAATTGAGATATTTATCGCGAGGGAAAAGCTGAGAGGTTGGTTCTTAACAATACTGCGTTCTAGACGGCAGCTCAGGGGAAAGGGAAATAGGAAAGAGAAACAATAGCAGAGGGATATAAAGTGACAATGACTGCGTTACAAAGTAAGCAAAGGCTAAGCTTGGCAACTACTGGAGGTAATTGCTTTCTGTGACAGCTTCAACGGATGTGGCCATTGTCGTGTAGGATATTCGCCTCTGGAAATGCTTTGGTGTGCTGCCGAAGTTAAGAGAGGCACTAAACGTCATAATGAGGACAGAGGCATACCCTTCTTCTTCGTTTTTTTATTTTTATTTTTTTGCATTTTGCCAGGCGGCATATAGGTGTGCATGAATGGAAGCGTGAAGCTTCTGCCCGTGCAGAAATTGCAGTATCGATGTCAGCGAACTCGTCGTCCATAAAATACTGCCATGATCAGTTTGTAGTTTTCTCTCGCCAGTAGCCCCCGTTCCTGGGACGAGCCGAAACAGGTGTCAAATGTGTCTGGCTGCAGATGCTGGAGCGAGCACACTATGGACAGACACACGTTTTTTTTTTTTTTTCATATACCATCGCAATGAGCGAAGAGTAAGCGTTCGCAAACGCCACTCCCTTCTATATAATACCAATTTTTATATGTAATGTTTGAGAAAGAGAGAGAGTTAATGAATCATGGAGAGGATTGCCTGACGGCATGCCTAACATGCCACTCAAGATGGATAGGGTGAACAATAAAACGACGTGTACCGTTCACAACAAAGATGCACACCTTACACAATTAAAACACAACACTCGACTAAATTTTCTCGTTGAGAATATTGTCTCAAAGAAAGCACAAAGTTGTCTTCGCTACGCGAGATGCACAGACAGCGCGATTCCATGGGCCAAGCACATGACTAAGTTCAATGGTTGACAGTTGGTGAATGTTGAGTTGCATGCGGACATTAAGGCCGTAATTTGTGTGTTACTGCGTGGACATTAACCAATTTTTAGAAATCACGTGTGGCAGGTAGCGTATTTCTAATCGTTGAGCTGGATTGCTCAAGCAGGCGCGCACATTTCTTGCACGAGGAATCTAAATGCATATTCGACTAATTGACAAAAAATCACCGCTGAACTTTTTAATGAATTACTTTATGGCGCACATTGCAATTTACGAATTGTAGCCGGTGAGTTCGCATGGCGGTACCACTTGGAGCGAATTTTCAGGATGACACCATTTCGAGATATTCATTTCCGAAGTTGGTGACGAAATACATGGGTATTCCAGTGACTTTTGAGCTTCAATGCATAAAATGACATTTTCATAGAAAAGTGAGTCGAACAGCAGTGCATTTTTACTTTATGTTTGACTGCGCATATCTCGAAACCGGTGCCATCCTTAGTATTCGCTCCAAGTGGATATACCTTGCAAACACACTGACTACAATTCTCAAATTGCAATATATACCGTAAAGTAATTAGGTCAAAAGATAATTAGTGATTCTTCTTAATTAGTTTATATGCATTTCGATTTCTCGGGCGAGTAATGGCCGCCTCTTCGAGTGGACCAGCTCAAGAACAAGAATTGTGCTACCTGCCAAAGGCAATTTTTAAAAAATTTGGAGTACGCTTAAGCTTCGCTTTTAAGAGTGGAACGCGATAGCTTTCAAAGATCCCCTGACTGCTTCTCACGCTTGCCGACAACTGCAGCTTAAGCAACCGTAATGGTTTGCAGGAAGCGTATATCGAAAATCTAGAACGCACAGCTCCTACCGGGAAACACTGGCGGCGAACGCTATGCACGAAAGCGAGCTTTCTGGTAGAAACGCGACCTCTTGCGTGGGGCGATCCCGGAGATATTGCACAGCCGCGCCAAAAAATTGCATAATTTTCAGTTTTCCGTTTTTGTTTGGACTGGACTGGTCCTGCAGGTCCTGCAGGACGCGCTTAGGGCGTAGCGGGCGTCTCCACTTAGGGACCGACAAGGAATACCTGGCGGCCGCTTCGTGGGCCTGCTGGACGGCCCGTTGCTCGTCGGCGAGAAGCGCCGTTTTTGTTTCGTACTTCTGCCATCGAGTGTTGCGACTCATTTTTGTAATGTCATCATCATCATTTCCGCCTTCTCCGTGTCCACCCCTCATGTAATGTCCTGTTGAGACCTTTGAGGTACGTATTAATAAATCTTTGAGGTATTAATAATAAATCTTTGAGGTATTAATAAGTCTGAGAAGATTTAACATAAAAGGCATGCGCTGTGGGTGTTTTGTTTCATGACATTTGTTTGTGGATTGTCATTCTCGAAATTCCGAGGAATAGCTTTGCCAAGAATGCAAGACAAGGTATGAGCAACATTAATGATAGAATGGTGTGCCAATATAACCCGCATATACGGCATGTCATATTATAAGGCGTGGCATATACATGTACCTAAATATATTCGGGGGGCCTGCGTGGTTGGGGATGATTTTCTCTGCCACCCGCCGACATCGCACGCCGACGCCGGTTTCCGACTCCTAATATTATGCGAAACGGGGCCCTCAACGCTATCGCGTTACAATTGCTTAATGTCTTCGCAGAAACACCTGGTACATAGCCTGCAAGCGTAGATTAGGAGGGCAATATCTTCCTGGCACTTTGCACGCAATGCACCGTGGGGATCCGATCCATTTGGTTTTAAATACGAAATACTGTGCGTTTGCCACGTTTTAGATGAATGAACAGACGGACATCACCTCTGCAAGAATTCGAAACGCATAATTGATTAATTTTCAATTTTTAACCAGCTGTTTAACTAACAACTTTAGGGGTAATTTTGCAAATTACGAATTGAAGCCAGTGTGTTATCAAGGCACGTTCACTTGGAAAAAAGATTTGACACGAGCACCAGTTTTCAGATAAGTGCCGTCAAACTGCTGTTCCACCTACTTTTTAAATTAACGCCCTCCTTTTTCTTGCAATGCAGGACAAAAATAACTGGAACACCAATGCATGTCATGGCGCATTTCGTGAACGCATATCTCAAAACTGTAGTCATCGTCAGGATTCCATCCAAGTGGATCCAAGCCTTGCGAGCTCACCGGCTACAGTTCGTAAATTGCAATTGATGTGTATACTATAAAGTAACTTGTTAAGACTTTCATTAATGTTTGCTTTGTTCCTCTTAGTTAGTGGCTTATGCATTTCGATTTCCTGCGCAAGTAATGCGAATACATCATCATCAGCTCAGCAGCAGCCTATATTTATGTACACTGCATGACGAAGGCCTCTCCCTGTGTTCTCCAATTACCATTGTCTTGCGCTAGCTGATTCCAATTTCCAATACATCGACTAATCCAGCTCAAGGAGTGCAATTGTGCTGCATGCCACAGGCGATCTTTTTTTTTTTTTTTTACTTTTCTTACCTCTCAGAGTGAATGTAAGGCGATCGCGTATTGCGAAACGCCTTTTCAGACACAATGTATCAACCAGCTAACGATAACGACGTCAGAATCGTGTACCGCTTAAAGCACCATCGCGAATGGCACCCCGAAACCCATATGACAGGAAGGCAAAGTTGTGTCGTTTCATTACCGAAGGTGAATTATCCCATTGTTTCGGGAGAAGGTCTCTCTCTGTCTTCACCACTTCTGACGGATGAGAACAATAAGGGGAGTCGGCGCGTATCATCACTCGAGGACGCGCGGTGCTTAATAGGCGACGCAAAGGGTAATTGTGACAACTTGAGACGAGGGACGCATCTGCATGCAAATAGCTAATTCGTAACACGGAGTGAAACTCACTATGTGACATACGTGTAACACTTGCTTGATTACAGGGTGTTCTCGTCTCTTCCTGACAGCATGCATGGACACTTGATTGTAACGAGGTCGACGGGGCGGTTTAACTGTCAGGGGTGTTTTAAGCGGTGACGTACGTCACTTTGTGACGACCCTCGAGCCGTGGTAGAAAGCCTGCCTCACTCTCTGACGCAAAGGAATTGCTACTGCAACTCTCAGTTTCAAGGAGCGTGTATACAATGCGATATTTCTTTCTTCTATTTTTGTGAAAACACGCTTTTTGACAATTAACAATTATATTTGCATCTCCAATTACATCGCATTGACAATTGCAATTACATCGAGTGAATTACTTGAAAGAGACGGACATGCGAGAAAAATTGCAGGTGCTGCTAGCTTAACGATGATTCACTAATTTTTTTTGTAACGGTTTTCTTTGAATCGTATGCCCCGATTGCGAAAATTGAATCCGAACAGTAATAATCGAAGTCGTATCTGTTTATTCGAGATTCAGTTGTGCTATATTTGTAGCATCACTTTTGAGAAATAACGTCCTCATAACATGAGGAAAAATGCCACTGGTGTCCCGGTTATAACTTTATTCAGCACCGCATCTTTTTTTCAATGGTGCCAAATAAAGTATTAATTAATTGGATCGTATGTCCGCCTCTTCGAGCAGTCCGAACTGGCGCGACAAGCTAGAGCTGTGTGCCGCAGAACTCATTCCAAGTCGATATGCGTATGTCTTGCGAACTCAGCACCTCCGACGCGTGAATTGCACTGCGTGTCCTTAAGTGGTTCGTTAGAAAATTGTGTAGTGATAGCTCGTTAATTAGTTCACTATTCATTTACATTGCTGTTGGTTTACTAATAGACCGGTGGTCTAGCTATTAGAGTTACAGAATGGGTTCCAATGGAAGGGAAGCGCAGTCGAGGATACGGCAGAGAACTAATTGGTGTGATGAAATTAGGAAACTTGCAGGCGCAAGGTGGGGCCAGCTGGCGCGAGACAAAGGTAATTGGAGATCGCCGGGAGAGGTAGTTGTCCGCCAATGGACGTAAAGATGATGATGACGATCCATTTTCATTTCTCATGCATGTAATCTCCCCTTCTTCCGATCATTCAGCTCAAGGAGAGGAATTGGGTTATCTCCCACATGCGAAATTTAAATAATTATTGCGGAATTCGTGTTGATGAATGTATCTATGGCAATGCAATAGCATTTCAACGCTACTGTGAAATAGTTACGACACAATTCATATGTTTATATATCCCCTTCAGGCGCCAGTTAAATCTGTGCATTGAAAACATTGTTTCATCACTTTTTTTTTTCGTCTTAGAGTAGCGCATACTGCTGCAGAACGAATTTATCATTTTCAATTCATGAGTGAGGTTTGTGATGTTTAAGGAATGTGGAAATCATGCGAGGACCATCTACAGGAACGCCAGATATGAGACCATCAACTATTTCATGTCTATAGCGTACTTGGAACGCACTACGCAGTCACTCGAAATACACGATGGATGGCAGACGTCATCAGAAACAACGGAAGAAGTGAGCCTGCCGCATGATGATATACGATACAGGTAGCAGACATCGAGCCGTTTATCTTTCAACTCGTTTTTTTTATCACTTTGCGCATCTTATTCAAACTTGCAGCGCAGGTCCGATCAGACGCGTTTCAAGATGTTTGCGACACGTACGTTCTAAATGTCAATGTTTTCATCGGTGCTCTTGCATTAGATGCGTTATCTTGGCGTGAAAATTTGAGCACACAGCACTATAGACGGGGATATGTTTATCAAGACTAGTTAACGTCGTTAATGGCGATTCTGGTGTTCATTACAGGACCAACTGCCTGTGACAGCGAGTTGGACGACTGGCGTGAATGCTAATACGATAACGCCTATATAGGTTCCCGATTGTGACGTGAGCGTAAACACGTTCTTACTTTCACCTCACGAAAGTTTTATTCAGACAATCTGTCGAAAGTCTGTAGACGCTTTTCTGTGGAGTCTATAGATTATATGTGCATACAAAGCCTGGGGTCTATAATGGCAGTCTATAACGGATCTTTAATGGTTTTATTAAGACAGTCAGCTGAAAGTCTGTAGACAATTTTATATGCAGTCTGTAGATTATATGTGCATAGAAAGCCTGCGTGGTCTATAATGGTAGCCTATAATCAATCTTTAATGGTTTCATTAATACAGTCCGCTGAAAGTCTGTAGACGCTTTTCTGTGGAGTCTATAGGTTATATGTGCATAGAAATGCTGCGCGGTCTATAATGGATATTTAATGGTTTTAAGACAGTCAGCTGAAAGTCTGTAGACGCTTTTCTGTGGAGTCTATAGATTATATGTGCATAGAAAGCCTGCGCGGTCTATAATGGGCAGATATATTTTTTGACGATTAGTCTCATGGAGGGAGCGAGAGAAAGGCAATACAAAGAACAGCGGGTGTTAAAAGTTAATCCAAAGATTGTTCCATAGATTTTCAATAGACCGCTTGAAGAAACGCTTTGCCTGATTTCATCGTGTTTACTTTATTACATTTTTTGATTGTACAGTACGTTTTTGACAGGAACGCTTTTGCACGCAAATAGAAATATGTACATTCGTTGCCCACGCATACGCATAACCACATACACATACAATAAACACACACAATAAAACGCAAATGACGAAATGGACGAAAAATACTTCCATGCAGAGATAACACGCAGGCTTAACGACATAAATTTCAATATTTCGTTAAAGCACGAATACATTTTTTTTTTGGGGGGGGGGGGGGGGTGGCACTCTCACTAACCACACCGTGAATCCGCGCGACGCTCACAAAGCCAGTGCTTTGTACGGAACAGAAAGAACAGTTTGAACAGTAACTAAAATAAGAGCAGTGAAATTGACAGTTCGATTGATTTTATAGTATAAGTGTGCGATCGCTTCCCCCTTAAGATGACCGTTGTATCGCGCGCACGAAGTTCTAACACAATAACCCTAATATGTCACTTCCTCTGACGCAAGCAGTCGTGCGATTATGTTGTTATGAACCGGAAGATGCCAGTTGCCGTTGGAGCCTCCGTAACCGAGACCTTTACAATACTGAAAGCACATCCGGCATCTTTGGGGGAGTTCGTGGCTCCTTACAACTGGCTCCATTGTCAACCCATTAAGGCGAATGAAGATGAACGTTAGATCAGATACGAGCGCATATAGACATGCTCCCGTGGTAGCTTGGGTAACTGCCTCTGATGACTCCTTCGCCCGCCGACAGGGGCACAAGCTTGCATTGATAGCGTCTCATTGGTTGACACGGTTTTACCGTTTCACAGCTGCGCGGGAGGCGACAATGAAATCCCAAGCGGAGGGTTCGAGAATTGATTTTGACGTCCCCAGATGAAGGTTATTTACCCTACACATGCTATAAATCTGAGCTGTCCTACCCAGAGCATGATACGTGGTGTTTCAGCGAACACTTTCAGACAGTTATTTTTTTTAATTGCCTGTGGCAGATAGCACAATTATAGTCCATGAGCTGGTCTATGCGAAGAGGCGGACAATACTTGCACAAAAAATTGAAATGCATAATCGAGTAATTTACCAAAAATTTAGCTAATTAAGCTTTTTAATGAATTACCTTATGGCACATATTGCAATTTACAAATTCTAACGGCTGAGACTGCAAGGCATATCCACTTGAAAAGAATTGTCTGGATGACCTCATTTACGAGATATGCGCCGTCAAACTTGTGCTAAAAGTGCACTGCCGTTCCACTTACTTTCTTAACAAAACGTCGTTTTATGCATTGAAGCACGAAAGTAACTGGAACGCCAGTGCATTTCTCCGCAAAGTTAGGGAATTAATATATCGAAACTGGTGTCATCCTGAGAATTCGTTCCAAGTGGCATCCGCCTTGAGAACACCCCGGCTAGAATTTGTAAATTGCAATATGTGCCACGAGGTAATTAGTTAGAAATTTAATTAGGGAATATTTGGTGATTAGTCGATTATGCATTTCAATTTAATGTGCAAGTAATGTCCACCTCTTCGTGTTCACCAGTTCATGGACTATAATTGTGCTTTTTTTTGCCACAGTCAACCTCAAGCACAGTGACCATGTAGTCATTAAAACCTCGCGGTCAGTGTCTCTCAGTACTCGCATGTTCTGCAGGACACCGTCTAAGCAGATGACTGGGAAAGATGACGCACTTGAAACACGGCGAACGTTGGTGAAATTGTCTGCTATGCAGCTATATGCACTGGCTTGTAGCGTCACTCATTGGATTGTCTCAGGTAACACCGAAGCCTGCACAAGTCACCCATGCAAGGTCTTCAAGTGTACCACACCGTTGGTTCAACATGCATTCATGGAACGAACCCTGTTCCATAGATACCGAATATAGGTCGTCCGGCCGCAAGTCGTGCACGTGAGCAAACAACCAAGGCGTATCGCAGCACAAACACTGAGTAATTTTAGTTAACCCGAGATTATGTTGACAAGAAAGAGAACTTCACCTAGTTCTACATAGCTGGTACGAAGTATTTAGGAATTTGAGTTGGTCAAACGCTAGCACTAAATAACCGCGGCCACTGCCCCCAACCACCCACCTATATCTTCTCGAGCTCCTTTCAGTTTTATATTGGTTTCGTACGGGGCACTTTCGATCGCGATTGAGGCCGATCCGGATCGAATATCTCGATCGCAATTGGCTAATTTCCGCAGGCTGAGGAAGGGAGCCCATCGCGATCAAGAAATTTGATCTGGATCGGGCTCGATCGCGATCTAAAGTGCTTCGTGCGACAGAGGTATAACTCCCAGTAATCTTCTATTAATATATTACTCGTATAGTGTATACATTTGGTGCTCAAAATATAATTGGTGTACTAAATAAAACGTCCAGCAGACGTCAAATTTGGGCGAAACTGTAGAAGACGTTGCGCGACAAAAAGAAAAATGTGACGGGCACTTACCGTAGAAATTCTTTTTTCCGAACTTGGCACTGATGTAGAAGCAGAAGTTTAAGCACAAAGCCGATGATTCCCTTATGTTGCGGTGACTTTCTCTATACCTAGGTGTAGACGTCACAGTACAAGGGATCGTCTGCTTCTCATGTCTCCAGAAGTTCACCTCCAAACAATGCACAAGGGGTATCACGAACTCACTGATAGTAGGAAAAAAAAAAACGATTACAACGCGCGCCTACGTTCAGTCAGGTACTTTCGCAAACAAGCAGAGGATCACGGGGATGGAAACAGAACAAAACCGCGATGAACATTTTCACACATGCCGCGTTTTAAAATCGCAAGCCGCACACTTGTCGTCCGCCTTCTGTCGTCTGCAAGTTTAGCTCTCGCAGCAGACGAAACGACCGGCCGCCTTATAATAGCAGACGACATTCGCGCTTTATCCCCTCTCACTGGCGCGCGCGACCAATGAAAGGACATCGTTGAGGCCTTTTGTGTTTCGAGCATCGTCTAGCGCGGGCCGTCGGGTATGACGTATTTTTTTTTTTCCGTGGTTGCCATTTTCATGACGACTTCTTCGTAGTCGTAACCGGTTCCTCTGCGTCAGTTACACCAAGTGACCAGCGTATCTACGTGACTTGTGCAGCATATAAATGTGACCAGCGAGTGACCAGCACACAAGTGACCCTGTTCTTCCAACTTTAGGGATTGACGGAACGCTGTAAGTTTGACATAACAATGTATAAAACGAAATTCCTTTTCTTCTCTCTTCTTTGCTTTTTCTTTCCTGATAAGCACTCCGGAAAGCAAAAACGAAGAAACAGGAAAAAAAGAAAAGTCATTGATGCCTGCGATGTTAAGAACCGGCAACTTTCGCGCAAATTCGCGCAGAATTAATGGCTGCAAATGCCCCTAACGCTGCAGTGAACAGCAAACAGGAAAAAAAAAGAAAAAAAAAAAAAGAAGGGAGTTGGAAGGCTGAAGTTGGAGGGAAGACATTGCGCCAAAGTGGGCAAAATCACCTTAATTAGAAGTCACCGAGGGTCCGTAATTTTCTATGTGTTTGCATTAATTGCGGAGCAGAGCCAGGCGTTGTTTCGATTCGCCGTCACGCGTATAAGACAAGCACCTCCAGAAGTGCCTTTTAGAGGCAAGTGCGCCAAAAACAAGTTTTTTGAAACAAAAAGGTAATCTACGTAGAGTGAACATCATAAACAGCAGAGGAGCCTTACCTGGCAACTCTTCTACGGTTTCGTTGTGAACACTTCCTTACATCGCTAGCCTCAGAAATGTTATAACAAATCTTGAAGGCCATGCTTCTATCGCACGGTGGGTGCCAAATATACACGTCATGGCCGACATGTGTTGGACATCATCTACACTAGGGTGGCCACCCTAGTGTAGATGATGTCCAACATTCTAGCCACCCTATCTACACCTTTACTATTTTAGTCATAATTCCACGCTTCTCTCTTCTTTTGCCTTTATCGCTTACTTTTTTTTTTCCTGTCTTCTTAAGATTTAGCAATGTGGTTACGAGCCGATTGTAGTGTCGTTTCATTTTATGTGCTGCTCAGTTAACAATTATATAGTTGTTGCCATCTACCAGCGCTCGTTGTCGCTGTAGTTGCTGTTGGGCAGGGGCGTCATCTGTGCGCTCACAGACAATTTGATTTAGCCACAATATATCCTCCGAGAGTACCGCTTAAATGTTTGCCGATCTTGAAGTCTGTAAAACGTGAGCGTTCGCACTGCCATCTATCAAAAAGTACACAAAGCGCTTGAGCGACCGCTTCGGACTCCGAGACCTGTAAGTACCTCTTCTGTCAACCTTTATTACGATGTTCACATATAATAAAGATTATGTCATTGATTTCGCTTAACAGTATTGTGCGCGATTTAAAGTTACTTTATAAATTTGACATTTACACTACTTTTACTAAGCATTAAAGAAGATATGTTGTAATATTCGTACCAAGTCACCGGGTATAATGGGGGTGGTTAAGATTGTGGCTATATAAACGTTGTCCAAAGGATAGGTAGTGTACTTCCAAAGTACATATACTAAAATTGGAACGATACAGAGAAGATTAGCATGGCCCCTGCGCAAGGATGACACGCAAAATCGTGAAGCGTTCCACATTTTTTTCTCAAATAAAACTTTATTCGTTTTTTTTTTTTTTTTTTTTTCCTGCCTGTAATGGCCTCGCTAAGGCTGCGACTTGTTCAATCCAGCCTTGCACCTCTTTTGCGCTGCGATCTTTGTACACACTTTTTCTTCTACTATCACTGCATTCGGACACTGTCGGTGAAGCTGCATTCATAGGAGCCCAACGTAAGCGGGAAAATTACGCGTTACGTGCAATGACGCATAGCTTATCAGCCCTTGACCAGCGTGACCTAAATTCGGAATCGTGACGTGCAGTGACAGAGAGAGAGAGAAAGCGTTTAATATGAGGAGGGGGTGTAAGGAGGCGAGTGTCGTACCGTACGTACGTTGGGCATACGTCAGCAGGAAGCGAACATTCCGTTAGTACAATGCGGTACATGGCTGGAATCACTGCAATGTCCCTCCCCTCACGTGAAGACTTACCAGACCTATTTCTGACAACCCAGCGAAATTAGTGTAGCTTGATGTTGCACCACGCACTGATATGCTGAAGCAAAAGTAGAATGTATGCGCTCTAAATTTTCGCAATCCTATTTTTTTAATATTATTTACTTTCGGTCTCTCTCTTACCTGGTTATTACATTTACAAACTAAGTACTTCTGGTATCTCGTCGCATCATATCACCCGCTACCACGGTATATGCAACATACCCATATCCACACACGCACGCACGCACGCACGCACGCACTCACACACACACACACCTTCCATGGATGCCAGCTGAGTCGCTCCAACCTCAATCTTTGCGCACGACGCTATGACCCCTCTCTGTGTCATACATCTCCTGTTGTCAGAGGGCAGATGTTCATACAAACTTCCTCTTGTCTGGATATCTATCTGTGCCATATGGAGCTGGATGTCACTGGTTAGGGAATATCTTGTTCAGGTCAACGCGCGGTAGCTTTGCTATCGATCACGTTAGGCACCTCATTGTGATGTTACACTTCTGGTATCGGAGATTACCATATATGATAGTTGGGACTGATGCTGTGTATATAGAAAGCCGATCCATTTCTCGTCGAATGCTCGTGCGACAGTAATTGATCCTCGTATGCAGGAGACCCGGATTGAAAGTACGCCAGCTCCTTGACACGAAGTGCATTAGAGATAAGGGAACAACGTGAGCATGTAAAATTAACATTTTACTCTTTCAAACATTTATTGCCGCGTTTATATCTCACCTCGCGATGGACAGGTGAACTTCCGACCATTCGTCCTACATGAACTTTACAAAAGTTTACCGAGTCAAGTATCTATTTTCTTTTAATAGCGAAATTTCGTAGGCATCTTTTGTCTAGCGCATGAGTCACCTGCTTAGAGTAATTTTCTTCTGTCCGCGAGAAAATTTAAAGATTTCGGTTCCTTCTTTAAATTCCTTTCATGTTTACAAACAGTTACTTCGGTTTCATTTTTTTAAATATTTTTCCCACAATGTGGATAAGGCCGAACGAACCCTCGCGCATGTCAGCATGTCCGCTATCTCCTGACGTCATTTTTACGTCACAGGCTCAAGACTGACCTCAACACTTGGACCCAATGGCGTCCTCCACCACCCCGTTTCAGAGGGAACTGCATATCAATTGTCTAGTAATAGGCACTACTTATTGTAATAAATATGCACGCACGGTAGAAAGGCGAAGAATAAGAACATGTTGGCAGAACTTTAAAAAAAGTGTTATGAGAGGAATGCAACTGTGATATCCGAAAATAATTAAATGATCAAGATGGAACATTGAGACACAACTTGCCATTAGTGATACACAGGATATTTATTTCGTATGTAACGCATCATGCAATCCAAAGCAAGAACCTCATGTAAGGCTGGAGATATACAGCTTTATTTACGACACGTAAATTAACATATATCCTACACAGGCTGATAAATTAAGCTATGTATGTATACTGCCTGGAGTACACTCCGCCAAGCTGTATTTCTTATTGTATTTCTTTACCTTATGTTCCTTTATCTCTAGAATATTTCATATCGCATAATCATAATATATGTAGGTGTGTAGATTTGATGACGAATTATTGTTTTCAGCGAAAGTACTGTCTTAGTATCGTTTTAATATTTAGTATCATATGGTGGATATTGCGAAATATCGAGAACTTTATTGGCAGCTGGCATTCCCGAGTTGGATACTTAAAAAAAAAAAGGGGCACTTTTATTCGTTGTGATCGCTTATTAGACGTGGAATACTTCAGCGATAGAGTGGTGATGACCAAATACTTTACAAATTTTATGTTCCATGTTTCGCGCATTCTAGAGGATCTAGAGGTACTACGCGCTACTTTTTTGAGTTTGGAGTTTTTTCCGCGACCGCCAGATGGTGCGTCAGTCGTTGCCATTGTGACAGTGTGTGGACTTTTTATTTTTCATAGAGTGTGCGCTTCGGACAATGTAGCGACCATGGCCCTCGTTGTTGAGCGAAAACAGCGCAACGAAAAGATCACGGTAAGCTTCCCTACCGACGCCGAAGGCGACCCGAGACGCCGGGATCGCTACTGCGTCGAAGACGCGGCGACAGCCCCTCGACTCGGCTCGCGTTCACGCCGCTAAGCCTAACGGTGCTCCTCGAGCGACACTACACCACACTGCTGGATGCGGATTTCGGACGCCTCCTCCTCCTATCCCACATCGCCGATTTTTCCCGTTTGTTGCGATTCGCTCGATCGCGAAGGAAACTCCAGGAACTTTTGCCATTGTGTATCGCGCGATTCTAGCGGCGACTAGCTACGTTCGTTTGCACCGAGAAAGAACAAAAACTGCGTTGCGTCCCTTAACACCCCCCCTCCCCTCCTGGCTGGCTACCCGGATTATGTGTGCATAATCCCGCTTCGGTGATGACTCCAGCGGACGTAACGCCCAACTCGTGGTGCGTAATGCGCGACGTCTACCCAGTTCGCGAGTGCTGCCGCTAGGTAAGACCGTTTGTTTTGCATTTTAGCGTCTGCTTGCGTTTCGAGCCGGTGAGTAAGAAAAAAAAAAAAAAGGCTCGCGTGAAACGAAAGAGATTTGCGAAAGAGTGTGTTGTTTTGTCGAAAAGGGTGTCGGTAGGCTTTCTTCAAAAAAAAAAAAAAATATTGAAAGCGGAACTAAGCGCTGCCATGGTATATATCACGTGTAGAGCGCGCAGAATTTCGAGGGAATTTCAGCCACTCCTTCGCTTCGCCGTTATCGGTTCTGTTGTTCCAGCGTAATTTTCTACTCATTCCAAGGCCGTTGGTGTAGTACGGCGCGCAGTATGCATAAACTTGGGGCGCCGGATTGCGCAGAAAGTCGAAAGGAAACGTTTCAGTTCCTTAACCGAATTTGATGCGTTTGACGGACTTTGTACTAGAAAAGCCTGCGGCGTCTGGGCCGAGCGCACTTATAGTTACAAGCAGACGAAGCAGCGTGGGATTGACCGACGCGTCGCTTGGCAGGCGTCGGCCCAGAAAGAAAACAACAAAAGCTGGCACTGATCAGTGTTTCTTCGCCAAGTCAAAGCGAGGCCTAACCGCGGCGTTAAATGTCTTTCCTTTTTGTGATCGCCCCCCCCCCCCCCCCCCCTTTCTTTTTATTGAACACCCGGTTTTTGTTGCGGTAGCCGACGCTGCTTTATCTTGCCGTGGGCTTTCGCGTGATGGGTTGCAAGGGACAGACCTTTGTGGCTGCAGTCGTTTCGGCACGCAGCTCAAATAGATGAGCGTCTGCGTTTGTTTACGCATGTTTGCGTTGGCTCGCAGTTTTTGGCGTCGCCCACCTGAAAAGCGAAAACGAATGCGGACTTTGTTATAAAGCGTTGGCGCATGTGCTTGGCGCGCAAAATGCGCATGTTCTTCTTGTTTATATTTCTTATAAACTCATTGCACTCTGCGATTTGTAACGTACTGCTCGGCTCATCGGATGGAAGAGCGATCGTTTTGTTGACATTCTGTCGACGTTGTGTGACCCGTCTTGCGTCGCGCGTGTTTTTCGTAGGCGACCTTAAAAAACCGGCGTGTTGGGCGTCGGCGGTTTGCTGTTACGCGCTTGCTCGCGTGACTAACGTAAGCAGAGCTTGCCTTGCGTGTAACTGCAGCAGAAGACAACGAATGGAAACTAACTCCCGCCTTTACTCGAAAACAAACAAACAAACAAGAAATCACGTTATTCGTCCAAGCCATGCGCACGATCGATAACGTAGCCGTTTATTGAATGAGCATAAAGTGCTGCCTGTTCTAGAGCGCCGTTTGGAATTCCGTGCTTATCGCACTCCTGTAGCAGGTTGCTCCATGTCGAGGAAAAACAAAATGACCTACGTAATAAGGCCTTGAAAACAATTTATCACGTGACCTTGCGTACCTGTAGCCGTGTTTACGCGCCGATATGCTCGTGCCCTTGTGACGTAGTGAACGTAGTTGGTTAATCAGTTAAAACAACGCCAAGGACGGGGACGAAGACTACGCAGTTTAACGTATCAATCCAAGTTTAGGGGCGCCGGGTACACGTGGTTTTATCGTTTTCATGCATAATACAACTTTTAAATGTAATCTTCAAAGTGCGGGGATTGATGAATCGGAGATACTGAGAGAGCTGTATGTTTAGGGAAAAAAGAAACATATAAAAACATAGTTTCAAGCTCGCACATTATAGCACGCTGCCTTCTGCTAGCTGATCCCCCCCCCCCTCCCCCCTTTCTTTTTGTTGTGTGTGTAGATGGGAAACGGCCCTTATCTTACGCTCTCACGGTTGTCAAATAAAAAAGTACATCGATAAACAGGATAAGTCAGCAGGTTAGTTCAGCTTCGGACTTAGTCTTTTTTTTTTTTTCCCCCCCCCCCCCCCCATTTCGCTCTCAGGATTATGAACTGTTGTAGTGTCCCAGTTTATTATTTAAGAACTCCAGAGCTAATAAATAAGGAATTAGAAAGGGCTGTTTGTATTATGTCAAGGTTGCTGAAAGCATCTCAATGGTGCGAATGTAGCTGCAACAGCTTGCGCATAAATCATGTCGCTACGTATTTTGTGCTTCCAGAGAAGCATGCTGAGCTTTGTAAATGAAGAACACACACTTATTTAAAGTAGTGCAGCCAGTGGAATAATGAAACTACATTGCATTAATTACCAGGGTTCAAAACTTCACTGTAATCAAAGTGTAGAGTAATCGCTTCTCTGCCTTTTGGACTAAGGTCAAAGTGTAAAGTGTAGAGTAGCAATAGTTCGATTTCGTTCTTGTGTTGCTTGTGTCTTGAAAGTTTCGCTAACAATGGGTGATGTTCGTCAGAACTTCGGGAAAGCAGAACACTTCTTCTAAACTGTTTTTTTTTTTTTTTTGCATATGTCAATGACTGATGTTCTTGTTTGCATAAAAATAGGCAGTGAACTCTTCGAAAGTGTCACGTTTGAATTAGATGAAATTGATTGGTCTGTCAGGAGCTGCAGCGCTGACAGTTTTGCAGATGCTGCCTGCATGATACATGTTGAATTAACATTCTCTCTACAAACTTGCTACAAGCCATTTCTGTGAAAGACCGGACTCCTACTAACAAGAAGTCTGTATAGGACTGCAGCAGAACTGATAGTTAGGCGAGTTCATAGTGAAATATTTAGCGCGCACAATAGACAAGGCTGTCGGTGTCCACCTTCACTGTGTCTTTGTTGTGAGTGCTAAATGTTTCACTATGACGTCTGTATAAGTGTTGCACATGGGCTTAAATTTGTTTAGAAGTGTATCAAATTTCCTTCTAGTGTTGCTAGGATTACGGATTTTAGAGCGGCGCAATGCACTTGACATTTATTTTACTACTACCATCCCTCTCTTTAATCAGTTCAGTAAATACTCTATGATAAACTGCTCAGCAGTGCTGTTTTTAATAGTTTCTTGACTGCGTTCACCTAAACAGCCGCATTTGGCAAAGTGTGCCATTATGTGTTTGTAGAAATAAGAAAAAAATTTTGATGCACAACATTCTTGTTCTTTTGGCATAAAGGGTTTTGTGCTATGATGAGCATGCAACTGAATGAATAATACAGTGCCCAAGGCACTCCCATTGCGTTTAAGAGCCTTGAAAAGGCTTTGCAAAGCTCTGTGCTTTAGAACACTTCAGTTTTCAACATAAGTCACAGACGTCATTTGCGGTATTCTCTTACCTAGGCCATTTTTACAAACCAGTTTGTCATGTTACAGCAAGACTGTAATTGTGTTTCTTATGGTGAAAGGGACTGTCTCCCGTTTTTCAAGGACCTTCTATATTGTGCAACAGAAAGCCTATACCATTCAGTGTGTTTCAACGTGCAGTGGTTTCTCTTGGAAAGCAAGTATAAATTCCTGAAACTGAATTTTTCAATCTGCGTGGTCTCTTTTTAATACCGCACATGGACAGTGGAGGCCATGCATCAATACACTACTCCGTTCGTTTGCACAAGGCGGTGCCACTTTTAACACTCGCTAGCTGGAAACAAAAGACATAACTCTCACGGAAACAAAAGTTAGCAGAAGAGCATAAAATACAAGGCAATACAATATGATATGCAAGCAAAATAACTCTCCCTGCACGGCTTTCTGATTGCGTGACGATACACGGATCGGTTGCACTGTTTCCCCGTCGAGTGGCGCCACATGCCATTGTTGCACCGCTTTCAGAGCCAAATTAAAAATATATTTCCTTATTTATAGGATACAAGCATGCTCATTTCCGTCAATATATGGCATGGCTCACAATCTTCTCGCTCCCACCACAGTTGAAAGACATGTTCTGAGCAATAGACAGTTCCTTTAACCCTTTCAGGTGCTGTGTACACAATTGTTTACACCAAGATAGTGCATCAACAGCAAAAGCACTGTTGAAAGTCATGACATTTAAAACGTTTTGCAGGTACGTGTTTAAACACTTCTGATTCGAAATGTGCTGCAGGTATGAATAACATGTGCAAAACGTTTTTAGCAAAATGAGTGGGGAGGTAGAGGGTTGGGTGTCTTTGCTCGATGTCGGTATGTTGTGTGTGGGGGGTTCGCTTCTTTTATTATTTTTCACAATTTCATGCACCATGCATAATTTCCAAGTGGCTGGATAAGTACTTTTCAAGCCTGCTAGGCAGGAAGTAGTTGATGTTCTCATGTTTGATGTTCCTGTAGTCATTTTTCGTGTGGAGTCCACGTTCTGTAAACTCGACAAAACTCGCCAAAGAATGGAAGATTCTTAATCTTTTCGGCAGCTGCGCGCTTCCTACGATTCTGAAGATGCAAGAAATGCGGTGAAAGTAAGTTTTCAATCAACAGGATAAGAAACTGTGGAGAAGATTAAATGATTAAGAAACTGTGGAGCAGCAGGGAATCAGAAGAAGCCTATGCCAGCGCTTTGCCCAGAGGACATGTACAGCGCGGTCTACTGTTAAAGGGAACACTATATTGTGCAACTCACCTTCCTGTTGCTCTAGCTGCAACTGCCGGCTGAAGCAGTGTTAGTGCACTGTATAGGCGTGTGTAGACTGATGTCAGTGCCTCCAAACCGCAAGCCATCTGCTGCACAGCATGGATATTGTACACTTGGGGAGAGGGTAAAATTTGTGCATGGTTCTGCATTAATGTGTTTCCATTGGTAGTAGTGGACTGTAGTGTGCAATAAGGCAAGCTCTCCTGTTTGTGTAGGCGTGATAGTTTGGATTCTTCATTCAATTGCTCTCTACCTGTTTCTTTAACCTCCTAACCCTTTAACTGCTGGGCCTGATTATATTCATCTGGCCGCCTCTGCACACCTCTGGCAGTGGCCGAGACAATTTGAGGACGTGAAACATGCACAGACTGGCGCCATCTATTCTGACGCTGTCCAAAGTAAAATTTTGTGGCAGGTCTTGTTTTTATACAACAGATAGTGCAACAAAGCTTATCGGCTGTCGGTGTAGGTTGCGTCTCTCGTTTTCTGAAATGCCAGATGGCGCCAGATGGCACCAAAAGCCCATGAATTCTGTAACAATACAGTAATTCAAGAATGAGGTGTCTTCAAGGGACAATGACAGCGACAGTCGGGTCATGTTGCCTTAGGAACACTAACACTCATATTTAGAAATGCATCTTAATTTTAGCATCCGTGCTTTAAAGGGCGGTGCCTTGCTAGTTGAGGCTCGAGCTGGTTGCCTAAGGACAAAAACGTACAGGAGCAAATATTCGCAACAAAGATAGGGCATGTGCATGCTGCAGCAAAAATCCGGAGACCACTCGGCACATCCCAATGGAATGCAAAGGGATTCACCTTGTGAGAACAGTAGGTAGCATACACCTTCCAGAAGCGCTTGGGTTTAAAGTGGACGGAAGCATCAACCGGTCAGCAGTCGAGGTTTAGAGTATTGGTGGGGGAAAAAAAAGCAGGAAAGGGATTGATATGACATCCATTACAAGTATAGGTAGTGGTACAAGGTAGATAGAGAAGTGTTGAAGAAAAAAGTTGTCGCAGTTTCACCTGAAAGGCGAAGCATCAATTGCGATAGCAAATTTGTAGAGAGCTATACGGAGTAATGATATTAGCTTTATCAGCTGTATAAACTTGGACATGCAGCAGCACCGGCAACACGCAGAACTATTGTCGACGCCGTCGGCGTTTTGCCCGCGTTCGCTTAAAGTGCGTGCGGCGTTGGTGACTGTTGCAGGAGCCTCTGATATAAATAGGCACTTGGTGCCGCAGCTAAACATCGCCTCCCTTCCCTCCCCCCCTCCCCCACGGCCTCTCGCGCTTCAGAAGAAGGCGCGTTTGCTCTACAAATATGGTGATTGTAAAGGAGGAAAGAGACGCCTACTTCTGCAGCCCTTAAGCGAGCATGGCGCAGAACGCGCGTTTGTTCTCCGCCGTGCGTTCACTCCCCATGAAAGCGCGTGCCCCTCGCGCCTTTTCACTCGCACATACAGCGTTCGGCGCGCGGCGACGATTTGATCTCCTTTGACGTCATACGGAACCTCACGGCGACGGCAGAAATCTGCTTTTGAGTGTCCATATAATTGCTATCGCAATAAAATAAAAGGTTATACAAAAATGCTAGAATGAAAAGCATGTGTAGCATACCTGTTTAAAACTCAAACAGGCTGGGTGACTGTTTATCGCTGCCCCGTTTCAAAGGGGATGCCAATAAATTGGCATCCCCTTTGAAACGGCATCCCCTTTGATGATACATCTGTTATGCATAGCATAACAGATGTATCATCGCACTGATCTGTGTAAAAAAAATAATAAACCCCACCCCTTATGTAATACCCCCTCGGGGGTCTTTAAGGAAATAAAAATGAAATGAAATGAAATGAAATTATCATGATCAGCTTGACTTGATCTAAATGATGCCTGGCAGATATGTGCGGGCGATGCTCATTGCGTTTCCTTTGGCCCGTTCGCGACAGGCATCATTTAGACCAAAGTCAAACATGAGCTTCAACTTAGGATGCATTTCTGAATATGGAAGTAATTACGTGAAAAGCCAGTGCATTTCTCGAACTGTGCAGAAATTCAAGAACTGATTCATTATGAGGCGTCTTCAGGGACAATGACAGCGACAAAGAGGTCATGTTGCCTGAGGAACACGAATTACCTTAACTAAGATCATTAATTAGCTTAAATGTTAACTTTAGCTTGAATGTTTAGCAAATTTTGTAAAATGTTGAGCAACTTGTTGCCAATAAAAAATCATTTGAATTTAATAAAGCTTGCTAATGTGTTACTTTGATAGAAGTTGAATTCATTTCATCTCAGAAAAACACCTGGAACCCTAAGGGTTAATGGCCGATTATTTTAGAAAATGAAAAATTCAATTCACACAGTTTGGTACCCTGGGTTCAAATTTGTGGGCCTGTTAGGAAAAACTGAAAATGTGTGTCCATCAAGATAATAATGAAAAAAAGGAGCCTTTTTAATCACATGTTTTCTTATTGTATGTCCTTTGATGTAGAAGGCAAACCTTTTTGCAGCCTGTAAAACAGTCAGTATTTATGTTTATTTATGTGTCTCAAAACGGCGTACAAACAAGCCTTCTAATTTGGGGCAGAAATGACTGCAATTTGTGCACCTGAATGGGTGTAGCCAGCAACTTTCAAGTACTTATACAGCTTCTTTGGAAACTCCATAGGCAGAGAATTGTTTTCTAAATCTGACAGTGGTGACATGCAATTCCTGGACAGCTTACACGTGACCTCATACTCCAACTTTCTTTCACTTAAGCATTTAGTTCTCAGAACTGGTTAATTGCTCAAGGGCAAAATTTTTGTGAGAAATACCACAATTTTTTGTTTGAATTGACGTGCTTTAACATCATAGGATAAAACACAGAAATGTCTGCGGGTAATGTAAAAAAATTTTATTCAGTAAAAGCGATGACAATAGAATTTCTATCGCCGGAGACAGAGCCAAAAAAGTGACAATTGCGTACCCATGACAAGCTGAGGTGATCAGGATCACTGAAGGGTTAACACATGGTCCAGTCTTTCAAGCACACGATTCTCTACTGAGGGTTTCCAAGTGGCATGATATTTGGGGCCTAAGAATTCATTTGCATAAGATTGCTCGCATTTCTTTCTTCATACGAAGAACCTCTCACAGTTGTGTCTGCTGTATTTCCATGGCACTGTGATATTCATTGACATTGAAAGCATGCAAACATAGTTTCGGGCACCAAAATTCAGAAACCTTTTGTTTAGTGACAGCGTAAATGTTGCCTGAAACTAATGTTACACCAGGCCCGTAATGTGTGCTAACACATTGTGGGCTATGCATCATGTATGGAACAGAAATTGTGTACCCAAAAGCAGTATCAGTTTAGACACAAGTACGTAGAGTGCAACAAATGAGCTAAATGTATAAGAGGAATCATGGGGCTTGAATAGTTTTTTTTTTTTTTTTTTTCCTTTTGAAGCCACTTTAAGCCAACAGATATTGAAGCCAAGAAAAGCATGTGAATACTTAACTGTTTTTTTCTCTGCCTGTAAAATCTCGTGCCTGTGAAATGATTGTGGAACAAGTGTAAGTTGGCTTACTCATGAGTGAGTGTGCCGACCTACGATTTGAGCATTTGCGGTCATTTAATGCTTGCAGCTGGGTAAGTGGTTGGGCGGCGATTATTGGAACATGCGTGGAATGCACACTCTTGCAAGTGGTAGCTGTCTAGATTCCCACCAACTCTGCCTGAAATATCCAGAAGGGTTTTAAACTGAACTTGTTGGCAATAGACTGAGCTAGCATTTGTCTAGTCTAGTCCTGTTCCTCATGACTTTGGACAGCGCAACATGGACAAAGGATGGCAAAAGGAGGCGACAGACTAAGACAAGCGCTGTCTCGCTTCGTCTGTCGCCTGTTTGGCCTTCTTTTGTCCTAGTTCGCCCCGTCAAATGTCATGGATGAACACTAACTAGCCATGTCGCAAGCCTTACTACCGTTCCTAATACACTTTCTGACAAGTCAGAAATATCTAGGCTCCTTATTTATGTGCTACTAAAGAAGGCCCACTTCTTTATATAAGTATTTTCTGCTACCAGGAGCATTGTTGCAGCAGAGTGGAAATGGCTATTGAGCAAGCGTAGGACATGTAGGAGGCATTCTTTTATGCTCTAAATCATGGTGACCCCAAAGGGTGCTTCAATTTTATTTTCTTTGCAAGATTAATGTGTTTCTTTGTTGGAGCTCACAACTTCTGTAACTAATAATGGGACACATGATTTCGCAGAGTTCGTCCTTTGAATGCTATTGCAACAGTCTCCAAATTCTCGGAGTCTCCAAATATAGGCATCTAGTAGTCATGTGTGTAATTCCTTCAAGTACCGTATTTGTCTTTATTTGCGTTGAAACATGCTTTGAAGACAGAAGTGTAATGTGCTGACATTTGCAAAGCTAACACTTTTTTCTTTGGTGGAGCTCACAATTTCTGTATTGTTAATAGGACACTATTTTGCAGAGTTCAACCTCTGAATGAAATTGTTACGGATGAGGCATGTTTAATTGCAGATGGTTCTGTATTCTCCAAATTTTTGGCAATATAGGCATCTTGTCGTGCTTGTAGTTCCTTTGGGTATTGTTATTTAATTGATCGCAGTCATTGTGCTGACTTTTCATTTGTCGCTTGTTTACATGGTGCCACATTGAAGCCATCTTTAATTCCTGCCCTTCTCTATGCAGTGCTGCGTAATTATAACAGAATGTCAGCTTTTGATTCTTTCTTGCACATTTTGTCACTCTACATAGTGGAACCAGAAGTACTTAGTGTTCTGTTTGATATCTGAAGCAAGGTGTCATTTTCTTATTTCAAACACAAATGAGAAATCTTATTTGAATACTTCACTGTTCACATTCCTTGAGCTTGTAGGATGCAATGCCGAATCACGTGTGCGCTTTCCGCTGAAGATAGCCAATGTAAAATAGCTTTAGCTTAGCAGAGGCATGGATATCGCAGCTGTTCTCTGGAATGCCAGAATACGTATGACAAGCACTGCTGGTCGTGGCATTTTGTGACGTGTTAATCAATCATATCGTGCAAAGACCTCCCTGTAGAGGACTATGGAAGTGAAAAATAAAAGGTTTGCTGAGGCACACGTCCCTCATCTACACTTCCACACCGCCATGTCGCTTCCTCATATTCCGATAAACTTCCAACACTGTTTCGTGCCCACTATTGCTAAAGCTCTCTTAGCAGAATGCAGTGGTGGAGAGCTATCTCCCTCCCTACTTACTGCATCTCTGCGGCGTCCCCCCCCTCATACTCTTCCACGCTTTCGCCGTGAAGCCCGACGGCAACGTAATGGCGTATCGCGGTGTCTCTTGCGTCCCGACCTGTCCAGCCGTCCCAACACTTTTCTAACGGCGGCACACTGCTGTCGCGTCGACTGTGTGCCTCAGCCCTGACACTTCGCGTTCCCGCCCAGCCCCGAGGCGATTCTTCCCGAGCCATTCATTCCGCCGTTCTGTTCTGTCCGGTCTGTCTCGGTTCATTCTCGTTTGGGCGATTCGCTTTACCATTCCGTTATTTCTCCGAGTCCGCCGCCAGAGGGGAGCCACCCTCGCTCTCGCTCCCTCCGTATATCGGTGCGCTGGTTTCGACTCGGCGCTCTGGCGTGGTCGTTGCGCGCACACGTCCCTCCTCTCTCTCTCGTGTTCCATTGTCTCTCTCTCTCTCCCTCTTCGCTGCTTCCTTCCCATTGTCTCTCAGCGCCGTGTTTAGTGCCGTCGCTCTGGCCCCGGGTTCTGCTGCCTTGTGCGCACGTGGCGCTAATCTCCTTAGTTTGCGCAGGCTCCGCTGCAGCACCGCTCCTTTTCTTACTCCGCTTTTTTTGCAGTGCCCGCTTGCCCGAGGGGGCGGGGAAGTATCCGAGAGCCGGTGTCGGTTCCTCGCGAAAGAAGAAAAAGAAAGAAGGGACTGTCGGGGGGGTCGACGAAAGGCTGTCGTCCGCTTTTGTGCGACAACAGAGAGACCACCGTGAAAGGGATGTTCCTGGCTCGCGTTCATGAAGCGCTGTTAAATGTCTCTGCTGTCTGCTTTGAAACCAAAAATTTAGAGAGGCATCTCGCGAAGAGATTTCTTGAACGCGAGAACTTACGTTTTATGCAGTAGTTAGTGGTGGTGGTGGTGGTGGTGGTGGTGGTGGAAGTGGTAGTATACTAGTAGTAGTAGTAGTAGTAGTAGTAGTAGTAGTAGTAGTAGTAGTAGTAGTAGTAGTAGTAGTAGTAGTATATTTTCTTTCTTGCATTTACAAAATACGCAAGCAAATGGACAGAAGCAAAAGGTGCTTTACGCGCCTGACAACAGCACCCGTAGTTCGCAACAGATACCAAGTTTCTGACACATGAGACAGAGAGACAGACAGAGAGAGATAATCATCAATGGCAGAAAGGTGGGGATTCTTACAAAAGGAACACATTTGACGCCCCATAGAACAATGCGAGCGATGACAAAGTGATATTTCGCGTTTACAAAAACGGCTAATAAAACACTGTTCAGCATTCATTAGTAAGGATAGGGAAAGAAAAGACCTTGTACTCGGCGCCTATGTATCACAATATGATATAACTTCAATATAAGCTGCAAGCAATATTGATTAGTGTTAATTAATTTGTTTCTCCATAATAATTTGTTCAATTGGCTCGATTTTTGAAAGCTTTTGGATTGCAAGGTACGTGACGCATCGTTTTAAAATTTTTTCTATATTTCATTTATTCTTTTTAAATGCTGGTCCAGCGCGCAAGAAAACTCGGGGACAGGATGAAGAAAGCTAGGTGTTGTGTTGTTAGGACAGTCGCCCTACAAGGGAAATTAAAAGCGTCGAAGAAAGCAGTGTTCCCCCAATCGACCGATAGCATCTCCTTGCGTAGAAGCCAGGGTACACCCACAGTTGACTAAGCTTCAATCGATAAACGCATAATAAATTAAGAGCGTCCAGCGGGGCGTACCGTTGCTCTAATTTCCAATCGAAAGCAGCGCATTGTGCGGATCGATCTGATTCCTTGTCGAGACTACCGGTAGTAGCGCATAATGCGGGACTCGCCAAATGGATCGAGGCGCGTTGCGGTGAGGGGGCATTGGTATCGGTGGGCTGGCCACGTAACAAAGAAGTCGCAAACGCCAGCAACAATTGCGTCTAATTGAAAACTTTTGAAAATAACTGCGCGGAGACGGGGGGAGATCGAGAACTGGGCGCAATAAGGCGGCGTTTTATCTTATTTCATCTTGCCAAACTGCACTTCGTTCGGCACTTTGTCCTGTCTGGTTGTTGACCTCTTCCGACTCCCGAATTCCTCGCGCCATCTTTCTCACTCGCCCCCCCCCCCCCTTCCCCCCACGCCCCACAATAAGTCCCGTAGACGCAAGCAACAGCTCTCTCCACCTAGCGGGCTTCCGCTGAACTGTTGCGTCAAACAATAAGTCACGTACTTTACCGAGCCTGTCCGCGGCGTGGACACAAACCTTCATTATTGAAAACGCTCGTATCTTGTAACCTACGTCCATCGCATTTTCCGTCCCCCTTATGGCGGCTTTCTCTAACGTGGCCACCGATAACGGCGTGCCTGCCGGCTCCTGAGTGTTGTCGTCGTCTTCGACGAGGAGGAGCTGTTGTTGCTTGTGCGTTTGGCTTCTCCCTCGCATGCACCTTGCGCGACCTTCTTTCCCATTTTCTGTTTGAAACAGGCAAAATGGTAAAGAAAGAAGTGGCTCTAGGGAAGACGGGCGTTCGCTTGCATTTCCCTTTGGCGTGCGCGCCAGCGCGGTAATTCCTTCGGAGCCCGCTGCCCCCCCCCCCCCCCCGCTTCCTCCCCTCCTCGTCGCGGGATCCGAACTGCACTCCCGTCTTACCAGTTCCGTGCATTGCTAGCGGTTGCGTGTTCCAGAGGAGAAGGGGCAAAGATGAGCCCTCGGCTCGCCCAATGTACGCTACTAATCCGCTCCGTTATGAAACCGGCGAAGCTAGCATTCAATCAGCGCCGCGCGAAGGGGTGATCGAAATCGGGAAAGTGGAGAATCTCTTTCCTCAGGTTCTGTTCTGGTTGGCTGACGCGGCTCGCAGCTTTAGCCGCACTGCGCGGAATCAGTGCGGTGGAGTTCGGCGGGGGTTGTGCAGCGCTGCGCGTGTACCTCGGGGCGTCGTCGTCGTCGTCCATTGTCAGCGAAGATGCGGCCCTGTTTTTCTTTTTTTTAACGGAACGCACGCGAACTCTAGAGGACGAGGCTCCATGGATGCAGGGAGGAGACGGGCGCATGCTCGTCGGAATATGTTCTTGGAAGGGCTTTGTCGTTTCGTTGTCGTCGTAGTTGGTGTAGTTCGTAGCAGACGACAAACACGAGCGAAAATTATTTGTTACCTCGTTGTTGTTGTCTGTCGTAGTCGGTTGTTGCTGTAGCAGACGACAAACACGAGCGAAAGTTCTTTGTTACCTCGTTGTTGTTGTCTGTCGTCGTCGGTTGTTGCTGTAGCAGACGACAAACACGAGCGAAAGTTCTTTGTTAGCCTCGTTGTTGTTGTCTGTCGTCGTCTGTTGTTGCTGTAGCAGACGACAAACACGAGCGAAAGTTCTTTGTTAGCTCGTTGTTGTTGTCTGTCGTCGTCTGTTGTTGCTGTAGCAGACTGCAAACACGAGCGAAAGTTTGTTTTCCGTCGTCGTCTGTTGTTGCTGTAGCAGACGACAAACGCACGAGTTCCAGTTGACGAAGCAGACGTGCATTCATTTCGGGTGAAGTGTTGGACTGACTCGGCTTGACGGTTCGGGTAATCTGTTTAGATAACTTGCCGTAAGTCTCAGCCCATGATAGCTGTCGTTCGGATTAACAAACCACCGCATCTTAAGAGTCATATTGCCATTAAGAGTTAATGTTGTTGTTGTTTTTTTTTTATTATTATTCTCTGTGTTCCCCGACACCCCTACGCCACCAATCCTCCATCCGCATTTTACCGTTCTCCGCATGCACGTTCATTTACTTAATTTTTTCCCCCTACTACCTATCAAATCCTAAGGGCAGGGCAAAGCCATTCACCTCTGAATGGTTGCTGCTACACGCCAACCAAACATGCTCGATGGTTTCCCGTGCTATTTTCACACAGTTATAGGCATGAACATTTCTCATTGTGAAAACTTCTCGTGTAACTCCTAACGACGATGATTACGAGTAGATTGCCCCTTTGAAACAGGGTGGTGGAATCTGCCATCACAGTGCAGCATGCCATTCAAATTCTTGTGCATAATTAATAAGCGCATGGTTACGCGAGTTGGATGCCGCGATAGTATCGCGTCTCCCCGACGGCGGCGCTGCAAAATGTGCGCCACCGTCTATGGGAGTTACCTAATGGGCGCTGTGCCGTCATAGGAATGATGGGATACGGGCGTGCGAAACTTGCGTTGGCTAGTGCATCTGTAACGAGGCTTCGTCTAATACCCCTGTCACACGGGCACTCTAAAGTCTTTTGAGCAAAAAGACTTCTCCCGAAAAAGAGTTTCACCCGCAGACACACGACAGGGAGCGATCTCTTTTTCAGAAGCGGTCTTTTCTGGAAGAGGAGTTCGCCGATCTCCTTTACGGTCGAAAAGGAGTAGCCTCGAAACCAGTGGGCATGAGCAATTATCATATATTAAACAAAATAATCGAATGCGTAATTTTCTGTCGCCTAGGCTCATCATAAAAAATAATTTTATGTCTCGCAGAAGGTGTAGTAAACCCAGTAATGCTCGTTTTCTTCTGTACTCTCGTAAGCAGGTCGAACGGGCTGGGGATGTCACGTGATGACGCTCTTTAAACTACTATAATAAATCTTTATATTAACATTTCTTATGTTAAGTTTAATTGAAAAAAGTGTAAACAATAAGTTTTCGCTTAATAATTTGCGATAAATAAGTTTTTTTGGCCGATATTGTTTCGAACGCTAGCGCCACGCTTTCAGTTGTGTGTCCAGAAGGAAACACTAAAAGGAGATCGTCGGCGCCGTGTGTCTGCTGCGCAACACCTCTACATTCAAAAGTCTTTCAGCTTGGTAAAAGACCGCTTGTGTAAAAGAGTAAATGCCTCGTGTGACAGAGGTATTAAACGTGAATATGGCTTCACAACTAATACGTTCCTAAAATAAAACATTCATGAAAGGCTTTCGTTCTCCCGTATTACATCTTTCAATGAAGTTTACACACCTGCTGCGCATACTGAAACGAAGTGAGAGCAGAAGACAAACTGTCGCAACCTTGTCGTCTGCCCTCCAACTTTAGCGGCCCGCCGATACTTTACATTTCATATAATTGTACATCCAAGCAGAAGCCCTCATGTTTCAATAAAACACGTTAATATGTGATAATAAAGATTTAACAAGATCTGATTTTGACGTGCTGTTTTATTAGAAAATGAAGCATTGTGAGAACGATGCCAATCCGAGCCTTTCCGAGAACGATGCCAATCCGAAACCGCCATATCCCGGCATTCCCGTGCATACAACAGCGTCGCAGAGCCAGATTTCCCTGTAGGTAATGTATGGTGAGAAACTTTCATGTTCCTTGGTTTGCTGGTGCCATCTTTCATTAATGTTTCGTTCCTTCCTTCCTTCCTTATATAGCGCAGAAAACGCAGCGGCGTCTGATGTGTACGGCGCTCGTAGTGAGCTGAATGCGATACGGGTGCGTTCGCGTGCTTACCATGGCTTTACACTAATGACGCACTGCAACCACGCTACTACCGCCTTTGAGCGAATGAGAAAGGGGGGTGGGGGTAAGTACGGGGGTTGTGGGGGTGAGGGCGCTTGCTAATCGAACGTCCTGTGTGCCCCAGACCGTTCGCGTCCCAGTGGAATGCGAGGTTGCCGAGTGGAGTGCGCAAGCGGCTTACTTACGAGGGTGGAATGGAGAGCTCTGGCGAAGGGCCTAACGGGGATGCAAACAACCTATGTACTATATGGTGGCGGAATTCTCTCGGTAATTTTATTACGTATTGCTTGTTATACATTCACTCTTTTTATATGACCTCGATATTCTAGGTGCACCTGTGTAACTGCCATAAAACAGCGCCCCTTTCTCTCTTTCAGCCATTGGGGGGAGGGGGGGCAATGCAGTTGTATGACATAGTAGCGAATCACGAATATGACCGAGATTTAATGTGAATGAACGAGTGCGAGGCATAGTGCACTAAGGACAGACGTATAACGGTGAGCATCGTTAAAGGCGAGTGCGTAAAATGCGCGCCATGCGGTTAAAATTACAGCCGTTCATAAAGGTGCGCTGTCGACTCGACGGCCGTTGAAGTCGCCCTTATATAGCCGCGGCTACTAAGCCGCGAGTCGATAGTTAGTGGTGTTCGAATAGCGAAATTTCCGAATCGAATACGAATATTAGAGAAAAATGACCGCCGATTATCGAATCGAATGCTTTCTCATTTCGAAAACAATGCGAAACACTTGCGTGGAGTCTGTTCGGTGAAAAAAAAAATTGAAATTAGGCTTATTATACAATGGAATATGCGTACAATATCGTTCGCAAATTAGACGTCCGGGCAACTGACGGAGCTTGTGGGGCACATCATGCATGGCAATGACAGTAATGAAATACGGCAGCAGCAATGTTACCACAAGACACAGTG
The DNA here is from genome assembly GCF_013339745.2 of Dermacentor silvarum. Taxonomy (NCBI): domain Eukaryota; kingdom Metazoa; phylum Arthropoda; class Arachnida; order Ixodida; family Ixodidae; genus Dermacentor; species Dermacentor silvarum. The sequence continues at coordinate 28,182,913 of NC_051158.1, read as the reverse complement.
TGTTCGCTGAAGGAGAGAAGAGAGAGATACGGTATTTGAAAGAAGGCAGAGAGGTGGACCTGAGAAGTGCGATTACTTCAGCGCCGCGCATTGTTTCAAAGAGATGCAAACCTGGTGAGACTGGTCAAATAATAAATCGGAACAAATTAGTGTGTTGGCTACGTAAGCGTAAGCGATTCTTATTGAATGACTTGAAATTATTTGAGCAGAAGTTGTCTGGCCCGTGCGTTCGCTCGAGAAATGGTGCCCCCTTGCGCAGCATTCATTTATATATTTTCTTAATTACCTGTGGTAAATAGCACAATTCTAACCCTTGAGCTAAATTACTCGATGAGGCAAGAAATCAAAAGGACGAGAAGTCAAAATGCCTAATTGAATAATTAAAACAATTACGCCAATTAACATTTTAATTTGATTACTTTACGGCACATATTTCGATCTTAGATTTGTAGCTAGTGAGTATGCAAGGCATACCGATTTGAAAAGAATTCTGAGGATGTCATCGGTTTCGAAACATGCGCCGTCAAACTTGCTGTAAAAATGCGCTGTTGTTTTACTCACTCTTTTTTTTTTTTTTTTAAGAAAACACTGTTTTATGCATTGAAACAGAAACTTATCTGGAACGCCAATGCATTTCACCGGACACATTGAGAATTAATAAATCGAAACTGGCGTAGTTCCGGGAATTCGCTTTAAGTCGATATGCCTAGCATACTCACTAAAGCTACAATTCGTAGATGGAAATACGTGCCGTAAAATAATTAATTAAAAGTTAATTTGCGCATTTATGCTGATGATTCAATTAAGCGTTTTGATTTCTCGTAGAAGTGATCGTCGAGTAAATTTAGATCAAGGGTTAGAAGTGCGGCTTTCGCCTAACTGGGCCTCTTCTGACCTTGCCCATATCTCCTACTACGGCAAAGGTAGCCCGTGGGCGTCGGGTTCGAATGCCGGCGGCGGCGGCGGCCGCATTTCGATGGGGTCACGTGAGATGCGGAGAACGCCCGTGTCTCGTTGCATTGGTGAGCACGTTAAAGAAACCACCTGGTGGTCGAAATTGATCCGGAGTCCTCCACTATACGGCGTGCCTCGTAATTAAATCGTGGTTTCGGCACGTAAAACTCCAGAATTTCCCCCATAATTTAATGTATATGTGAGGGCAAAGGTAAATCAGGAAAGCGGCCGCTCCAGCGATCCCGTGATGGATTTAATTGAGGCGATGCATGAAATCGTTACTGAAAAAAAGGAAAATGCACTTCATTTTAGTAGGACAAGAGATTGAAAGGGCAAGGAAACCATTTTATTTATTATTATTACTATTATTATTTTTTGCAGTGGAATTTGGCAAGAGCTTCTGTCCGCAAGCAGGAAAGAAACCTCAAATTTTAGATACACATAAACAAAAATCGTGCTTTTCAGTTCCCGTTGTTCTCGCTCATTATATATATATATATATATATATATATATATATATATAAGAGAGAGATGACTGTGGATACGTTGCCACCACCGCGGACAAGAAGGGACCGCGTTGACGTATGGCCGGCATAGCGCCAACTCGTGGGGCTCAGGAAAAAATTATATTCGAAAAAAAAAAAAAAAAACAGCGACTGGTGATAGGCAGCGGATAAGCAGCGAACAGCTTTCCCGCTCTCTCTCTCTCTCTCGCTACATTTGCCTTCCGTGGGGCGTATTTAGTCCCTCGCGGTCTCCATTTTATTCGTGTTCATGTTCTCGTCTCTCTTTTTTACGTCGTTGCATCTATTGCATCTATAGGTTTTTAGGGTTATGTAGCGACGGTTATTCCCCCCCCCCCCCCACTGACAGCGCGGTACGCTCGTACTGCCTGCGTGGCGTCGTCGACTCTTTTTTTTTTCTTTTCCCTCACTCCCTCCCTCTCATCTCTCTCTCTCTCTGCCGTACGAGTGTCGTCGTCGTCGTCTTTTCTGTCCCGGCCGGCGTTAACAAAAGAGTCCTCGCGCTACAAGCAAAGCTGCATCGATCCGCGTCATCGGAGAACAGCGTTCGGCTCTCGGGGTCTTCCCCCCCCCCCTCCTTCCGCCAACCCTCCCATGTGCGTGCGAGCGCGCTACGAGGAATGGATAGAGTGGTGTGTAGAGCGAGCGCGCGCCTCGCCCCCACGCCCTTTCCGCTGCCGGCCCTCATCCTCCGTCATGTTCATCTCCGCTCGTTATTAAAGCGCCCCCCCCCCCCCCCCCCTTTGTTTTTAACGCGACAGCGTTAAGGTTCCCGTGTCGCAGAAAATCGTGCGTGGGCTTGGCGGAGAAAAATCATCGCGAAACACCCCGACCGCGTACGCCCTCCGCGTGGCGCAAGGCGTTAGTGAACAAAAGTTGGCAATTTCTCAAACTAAAATCCGCCAGAAAAGTCGTGTAAAGTACCCATTAATTCCCAGTATGTGAAATACTATTCCAAATTTTAAGATATCTCTTCCTCGTGTTCTTAGAGTGACTGGGAGGACGAATATTCAATAAAAAAATTCGAATTTATAGGCTGTGAATTAATTATGGAGTGTTGCATATATGCAACACTCGGCAGTAATGTACAATATTGAACAAGCGCAAAGCAAACTTTTACGTTCTAGACTAGTTTCCACAGTGTCCTCTACATACATAAAGTGAAAAAAGCAGCGCAGTTTCACTTAACGGCTCATAAAAAAAAAAGTTTACAATATCGTGTTTGAGGAGCTTGCGGACGACGTGGGTGCCGCCATTTTGGAAACTGCAGAAACGACGACTTTTGGCTCCCACGCGGCTAAGATAGTAACTTGGTGCAATGAAAAACCCTCAAGCGACAACAGTAAGGACAACTTTTAACGCTGCATTAGGATCCTCGCCAACGGCAGGGTGCGGAACTAGGTGTTGCAAAAATGGGCAATAATGGGTTAATTAACCACAACCTACAGACATGATAGCGTCGAATAGTAAATTGAATCTACGAGAAAACACAATTCTCTTACGGGGAAACTCAAAGGCACAAACCCATTTTCCAGCATTTTTACCATACCAACACCGACGCGCCCGGGAATGTTACTTGCAAAAACACCATCCAGATGGCGCTCGCCTCCTCGGCAGCGGCGCGCAGAGGTGAAGGTGGAGATAAAATAAAGCTGCAGTTGCCTGGAAGCCTGACAAGCATTCAGCGATCTTTGAATGCTCGTTCCACCCATAAAGGCGAAGCTTAAGCGTCTTCCAAATTTTTTTTTTATCTTTTCACTCTCCCTCGCGTACTGGGCAGCGCGGGAGAGGAGGAGGCCCCCGACTGTGTTTTTGTTTGCTTGCTTGAGTGTGTAAAGCCGCCGTCGTTCTTATAACCCGAAACAATGAAGACGCGTTATCTGTAGCGAAACACGGGCTCTGAGGATCAAACATCGAGAGATTTGGAGTAAAGTCGCGTTAAGCTAACGCATTCAACTGCAGCCCAATCGGAAGCCACTAGTACCATCTGCTGGATAAGTAGAATAAACTGGGGAAAAAAGGATTTCTTCTGTATTATTCCTTCCGCATTAACAAAAAAGAAAAAACTTATCGCGAGAAGATGCTTGGTAGGCGAGAAAGACGAAAAAAAATTTTTGACTGATAGCGCCGCCGTCTTGAAGTTCACGCACCAGGTCGCCGTGACGTCATGGATTTTGGCCGCGTCTGCTGGAGTCTATTTAATCGTTTATCGGTAAAATGCGTTACGTTGTGTTCTAAAAAAAAAAAACGGATTCATCATGGCAAGTTACGGGAATTTTTTCTTGAGCCGTCAACGCGGCCTAGATAAGAAAAACAAATGTTTCAAATTCGTGACGTCACACTGACTTACCGGCGTTGTAGTTTCGGCGCGAAATGCACAAGATGGAACTTTGACGTTGATTTCCTATTCGAATAATCAGTCGATTATCGCGAAATTAAACGAAAATGGCGTTTCCACAGAACATTGCCAGTCTAAACTGACTTATTGTTTCTCTGTAGTGTCCCTTGAACCCCTTAACTGCCGTGACAAATATCGAAGAAAAAAATTTTGAAGTGCGGAATTTTTTTCAGGACCTGCATATTTTGCGACATTTCTTTCTAAATGTTTGCGCTAATATTGTCAGATATCTAGGACGAATTAACTCTTCATCAGTACTAAAGGACACTCGTTGTGATGATCTCGCCATCGGTAGTTACGAGGTTAAGGCGTGTTAAGTGGGACGGTGACTGTACAGTCCACCGGGTCTGCTGAATGCTTATACCAAGAAGGTGAAATATGACGATTTCCCTGTTCCATCACTTCTAAGCGTGTGGTATCTATCATGAGAATTACCCGTGTTGGCGCGTTCGACCGCTAGCAGCATAGCAGACATGGCCTTAAGGAAGGATTCCTTTGACGATCTTGCTTTTTGTTTTTTTTTTTTCGAGCGAGGAAACGCGATCGTACGTACGTGTCATTCGTGCGCTTACATATGCTGGGCAGTAAGGAGGGGTGTATGCGCGCGTTTTATCCTTGGCATGGTCTCCTCCGCAAACGCCGCTGGCTTCGTGCCCACCGTTTGTGTGTTTCATCTGATAAGTGGCCTTCTCTTGGAGCGCAGTTAGTAGGCTTCCCGATATGGCCGGTTTCGCGCAGCGAATGCCTACGCTTCCCAAACCTCGTTCGCGCGTGCCTTCATTTTGCGTTCTTTTTTTTTTTTTTTTTTTTGCATCACATAAGCTGTGCGAGTTTCCTTTTTTAGTTGGCATTCTTAGAGAGCACACCATCGCGCGCGCGTTACATTTTAGTTCCTTCGCACGGCGCTACGCTTAATTCATCGCCGCCGCGTTTACGCATTAACCTTCGAGGCTGCTTCAATATCGTAATGCATGCTAATGCGTTAGCGTTAGGTTGAACGTCCTTCGCCGCTAGTAGGTGATAGCGCCTGCGGCGTACTTTGGAATTCCGGGGTTGTATTTCTTGCCGTCTTTTTCTCGAGATATTAGAAGCCGCACAGCCGACGCTTGGAGTTAGCGCCATGAGTCGCGAACGCGCTCGTTCACAGATGGCGCCAGCGACGGAAACGAAATCCGGCGCATCAGAACTCCAGAAGGAATGAAGGAAGGCGCGGGCGGGGCGACGATCGAAAAGCGAGGGGCGCGCGCCTGTCAATCATCTCTCCATGCGCGTGTATGTGTATATGTGTTAGGAGGCGAGTGTGTTGTACATGTGTGTGTGTGAAAGAGAAGCGAAGGAACGGAATGGCGGCCTTTCTCTCCCTCTTTAAAAGCATTCGTCGTCGTCTTGTCGTCTGCTCTCTGTTTGGAGGAGCAGAAGGCAGCGTGCCTGGCTGTCTCTATCGCTTCCCCAGCCTGGAGAAGCCAAGTCTAGGGCGGCGTGCGCACACACACACACACACCGAGGAAGCAGCGGAGGAGACCGAGTCTCCCGCTGCGCGTTTTCTGGCGGCGTGGAGCTCTGCGCCGCGCCGGCTATTTATCTATCTATCGGGGCCGAGCTCGCAGTGAAGCCCGAGTGAAGTATGGAGGGATGAAAGAGTGGGGGGAATGAAGCGAAGAGGGGGTGAGGGAGGGGGCGAAGGTTCGAAACGGCGCGAAGCGATGGAGAGACGGGGAGGGTGGGGGGGGAGGGAAAAAGCGCGGGAAAGTAAAAACGACGGCTTTCTGGGTCCGGCGCCTCCCGCTCTCCCGCCGTCCGCTGGCTTTCCGGTCGCGAGGCAGGCAGCATTTGCGTGTCCTGTCGGCTCGCTCGGACGCGAGGCTTCTCTCTCTTTGCGTCGTGCGATGGGTTCGCTGCGGCGGACACAGAAGCGGCGGCGCCGGCATTCGAGGGACCCCACCACGAAACGGCGGCAGCGCTAAGGGCGAGCCCAGTGAGCGCGTGTGTGCACGGCTGGATTTCTCGGCCATGTTGGCGTGGTGCGGTGAGTGTGCTGCGTAGCGGTGTAATACATTTTCTTCATTATAATCCCCTCAATCGCGTACCCAAGCGAGCAGAAAAGCAGCAGCTGGCTGTCGTCTGCTCGTTCCCGATCCGCCATGTAAACAAACATTGATGTCGAGCGGCCGCCGCCGCTAGCTGTGGAAGTGCGCGTGTGTACGTGCGCGCTCGCTACTTGTGAGGTTTCAGTTTGCAGTGTTGCGAAGCACGCGCGTCCGTTGTGTGGCCTGTTTCGCGGGCTGTCTTTTTTTTTTTTTTTTTCGCCGGAGGCGCTTTTTGGTGTCGTCGAAAGTTCAGCGGTGCACTCGTCGTCTGCTAGCGGCGGTGTAGTGTAGTAAGGGGGTACCACATTTTATCGCCGTCTGCTCTGGTTAGGCCCAGCAATCCGAGGCAGCAGCTAAGCTAGGCTGCGGCAGTCGCGCGCTGCATTTGTTGTTGGTTCGGATGGCACTTTTCGGCTCGTAACGAGCACGCACACACAGCTGGCGTTTGTGCGTGTGCGCGCTCTGACTGCTTCGTGTCTGCAGCGGAGGAGGAGGCTTCCGCGGTGCTGGTGTTCGTCTGTGCGTACGGACTGTGGCCGGAAGGAACGGTGGGAGGCGTGGGGGCGAAGGGTGTTCTCGTACTACGGCCCTACGGCTCAGATCGATTGGAAACTGGAGGAGAAAGAGGTCGCGTGAGCTGTTTGGGGCGTGCGGGCGGGCTGGTGCTACGTAGCGGGCGGCACAAGCGGGTGAAAGGAAGGAGGGGGAGGGGGGGTGGTGAGGGGGGCGAGAGAATGCTGCCGGCGTTCGCGCCGCTGTCAGCCCAGGGAACCCAGTTTCCTTGGAAACGGCAGCTTGCCGGCAGCGAGCCGAGGCTTTTTTGCCCCGGCGAGCCGGGCTTCCGCAGTCGTCGACGTCTTAGGCCGCCGCTCACACGGGCTCGTGTGCGTGCGTACGTGTCTGTGTGTATGCGCGTGGAGATTTAATTAGTACCCTCCCCTTTCTACCCACCCTTTGACTCCCTTCCCCGGGACGGCGTATCCCTGCGGGGCCCTCACTCTTGAGAAAAGACGTGGCGGGCGACCCGCCTGTTCGAGATAAGGATCCGTAGTCGCCTGGCGCCCGGCGATCGCGTCGTAGCTTCGAAGCCCCCCCTTTTGTCCCCGATCAGATCACCAGCAGGTCGCCCTCGAGAATTCTGAAGAGGGTACCGATAGTTTCTGTACACGATGGTGGGCGGGCGTCTCCTGATGACGACGCGATCGGGAATGTTATGCAGGTGTCTTCCTACGCGGAGCAGTGAAGGGGTGGGGGGGTCGTAAAAGCGCGATGACCAATTGTTCCGGGATATATGAGGCGCGTGCTATGTCTGATGATCGATTTTGAAAAGAGGGGGGGCCACCTCCCCGTCGTGTTGCTCTGCGGTACTTACCACCCGCCCCTCTCCCATTTTCGTTCTCACACACGCCCAGGTTGATCCGAATTTGATGGCTCGTTGAGCTCGGAAGAGGGGGAGGACTGATATAAATGAAAAAAAAAAAAAACGATTTTAAATGTTTTTCCACTAGGATGAAGCAATGAAAATGTGTGCCTTTAATGCCTTTGAATGCGCGTCCACATCCACACGTAAGGACGGGATGTGACCACGTAACCACGCAACTCGACCTAGCACTGATCTTAATACACTTTGGAGGCTCTGTGCTCCCGTCTTACCAACTCCAGGTGGTGCAATGAAAGCTACAGTGTCACCTTGCCAGAAAAGAACCAGGAGGAGAGCTTTGTCATTGTCGGGTGCTGATTCCCCTCCCTCCAGTTGATGCTGAGGGGTCCCTGAAAGATTAACAGCATGCATGGCAATGAGCAAATCTTGCCACCTTACATGAAACGCGAAGCTGGCTCTTACTTTTGATTGGTTGCGACAAGCAATCACAAAGAAAGGAATGCACAACACGAACATTGTACAGTGCTCGTGTCATGTGCTTTCATTGCCCTTTGCGTTCGCACTGAATTTTCGTAACCGTGAATCCAACTAGCCCGATCAGCAGAACGATAGATAGCTTTCACCGCATTGCACACAGTTGGTGGGATGGGAATACAGGTATAGAGGTCTTTGCTGGTCGTTCAGCTCCTTGCCGAGGACAACAAGTGCACCTCGACGTGTTAGTAATCTCTTGCACAGGTTAGTTTTGTCATGGCCTTATGCTTGTATCTGCAGTACATAGCTGCGTAATGTTAGAAGGGCGAAATTACATTTATTTATTTATAGAAGCTTGGGAGGTTCATTAGTGGAATGGAAAAAGCATGTGAACTGTTCTGAGTGGACAAGACAAGGAATGCGAAATGCACAGGACACCGGACATCAAGCGATACTTGTCCTAGTTATACAGTATGGCCCTGCCTTAAAAGGAACATTAAACTAGTATTCTGCCATCATTTACAGCTGAAGTATGCGATGAATGCCTGCATGTTATTTTTCAAGCATGGATGTTTGCCTAATGCATCATTTCGCTCACTTCTCTGTGACATAGCCGGAAATTCAGTTATATTGCCCTTATTACCAGTTAGGTGTTGCTAAGAGTGAACCATGCTGTAAATTTCTGACACACCCATTAATTACTGGCACTGGTATGAGTGAGCTGCTATGAAGATGAAGGCTGTGTTCGCATGTCACATTTCTATGAAGGGTCAAGCTTGGAAATTGCACTGCCTCTCGGGGTCAAGCTTCACTTTTGCCAAGACAAATGTGGCCATAGGCCAGTGAAGCGGAGACAGTAACACTTCGGCGGTAGTAGTTGATGTACTGTTCCATTTCGTCCTGCCCTATTTAAATAAAATGTATTCCTGTCTTCAGGGGTATGCAAATTAGAATGAATGCAACACGAAAAGCTGCTCGTGGCATCTTGATAGCCCTATCACAACCCACATGACAATACCTTGCAAGGAACAGCTTACGCCGTATAGTTTTTTGTGATTGCAAGCATTTGAAATACATGCTGAAATGGTGCTGAATATTGTACGAGGATAGTAGTGGAATGCATTTGGACACGTTAAATTATTTCTTACAAATGCGCTGTTTTTCACGAAACCAATACAAGAACGTCAGAATGAGGCACACACAGTTCACGAACAACTGCTTCTTTAGGAAGATTTGGCGAAATATTTATAAGCACACATCCTAATGAAATGGTCAGCAGAAAGGAAGATAAAGGTACAAGTTTAACTTCTCATGCACATTCCTTTTCTGGTCCCAGCCCTGTCAATAGCATTACAGTCAGTGTCCTCTGGTTTCTGCATCTGTTGAATTTATTTAGCAAATAGAATATTGCAGGCACACTTACAGGCGTTCTCCTGCAAGAGTGGGAGGTCGGAGACAGGAGCCAGTTCTTGTTTAAGGGAATGGAAACTTTTTTTCAAAGCTGTTCAGCAAACTTGCTCTTCGGTTTAAGCATTATTTCACATGCTTCAAGCATCGCATGCGTGACACCATGGGGAAAAGAAATAAACTAGGAAAGGAGCATTACGGGCCACACAATAAAACTTGGCAAGCAACCTCTCCGAGAAGCCTTTCTCACTTTTTTCGCCGCAGTACCGGCCCAACATGTGTCCTATAAGATCCAATGTATTGGCTGACAATGTTTGGTTCCCAGTAGTTTTTAATCAATGAGCACTCGTTTGGCTGACCTGTGATGGCTCTGCCTGCAGAGAGAGGAGCGCCAACAACTGCGACGTGCTCTGATGTGATGGTCACGTGTTGGGCCGATACATTTTGGCTTGAATCCTGTTCCACGATGCTCTCTCCTAACTTTTCCTTCGTCCATGCGTGGCAAGCCAGACAGCATGTAGACGACGCGGTCATTGCGCTTTGGCTTGGCTATGGCTCGTTAGCCAATGCATTGAGAAGTTCATTGTAGCTAGGATCGAGAACACATACGAGCCATAAGTGGCCGTGCATTCTAGGAAGGGGGCGGTCTTATCACGGTTCTGAAAGCGAAGCATTTGCTTGCCCTAGCATTATTGATTAGAATTACGCTTTTGTAAGCAAAAGCGCCATTCTGACCAATTGCCTGAGGGATTGCTCGCTTTCCAAAACCGTCATATGTTCACAGATGCTGCTGCCTCACTTTCGGTAGTGTTTCATTGCGCCGCCTGCATCTAGAGTGTTTTTGAAGGTGGCGCTGATTTGGTACGGCTCATTGGGAACAACAGGGTAGGGGGGCCATTTCGGGACAATTTGAAAGTGCGGATAAGCAAGAGCGGGGACAGAACATGGCGCCATCCCCCACGTTAACTGTGGGAGAGCAGGATCATGGCGACAAAAGCGGGACGAGTCCTACCTTAATTGGGATGCCTGGTCACTTTACAGCAGTGCACCTGCCACCATTGAAAATCTGGAATTTATCAGGAATTAGTGAACTTTGCTGCTCTGGTAAAGGTCAGGATAAGAGAAAGTAAGTTTTCACCTTGACCCCTCTTGGTCATGGAAATTCGTGTTTAGAAACCACTAATTGCAAAGTCATCAAAATGCCAGAAACAGGCAAACAATCTAGTTTAGCTGTTCTTTTTTTTCTTTTATGTTTATTTTTAACCTCGCACATTTTGTTGATGTAGTAGCGCAACAAATAAAAGTTTTCTCCTTTGTTGCTTTTAAAATTCACAAAGTGAAGAGCATTCCTTCTGCTGTGTTGGCATCAAAGCATCATTCAGGGGCGAACAAGATTTGAAGTGTTGATGTGCAAATCTGCACATTAGATTTGCGTCTGCAGTGAAGGTTCATATTTTGGAAATACATAGATCACCTTGATGACATGTAGATTATGTGCAGAATACTTACGACTGCCTCAGGAGGTGAAAATTATTTAAGTGCATAGGTGCTCACAAGTTCGCATAAACAAGAAATATCCCAGTCCTGTCTGAGATTGAATAAAAGATTTGATATGTGCTACACAATGATGTGTATTTTGTGGTAAATTATACGTATGGCATTTTGTATTTTGTGTGAGTTTGTGGTAAATCTTTTATGTTTGACCACCAGCATGTTTTCATGCTCACTGCCCATTATTGGTGTAATTGCCTAGCCTGGATACGGCTTAATGCAGCCTTTTGCAACCTTGTATTTCAAGGAAAAGTAAACTTAGTTTGATTTTATTTACACTCCATTGGTTAGGAGTCATAACCATGGAAGCAGAAGTAAATAAAACTCATCAGATACTTGTGCAATGAAATCAGTGTATTAGCAGTATTGACAAGATTACAAAAAAAACAATTAGTGAATCTAAACTTGTAACTGTGTTTCTTGAATTTGTGTTGATATTACGCTGCACCTGCAATACGCATTGTGTTATGTAAAAAGACCCATTGTAGCTTTAACTATTCATCACTATGATTGTGCTACTCTTATAGCCAGCTGCCAGATAATATATTGTATTGTTTTTGGCTCGAACATGTTCTTTTTGTTTTACAAGATTACTACAAAAAAATTGAGACTCTAACCCACTGAGGAGATGGCCATACAGTAAACTAACTGTACTTGTTTTAGGTACACCAAAGGCCCCATCAAAAAACTCACTGGGACCAATTGGAAGATTTCAAACCAATAAACTGTTTGCATACGAAGGCACATAGTTTTGAAAGAATAAGGTATAAACTGATTTTTTTTTTTTTTTTTCATAAAGTCTGAGCCTTTATCACCTTGAAAGGGAGTCTGAGGTAGGATAGTGGTTGAACAGCTGTTTCTCTCTTTTTTTTTTTTTTTTCTTCAGCATTGAGTATTAACACTTGGCGCAGGTCTGGGGCTGTTTCTTCCTTCTCTCTCTTTCCTTTTTTATTTTTATTTCAGCGTGTTGCAGAAATGAGAACACCCATTGATTCTCAGTATTGCATACTTATTGCGCATTACATTCTATAAGGTGTTCGACTTGGTGTTCAACTTGGTGTTCAACTTGGTGTTCAACTTGGTGTTAGACTTGGTGTTCGACTTAGTGTTCCATGCTGGCTAAGAGTGTGAAGGGCCATGTAAGCCAGCCAACTGCCTTTGTCAATGGCTCTGCTAGTCTGTGTCTCTTGTCTTGTTCGCATTGTTGCTTTTGATGCTACACCCTCGCTATGGACTCTCTTGATGAGCCCGAGCTTGTTCTGCCTGCAGGACGCGCGGAGAGGGGCGGCGTGGACGGCGTAGGGGCCCAGTACGCCAGCTCCCCCCAGGTTCCCTGGAGGGGCATGGCTGATCCAGCCGCCTACCCGGGTGAGTAAGGCTCCGATTTTAGCACCGTAGACTTCATTCTAACTTGTTTTTTTTTTGTTTTTTTTAATGCAAAGATTTCCTTTTCTGTGTCCTCGGGGGTTTGGCGTGGCTGGTTGGTGCTCGGTGTCTCGACGAATAAACTGACTCCGATATCGGAGACAGCGTGATAGTTGGCAAAGCCAAACTGGAAGGTGGTGTAATTAAAGCTGGGCCAATCCAGGAGACAACGTGATTGTAAGCTAAGCCGATCCTCTACATGATATAATGAAATTCCCGATTCCGGAGATTATGTAATCAAAACTGCTCCAATCCCTGTGACTCTGTAATCAAAAGTGTTGGCTTCGTTTTATGCATGTAGTGCAATGCTGTAGAAGCTAAAGTAACCGTACTTGAGTTACATGAGTTGGAAAGTAAATACAACCGTGCGCCTCATGTGCACCTCTTTGCATAGCATTTGATTAAAACAATTCAAGAAAGCTTTGCTTAACGTAAATCCCAGCAAGTGCGTTGCATGTGCCACAACATTTTAATTTTACATTTAAATGTTATTTTACTTAAAGTACTCTGTTTACATCAGATTCGCTAAAGTCTTACTGACAAAATGATCTTTAGATGTGCAGCGTATAGCCAGCCTAATTTTTAGCTAGCTTATGTAACTGCATTTTTTTTTTCTTGCTTTCCAGTGTGTTAGAATGGAATGAACTTTTGAAACTGTCGAGGTTAACTCATGCTAGCAAAGCTCGTGAAGATAGTATAGTCATCTGTTAGTTTGTCCCTAATTTAAGGTGCTGGCGCACAGCAAGTCGCCGCTCACGCACACTAGTTAGAGATTTGGGTGGCTGTACATGATTTTTTTCTGCGTTAGCTGTTGGAATTTGTGCTGTTCGCTGAATTGCAGCATCCTTGTTTAAAGAAATAAACGCTATGAATGTTTACACGTCACGCTTAGATGTTTAAAAAATTACATTTGTAGCATTCTGATATCATTGAGTTTTAATGAAAAGAGAGTATAAATTAAAAGGTCTGCATCCAAAAGTCCCGGTAATATTACTCTCTCCTTTAAATGCAAGAAATGTTAGTCTAATGGTACAGCTGTTGCCTTATGAGATGATTTCTGCATTTCACATGTATGTTCTAAAACTTTCTTCTAAAACAAAACCTACTCCTACTGCTGCCTAGTGCATTCTGCATGCAACAGTGTGTTCCTATTACGATGTGTTATGTGTTGTTCTTTCAGGTTGTGTTGGACAGAGCATGAACTTTGCAGAACACCCCTATGAAGGTCGTGGGGTAAGTGAAGTAACTTTTTCTTTTATGTCTGTTTTTCTCTAAGATAAGTTTCACAGACCCGATAGGTTTATCTGTAGCTATACATTTCAATAACGTTGGGCTGCAACAAAGCCTTAATTAAGCTGGGTGGGACAGCCGCGAGGAGCTCTTTGTGTGCAATGGTGTTACATTCTGTGATTACCAGTGAAGAACTGGGCTCGGCAATATGTTTAGCAAAACTTGCTTCAGAAAGTGTAACAATTGCATTAGTTCATTCTGTACCTTTGCTGATGGGTAGCTAGTGGCCTGCCCACTTTTCGGCCAGCAAAAACTTGCCTTTGCATATGTTGCCAGTTCAACCTTCTGACTGGCGTGTGTTTGTCAGATTAGCGGTCTTTCTCAGATTAATAATTGAAAGACTGCCGTGAGTACCTGTTTTTTGAGATTGTTGTGATTTGCTTTATTTCACCATTATGGCACATCAGTACACAGAACAGAAATGGACCTAAATGTGCCAAAAATGTACTTCAAGGGTAGAGTGCTAATTAAAAGGCCTAGTAGACTGTAAATGTAACTTGAAGGGGGCACTAAAGAGAAACATTACTTTGGTTTATGCTGATGTGTATTCTTTCATTTATTTTCAATTACAAAAAAAGAGGTTGATTACTAGAACAGATATTAAAGGCTGAACTCCATTTTCTTTTCACCCGATACCCAGTGCTGGTGGGTCAGCATGACATCATGGATTTTAAAGTGTTCTCTCACATTTGGATCTTTGTGGCACAGCAAAAGTTCTCAAAACTTGCTAAGTTCAGTTACCTCAATCTAAATTCAAAGTATTGTGTTCCAAGGAGGAGGAGGAACAAACTTTATTTAAACCAGCAGTTTAGTTGGCTGGGCCTCCCACGTGGAGACATAGAGGTCTTGCCTCTTCGCCGCCTCGCAGGCTTGCTGGGTAGCCCAGAGTTGGTCGTCGAGGTGGGAGCTGCGCAGGGCGGCGTGCCATCTCGACGAGAGGGTCACGGTATTATTTGTCGGATACTGGTATTTACATTCCCATAGCATGTGGGGAAGCGATGCTGCCTGAGTATTACAGATCTTGCAAATGTTCCAAAATTGATTGCGTTCCAAAATCAAGATTTTTTTTTTCTGCTCCAAAAAATTTCTCTGGAAGGTGTTGCAGCAGTCCCACCCCTGCAGTAGTAAAATGGCCATTCTTACCATGAGTAGACCCACCATGGTGGCTCAGTAGATGCGGCCTGCGTTTCAATAGGGGCAATGTGCAAAAATGCCTGTTTACCCTGCATTGGGTGCATTTTAAAGAATCCCAGGTGGGCAAAATTAATGCAGAGTCCCCCACCTACTGCGTGCCTCGTAATCATTATCGTAAAACCCCATAAATTTTTTTGGTTTCACCTTGAGATGGAGACTTGGTAAGCCAGGAATTATGGGGGGAAAATGAAGGGCCGGTGGCGCCATCTCTCTTGAAGTTTGTGCACTAGTGTTGGAGTGTTCCATTGCCTGGCAGTGGTCCAGTTTCTCGACAAGGAGGGTTTGCATGGCGTTTAAAGGAAGCAATGGACTCGCCTAAACTACCAAGTCCGGATCATTTTTGCTTCACCCGACCACAGAAAAAGAGATTTTAAAAATATTAATAAAATTGATATCCACAAGGTCACACCGACGTACCTGCACAGACTTTGCGAAATTCAAAAACAATGCACATTTGGTCCTAATTTTGTCTACCAAGAGCCAACCTTTTCCCCCAAAATGAACGAAAACATTGTTTTCAAAGAATGCTTTAATTTATCCATCCAAGCTAACTTAGTCTCTCTTCAAGTGTCCTTAAGGCAAGAGGTGCGCAAGAGCATGTGCCTCTTGCATGTCTTTGAGCCATCTTTTCGATGGACCGGGTCGGCAGGTTACTGGCTCTGTTCCCTACGGAATTAAATGGCAAAAGAATGAACAGCACATAAATATCCTCATTGCCACAGATATACGCCTTCAAGTGCATAATTCCTTTATTAAAGTGAAGCATCTATGCCTTGGCCGGAGTTTGGTGCATCTTCTTGGTCAGCTTCTTGCCGAGTAAGCTGTGCAAGTCCTGGAGATTTAATAGTTATCCGGGCTTATCTCGGAGGTGGTCTAATGAAAGGGGGGCTGATACTGGAGACTAATCCGCAATCTCGTGAATCACGTGGTTCAGGGGTGGGGATTTCCATGTCTTGCTGATTTGCCAGGCAGGCATGCAATTACTATCGTGCAAAACTCATTGTGCAAGATGAGCAGTTTTATAACCCTTTAATGACGGCAGATGTGAATGCCTGGGAAAAAGAAAATCTTTATTCTATCCAAATGTACAAAACGCATTGAAAATAAGCAAAATGAAATAAAAAAACGACAATATTTTGAGGAAACTCTTTCGGGAGGGGGGGGGGGGGGTAACTCCAGGCAGAAAACTGGAAGGGGGTTTCACCCCAAGCCACCTATGGCTTCGCTTAAAATTTGTACAGACAGCTCTCATGGTATGCGAGCCATAGGTGTAGATTTCATTTATCCATCGTTTATGCATCACGTGTGTGACACCACTGCAGCCGGACATCTTGCATCGGTCTGTCTCCTCTGAGTGCGCTTAAAAAAAAAAAGAAGCTAGTTGCGAGCTAAACTTCTTTCTCGTCCCGTGTTCCTGCTAAACCATCATTCCACGCTTGCTCCTGTCATTCAGTGTTGACCGACGACATTTAGCCAGAAACTGTGTACTCAATACCAAAACTAAGCCAGAAAAAAAAAGTTATGGCGGTTGCCTGTGGGCAACACTCCTCAAAAAAGGGTTAATGCATTTAATTACCCATTTACAAAATCGTCATTTCACATTCATTTCAAAATGTTTGTTGAATTTGCAGTTTTTTTTTTTTTTTTTTTTTTTTGTCTCCCCTCGGCTGTGCGGTGTGCTTGCGGTAGTGGACTTACATGCTGCGTTTTTTGCAGCAATCTCCGATTTTGTTTTGCTGCTGGCTGTTTATGCACCTTAGGCGGTACACGGGATCTCATTTCTGTTGGCGGGGAGAGTGGTTCCTTGGAGAAGGGCATAGAATTTCAACTATTTCTACAGAATGCTTTGCAGACATGACCGTTGCCATGTGGTCTGCTCACCAAGCTTGTCTGTTAGCAATGCTCAAACGTGATTACTGGACATTTGTCTTTTAATGAGAACGTGTGCGCAAAATAATGGAGGCGTTTCGTTTCAGTAGGCCTGTGCCAATTAGAGACCTTTTGGAAGTGGCTCAATGAAATCTAGCTTTGTAATGCATGCCACTCTAAATCTGCAGGTAAAATAAAGTAGACGCTCCATGTTGAAGGTGAGTGTTGTCGCCACATGTGGGGTCAGTGAAAGACAGCTGGAAGTCACAAGTCTATGGCTTCACATAGGCTGCTGCTTCTTCTTGCTTTTGCTTTGATCTGGATAAATGTAAAAAATGCACTGATAGTTCCTTGCAAGTACACCTCTAGGTGTCAAGCTTTTTCTTTTAGTGAACAATTCTCATTCATGGCGCACACACCTAGCAAGCTCTGCATGGAGCCTTTCCGTGTAACATTCTTGCGAGGAACTTTTAAGTGTCCATAGACAACAGTTTGATAACACTGCTGGCACTTCACCTTGCAGCCTGGTCACTGTCAAAGCAGTGGTGGGGGCTACCCGTACCCGGCACAGTATCGTCCCCACCCGAGCTCTCCGCCGGCATCCTACGGTCCACCACCGGGCCAGCACTGTGGCGGCAGTTACGGCAACGGCCCCATGCCGAGCAGCCCGGGGCCCTACCCGCGGCAGCCGTATCCTGGCGCTGTGCCTGAGATGCGCTACGGTCCTCGTCACTCGGCCCCACCTGCATATCCGGGCTCCCCGGCACCACTCTCAAAGCCACCAGGCGCGTGGGATCACAGCATGGGCGGCGGAAACTATGGTACAAGGCCGGTCATGATGCAGAGTCCACCACCGATCCGCTCGCCTGTCAGCAGCGCGCAGACGCTGCACTCGATGGGAAACTACCGGACAGTAGTACCACCGGGGCCTGCTGGCCCTCCCATGGGCGTGGCCCCACCCCCTCCACATGGCAATGTGCCGGTCTCGCAGAGTCAGTCACCGTCATGGTCCCAGTCACCCAGGACAACCCCTTCCCCACTGGCCTGCCATGCGCGGTCCCCAGCCCCCCCGCAGCAGCCGCCCTTCTCTCCACCGACGCCTGCGCCCACCCCGCAGCTCCAAAAGCCACCCTCGCCGATATCCGGCTCCCACGATCCGCTCCAGTCGCTGGAGAAAATGGTTCTTTTGGACCCGCACAATAGCGGCGGTGGAAACGCAAACTATGGCGGCATGCAGGAGTCCTCTGGCTACGGATCTACTCCGGGTGGTGGCGCTGAGAGTGGACCCAGCTCGCCTTATCCGACTTACTACAACCTCGACCAGAACCGGATGTGCACCCCGCCGGATCCGGGGCCGCCGTACGGCATCGCGAACTTCGCTGCCACGGGCGCCTACCGTACGGTGCTTCCCAACATGGACAACCAGGCTCTGCGGAGTGAAAGGACCAGTAGTGGCGGCATTCCCGCACCTGCTCCGCCTCCTGGTGTGTACCCTCAGCCTGTTGTGAACGGTGTGAGTGATGGTGATTTCGGGACGAGTAGTAGTCCAATGGCGGGTCCTCCGCCCAGGGTCAGTGAATTTGACCGACCGTACGGTGGTGCAGGACCACAGGGCGGATCACCGCCCTGCGACGACCTGACAAAGCGGCGGCGGAGTTCGGACAGTGCGCTGTGCAATCGGCCTTCCAGTGTTGGAGTCCCCGGACCATCGGGGGCGACGTCGGCTTCGGGTGCAGTGGACAGTGGGTGCAAGCTCAGGCGGCGCAGTGTTGCGGGTGTTCCTGATGCAATGAGTGCGTCACCGGGGCCCCTGACAGTTATGCCAGGCGAACCAGCACAGAGGGTGAAAACAGAACCAGAAGTGAGCATGTCAGAACCAGAGCATGTGCCAGTGAGTGATGTGGTGTGTTTTAGTGGTACATCTGCTGCTACTACTACTAGTGCTGCCACAACTACTACAAGTGCCACCGCCGCTTCTTCTGTTGCCACTACGCCAGCTACGCAACAGCCATCGCCAACAAAGCGCAAGAGGGGTCGACCCTTTGGCGCAAAAAACAAGGCCAAGGACGCGGCCACCGTGGGCAAGCGGAGACAGCGCAAGGCGGTGGCGACGGCGCACCCGGTGCCTGCTGCGGCGCCCACCACAGCGGCTGCAGCGGCAACGACAACGAAAATTCGCACGCCCACGACGGGACCCTACATTCGTGTGTTCGGGACGCGCGAGCGCCCGCTGTCATCGCACATCATAAACGTGGCCCCACGCACTGTGCCAGAGGACGAGAGCAAGCGGAAAAAGGTCAGTGCCCCCACCCGTGTAGGACCACACCACGCGACGGGTCGTCGGCTTGCCGGATCGGCGGCGCACACAAGCACGTTGTCACCCCACTACGACGCTGTGACGCGGGACCCTACGTGGTTGTGCGCGTTTTGCCTGAAGGGCAGCCATCACCAAGGTGAGTTGTGGCCTTTATCCTAATGGACAATATGCAAAGTCTGCAAGTCTGTGTTACCGCACAACTCCTTTGATGTAGTTAAGATGGCAGACCTCAGGATAGAATCGTAAGGTCGATACGATCCCATTACGTACGATTTCCTGGTGCAAACGTTCGCGATCGAGAACACAAAAACTGACTCAACAATGTTATGCTTCTTTTTTTACCGGTTCATACGTTCCCGGAATACGCTACCTTCCGGCAGCAACGTTCAATACATCACCAAACTGTGATTGCATGATAAATTTTGTGGCCACTAGGTCCTGTGTAAGTAAGCACAGGTGTGCCACTCGCCACAGCAGATTCTCCACAATACTCACTCGCCCGTCTCCCATGAAAACGACGGCACGCACTCAGTTTCCTCTACCGGTGCCAGCAAATCTCCTGCCGGGTCGTTGCACACCGCATTCACAGATACCGCCGACAACCCTGTTACGATAAGCATCTTCACCTATCTGTTTCACAGCGCATGGGGCGTAGTGCTGTTGGAAGCGTACTGCACGCTGTAATTATGCAGTAACCCGAACACGTCACTGCTTCCTGCTCAGGGGGCTCAACGTGAACGCCATGTTTCGCTCTGGTGGCATTGTAGGCATCGCTTTCCAGCATCCCCCACCAGCACAATTTCCTTTCAGTTTCCTGTCGCCATGTTTGTTGCTCTCTTGAAACACTAGGTAGTAGAAAAACGACAACATACTGTCTCGGGTAGCTCAGGCCCTGCCAGCTTGGCATGCGTTGGCGTCTTGTGCCGCAATTATTTGCACCGAGTGAGCACATCAAAACTTCACGCCAATATGCCTCGCGCGAAAAAGCTGCTGACCCTGGCCGAATTCAATGAGCGCAAACATAAGGGGGCTTGTTGAAGCCACAAAAATGTCGATGTGCACCTCTTGGGCCACTCAAGACCCGCAAGCTCAGCGCAAGTTGGCGTCTTGTGCTGCAACACTTTGCGTTATGTAGATGTCAATCACAGCTGTGTCAGATTTTTCAGTGGCTTTGGATCGTATGTTTACCCAGATATGTTTTCTTGCATTCCCCTCCCCCCCCCCCCCCTCCCAAAAAAAAAAAAATGTTTGAATGAGGTTCTACTGTAATGGAAGTTTAAACGTGTGCTATAGCAGAAACACGGCCATATTGGTTAGGGCAAGTTAGCTGTGAGGGAGAGCTTGCTTATGGACTTTTGCATATCGTCTATTTGCTCTATTTGCTATTCCGCTTTCTCTATTGGGAAGGTTATGCTGGCATTGCTCTTCGTGACATACAAGTGCCTTGATGTTGTGCATAGGGCGAATGCCACCGTGCTTTCAGGCGGGTCTTTGTGCTTGGTAAGTGGGCTTTACCGTGATGCCACCCTGATGTTTTGTAAGGGAGCTGAAAGGTAGACTGAGCTTGACTGCACAAGCGAATTTAGGCAAGTAACTTATGTGACAAGCAAGCAGAGAAATGCTGGCCTTCGTCAAAAGTGACAAAACCGCCGCGCATGAGTGTAGCTGACTCTGGACACTAGTTGACCTCCTCTTGCATTTGTAAAGTGCACTTCAA
Organism: Dermacentor silvarum; assembly: GCF_013339745.2. Classification (NCBI taxonomy): domain Eukaryota; kingdom Metazoa; phylum Arthropoda; class Arachnida; order Ixodida; family Ixodidae; genus Dermacentor; species Dermacentor silvarum. The sequence continues at coordinate 28,162,325 of NC_051158.1, read as the reverse complement.
AAGCATGGACACGGAATGGAGGAAGAGCTTGCGAAAAGTTGCCAACCAAGTATAGGGTAATTGAAAGTGTAAATAGACAACCAGGAATCATTGAAAAGAAAGTGAGAGAGACATAGTAAGGGGGGGTTGGATACAAAAGCTGGGAACAACAAGGCTATGGAGATTTCCAAACGCTATGAAGATTTTCCCATATGAAAGGAACGAAATTGAAAAGGAAAATCTGGGTGCACTAACACTGAGGGCAGTGATTTTTGTGACATTTGTGACAAATAGTCGCCTAACCTGCTTGAGGGAATCGGGTAACCTATACATTTTTATCTCCTTAAAAGTTTCTCTTTTCCTTAAAACCTCTACACAGTAGACTTCCGTTATTTCGATTTTTCGGTTAATTCAATCCTGACTAAATGTCCCAGTCGGCGCTCATGCATTTCTATAAGCCCAAGCCTTCGCCATTTCGATTATAAAATTAGCCTTCGCTGGATAATTCGAACTTGACCAGTCAGCATACATGTCCCTGACCTATGTGGTGACCCCTATGGTGACCCCAATAGCAACCGATTCAGTGGCAGTGTCCGTCTCGGTGGAGCTTAAGGGTCAGTGGATGCATTGAACACATGTCGTGTCCCATTAAAAATGGCTATTTTCGGCCTGCCCTAGAAAACTTTTCAACCCTTACCCGTAGCTCACGATGGGTCACTACGGTATTTACATTATTCTAGTACACGGCTTTTTTTTTTTTTTTTCTACAAAAGATTGATCCAGAAATCGTTTGCGCAGTGCAGTCGGTTACAAAACCAAAACCGTTCTTGCGGCATTCTTGTGCTTTACTGCATAACACTGGTGCATGCCAGCGAAGTTGACTTTAGGAAACCAGCTGCCATTGTGCAACACATATACTAGACCCTTGCCCATTTTTCTTGCTAAAAAATCGAGTGCGCATTGTATTTCTACTTTCTTCAGGAGCTTTAATGTCATTTCTCTGTTAGTTGCCCACCTTTGACACGTAGAAAGACTGCACACGTTTGATTTGAGCGAGTGTTAGAATTGGGCAAGTACTGCCAAATGAATCTGCGGTGTGCTTTGGCATTATTTCTGTGTCTTGTTTAATTCGACCAACTGGATAATTATCAATTTCGTCCGTCTCATTAGGCTTGAATTAACAGAAGTCGGCTGTATCTACTTTGTACCATTGCTTATGCCTGTAACGGATCCAGTCGCATCAATTTTTTCCCTGCTTTTTTTTTTTCTTTTCTCTAAACGTCTCTTGCTTACCTCGACTTCCATGCGCTTTAAATCCTACTGCTTCTGGAAGGTGGATGTTACCTACGGGTCTCGCTTGATGAAATACCTTTGCATTCCATTAGCATGTGCTGAGTTGTCTCGAGATTTTTTGCTGCAGCAGACACATGCCTTATCCTATATGAGCAGCCCACTGCCAGATCTAGAGAGACACTAAATAGTTATGTTTTAGTAGGTAACTGTGCAAAAGTGGTTTTAATTTAACCTTCTTTTTTTTTTTTTTTTGCCTTTCAAAGGAACTACCAATTTCTCCTATGCCGTTTCATGCATGGCAGGTAACACTACAAAGGCCAGAGAGATTTTTTCTCGCTTTCACGACCAAAAAAAATAATGTCTCGCATATGAAAGAGAAATAAAAATAATCTACCACATATGAAAGAAAGATGTAGGTATGTGACATATAATTTGATGTAGCACAAAGTCTCACTTTTATGTCACAAAATATTGCTACAGAACAGAATTGTGACATAGGAGGCACCGCAGATCAGAACCTTTTTTGTCATTGAACAAGCGAAGTGAGACGTTTCCCTTGGGCAGCCACGGCACTCTGCTTGCACGGTATTTCGCACGGTATTTCACACACTGGATGCACAAAGCCGCACAAATCTGTGATTTGACGTAGTGTTGCGGCCACAAGTTGTAATAGAGTAGAGTCTCGTTAAACAGAACCTCAAAGGACCAGAGAGATGTGCATAATTGTACCACTATATGTTGTACACCCTATTAACACAGTTAGACATGTTAAGAATAAAGTAGTGAATGTAGCAGGTAGTTTGTCCCGTGACTTGAGCGTGGCAGGCGACTTCTGGGTCAACCAGGCTTTCCTAGTTTTGATTTAGAGGCACCAGTGACGTGTCAGAAGTCTGACGTATCAAGTGCTCAACTTGATGGCTGAATTAGCACGAGGTCGTGCTTTTCGAGTCCCAAGTGATTAGACAGCGGGCCGTAAGGTGTCCGAAATTTCAGCCGTTATGTCAGCCATCCATGGGGCGTGAGGCGCACGGTGCTGCTAAGGTGTCCGGCTGCACATGCTATGCATTAAACATCTAATTATTGCTTGCTTGAGTCTTTGCCACTGCTTTTTAACGATGACTTTCTGTAGTAGACGGGTACAAAATCGAATCATATTTTGGCTTCTACCTGAAAAAAAAAAATAGTTTTAAGAGTGTGCTCTGTTATTGAGAGTTTAAAAAATTTTTGTTCTAATTAACGAGTCTATTTTTTTTGCATTATCCAAATACAAAACCAATCGTTATAGAGGCTGCTGTTCCGTTTGACGAGATTCTACTGTATATGAAGTAGTCGTTACGTAAAAAGCATTGCAGAACAATGACTGCAGTGAAACATACGGAGTGAAATTTCTAAGGCTGCATTACTTGTTTCGCTGCTGCAGCGTTGTCTGCTACTTATCAAATGCAGTATAAGGCATCTTTAGAAAAATCCCACCAAAATGGCCCAGACAAACTACACGTTGAGATCTGAGTTTGCAAATTGCAAAAAAAAAAAAGAAAGCGGAACACAAAATTGTCTAGTCAGTACTTTAAAGGGATCCTGAAGCACTTTCTGACCATAGTAACAAAACGTTTATGTTTGTTTAACGATGCTCCTCTGAACATATGAGCCAAATACTATTGCACTGCATGCAGCAGGGAACTTACAATCTCGTGTCAAAGGCAGTGAAAAATTATTTGCTCTCGCTAGCGCAATGCCATCATACAGCATCATTGCAAGCAGCTGGACCTGCAACAGCTGTTCGCTGATTTCGGGATCGCCAGAACATTCTTTGTAATACAGTTATTGCACATTTGAGCTAAATAAATGAAAAAATGTATATACATGTCTGCGATCTCAAAGAGAGAAAAACCATGTCATCTTTGCACTGCCGGTCTTAACACGACAGTTGCACGTTGCTGCGTCTGCTGCGTCTGCTGGTATCTACGCATAGCGTAGATACCACAACCGCCACAAGCCGTTCTGAGATCAACTTTTGGGCAGGGCCAACGGGGCATTGCTTCCTTGCACCTTCTTGCCGTCTCCCCTGTGTAGCTTCCAGCACACTAGTCGAAATGAGAGCCAGAAAGCCGCTGATCGGTCCAATAACTACGTCTAACTTCGCTTGTGCTACAGATTCGAAATATTTTTGCAGCAGGAGCTGAGTAAGCTTATATAGTTTAATAGCGATGCCATTTATGATTAGTTAGATAAGTATTTTAGGGCCCCTTTAAAGGACCAGCTGCAAAAAAAAAATGTTACTTTGGCCAAATTGGTTATAAATAAGTGTCATTTATATTATTTATGCAAACTTGGCAAGCCTGCTGGGAGGTAATTGTCTCACTTTTTTATCAGCAGCACTTAATTAGCACCTAAGCAGATGAAATGTGCACCAGGTGGTTAGCGCACATGATGTAAATCCCAGCACATCACCTCGGAGAGTTTTCAGGGCACCGAAGAGCAGCGTGTTCTGGCTCATGCACCACTTCCAGCTAGCAGTAATGTATTGTTTACGGCAAAGCTCCCTATGGCTAGGGTTCCGTGCATTTTTCACGTTCGTCAACAGATCTGCATGTGCCAAAAATTCAGCTCCCAAATTTGATGCAAAATTGCGTCATTCTGTGCAAAAAGCCCGTACGTCTCATCACTTGCATATGCATTTTCAGCAGATTAGTTATTAATAGGCACCATTTTCAAAATTGGTAGACTCTCAGGTAGATGATAAGGGTTTCTCAAAGATTTGCCGCTGTGCAACCCGCGTCGGCCATGTGTGCGCTCACACTGCCCTCTCTTTGTTGTCGTTCCAAGCACTTGCGTGCCTAGTTTCCTTACGCTCTCCTGGCGTGGTGGTCCCGTCACGCGTGTCTAGTTTCCTCCGGCTCCCCGAGATGGCGGTAGTCTTCCAGGCGAATGTATGCCGCTGATAAAAACAGCTGATTAAAATAAAAATGTGTGTGCGTGTGTCTGTTCGGGATGACCGCCGTTGCTGCTCAAGAGAAATACAATTTGCTAATACCTTTGATCTAAATTCTGTGTCACCTCTATGTCTTGTGCTAAACTGCTTCGCTGGCAATCCACCTTCACAGGTGTGGAATGATGGCTCGTGATTTTTATTATTATTATTATTATTTATTTATTTACTTATTTCTTCAGTTGTGATATCAAAGACGTCTATTTTTGCAAGCTCTTCATGATGCATCCTCTTGTGTTTCAAATGAAAAGTTTTGTACTGAGGCTGCTCCATGGCTACGACATCAGAAGATAGGATTTTTTACACTGAACAAAATTTCATTGCGTATTTTTTTTTTCAAGTAGTATTATCCAACATATTATGCAGAATCGTATCAACAAGGTTCCACTGTATGTGGAATAATACCAACTCCGTTTCACCGGTCTTTCATCTAGTAAGGTTGGTACAATTGCTGTTTGCATGTGCTCATATTATGCTGGTACTTTGTTTCCTCTCACGCAGGTCATGTCCATAACGTTTGTCCAATATATACGCGTGTACTAACAAATATGGTAACTCTTCTTTAGCCATGTTCATTAAAGAGTGGAGGGAATTGCCTTCGTACGTAGTTGCTGTGAAGGATGCAACTTGTTTTCAAAATGTGCAGATTAATTTATTTACTTGTCATTGACCTTCGTACATGTGGCTAATTGTTATCTCATACGCATTCTTACAAGAGCTTAATTCTTCTGACTTAGTACACCATGAGTTTTTATGCACCTGCTAACACTAATTTGTGGTAACTTTCTTCTAAAGGCTCTGTTATGGTATTCAATTGTGAAAGATTGTAATATGCATTCTGTTATGGATTTGTTGGTACCTTTTCTTTTTTATTTCTCTTGCATGGACTGCAGCAAAGGTGTATTGTTTCTTGCATTTTTGTAGCTGTGCTTATCACCAACTGGTGTGTACCCTGGTGCAATTAATTTCAAATTTTGACATTACTGTTCTTTCATCCCCCATTATGTAATGCCCCAAGGAGCCTTTACGGTATTCAAAACCAAAAATAAAAACCACTACAAAATGGTATGCCTTTTAACGTCTCTGCTTTGCCCATGTGCCAGGGCTGGGTGACCTGTACGGGCCATACCCGGGCACCGTGGTGCGGCCGGCCGAGCCGGAACCGGCGAGCTGCCAGGAAGAGGTGCTACGCAGGGGCAGGGCCACCAAACGGAAAAAGAGCGACTCGACCTCGGGCACCGAGGATGGCTCCACACCGCGGCGATGCAGCCGGCAGGCGAGTTGACTCCCTCCCCCCTGCTCCATTTGTCGCCTCAGTACTCGCGCAAGAGCTACCCTCACGACAAAGACGCACACTTCCCTGCTTTGCAGCTGGGAAATTGTGCAGCGAAAGTTTCATCAAAAGGGACGCGCATTAATATGTCCATTCGATTCGCCCTGCACTTGGTGAACCAGTTCATAGTAAACTAACAGAAGCACGTTACGTAAGGGACGTAGGGAAAGAACTGTGAATTAAGAACTCGCGAAGTTCACACCCTGTTGAACTAGTTTGTTGTGGTTTGTTGCCCTGGCCTGGCACCTTCTGCATGAGCCTTGCATTACCTCTCTCGCATGTGCAGAAAATGCCGTTAACTCGTTCTGCAGTGTAGCCCTGCCTGCAGAGCAAGAGTACTAAAACCTACCACTCGACGTGACGATCACGTGTTGGGCCGGTACGTTTGGCTTCAATCAGGTTTCGCAATGCTCTCCCCTAATTCTTTCTTTCTTCCATGGCTCCAAGACTGCACGGAGTTGCTGACATACAAAAAATTGGTCTAATAAGTAGTACTTCAAAGGCTGTTCAATGTTCCAATTTTTCGTATGTCGTCGTTGACACGCCGTTTTGGGATCCCTTCGATCGCATGCATCATCTTGCAGTTCATATTGAACACAATTGCTCCTAATGTATACAGCAGAGCAGTGTACAAACATGGGAGCTGAGCGTAAATGTATACTTTCTCTTAACAGCGGAGGCCCAGTGAAGCAGAAAAGGAAGCAGAGGTGTCCAAGGAACTCTGGGTGCACGAGACGTGTGCCACCTGGTCCCAGGGGGTGTACCTCGGCGGGAACCGGGTGCATGGACTGCAAGAAGCCGTAGCCGAAGCCGCTCACCTGGTGAGTCCTCCTTCGCAGCAAACGTCGAGGTTCAAGGTTTGTTTAGTGTCGGAATGCATAAAGTGCAAGTGCTGCGAAGGCTGCCCTGGAAAGAAAGTTGTAAGAAAATAGAGCTGTCGAAAGGTATGTTAAAGTAACACTAGAAGACAAGCATTATAAGGCCAACTGCAGCAAAAATTTTAGCTGTGCAGAAAGCCTAGTTTTGGATAGGTCTTCCAGCAAAATTTTATGTTTTTAATATGAGTCTATACGTTTAAAAAACAAAAATAGAAAAGGATATCTTTCTGATATATAAAAACCAGAACGGGTAATAATAAGTAGAACGGCACCATTACCACTTGGTAGAAATGACACAGAAACCGAAACATTGAGAAACAGCACAGTGCCTCGGCATGAGCGAGATCAAGCGGTGCCTGCAATTTACTTAAAATTCCCTGCGGCCATGTTCTGGGATCTGTGTTGTATCGACTAACCACTAAGTGCTTGCATCAACTGCTTAGGTGGTAATCAAAGGGACATTAAAAGTAAATACCAAGTCTAACTAGACTGTAAATATCATTCCAGAAACCTCGCAACATTTGTTTTGTGCAAAGAAAATACGTAGTTTATGAGAAAATTGCATCTGAAAGGCCCGAATAGCTTATGGCAATTCGAATCTCCCGCCGTGCAAATCGGGGAGTGGTGACGTTGCATACGCCATCACCGCCCTTTGCTGCCGTCAGTGAGTACAACGGTGCCCGACAGACGGCAGTACGACGCGCCGCTGCAGCTGCTCTTGGTCAAGTGGCATGCACCATTCCGGCATCCCTCGACATCACATGGATGTGGAATGCTCTGCTACTTGCAGTTTGTGCGAGTTTCGTGAGCCAGCAAAAACAGTGCAGCACTGCGCGATGACGGAACTACTGAAACGCGAAAGCGCAGGCGGCGCAGAGTCGAGCGAAAACGAAACCTTTCAACCAGCCGCGTTGTTGTCAACCGTGTACTGTCAATGAGTTGTTTTTTCTAAAAATGAAATAGTACTGGTCAAGTAGCATTTTCTTTCGTCTTATAATACAATGACGTTTTTATAACGAGTAGTTGAGTACTAGTGACAGAACTTAAAGTAGAAGTGCCTTCGTCATCGGACAAGTACTTGAATGTGCCGAGGGAGAGTCTCTGATCGTGTCCTGCATTTACACCAATTTCTCAATTACTAAGGCTCTGTTCACGATATTGTTGCCTTAGAGATACTCGAGCACTAATCCGTCACTTCAGCGTGACTTAGTATTCGCCTTTAGTGTCCCTTTAAAGAGTATTAAAAAAGCCTGTCAGTCATCATCCCTAGGGCTTTACCAAGATTGCTTTGACACCAAAGTGAAATTTTGTTTATTTGTTTATTTGGTACCTGCTTCGCCTTTGTAGGCATTACAGCAGTGGGGACATAACCAAAGAAAACAAATTGACACCCAATTCAAATACACAAAGCGTGGTAAAAATCATCATTTGACACTATGTATACAGTTTGCAGCAGAGGAACATTTCACTCCCTTAGTCTATGTCCAATGAAAAATTCAATAGCGCTAAGTGTCGACCTTAAGAGGAAATTCGTTAAGTTTTAAGCTATGGTTCTTTCTCTGCGAGATGTATGACAGTGGCCTAATATATTTTTATTTACCCGAACCATTTTTAGAATAATAAATGCTGTGTTGGCTTTTAATAAACGGTCCCATTCACCACAGGCTGTTCGAGTTGCAGAAGAACTTGCAGAGAAAATTGAAAGAGAATTCGGGAAACAAAGCACGGGCTGGTAAATGTCCATGTGGCTTTGCCACCAGCACTAGCTAGCACGGAGGTGCATTGCACAGAAGCGTTTGTTGAGAACGGGGCAACAGCAATACGGCGCTCTAATTGTTTTGCCTTCCCATGTTGCAGGTATGCTGTAAGTGCAAGGTCGTCGGTGCTTCTCTCGGCTGCATCACCCGGGGCTGCAGCGAAAAATACCACTACCTCTGTGCTGTAGAAAAAGGTATTGTAACCGTGTCACTATTACTGAAGACCTAGTGTACTGGTTTGCTTATTATCAAGTAAAACCTGATTACGAGCTGCTTCTAATCTGTGCGATTAGTGTAGTTTTGAGGTCTAAATACAATACCGTAGTGTGTACTGCATCTATTCTACTCATAATGCTTAGACTTCAATTAACAGATAGACCACTGGGCACATTGAAATTATTGACTTCTTGCACTGCTGAAAATGGTTCATGAAACGAAATCGGTATGTGCAGAATGTAAAACCTACGAAGCAGTCCTTCCTTGAATGGACACTAAAGAAAGAAAATATTTTCAGCTGCACTAGTAAATTACTCATGTAAATAACAAAGGAGCCTCTATTACTATAAACAGAGACATGGTAAGCTAGAAAAGACACAATAACGAAAGACGGGGTAGCGACAAACTCTGCTGGCACGAATTTCCTCAGCAGGGAAGATTAAAGACTAAGCACTTTTCGAACATAGTAAGAAAATGTTGCCAATCTGTCATAGAGGTTGCTGCGCACATGTGGGCCAATTATTACTGCACTGCATGCACCAGGGAATTCGCAATCTCGGTGTCAAAAGCAGCGAAAAATCGCTTGCTCTCGCTTCCGCAATGCCGTCGTGCAGCGTCATCGAACCCGCCAATGCTATTGGATGATTTCGTGATCGCGAGAGCATTCTCAGTAATACACGATTGCTAATTTTGAGTTAAATAAATGAAAAATGTGGATGTATGCAATCTTAAAAGGACAGAAAGGTCTTTTCATTTTTGCACTGCGCGTAGCTGCGTCCACTCGTGTGGCCTCTGAGATGGCAGCGGCATGCTGCATAGTCTACCAAGGCCGCCAAGTGGTCCAGCGAACCCATTTGCTGCCAAGTCACGCAACTTCTGGCCAGGGCTTTGCCCTCTTGGTTTCTCCGCTGTGTTGCTTCCGGTGTGCTAGCGGAGACGAATGGAGATAGAAAGCTGTAGGGGTTTGCAAATACTAGTGATTTTTGAGACCAAATTGAATATTGCCAGAAGCGAGTCGAATTGAATATCGAATACTTTTCAAGTAGTTCCTCGAATAATGAATAGCCGTTATCACAATTAGTATAAAGCGATGTTCACATCCCAGTATTCTTAAAGTTGGGAAGTTTCTGTCATTACGTAGTACTTTATGAAGCGTTGTTTATTAAAAGCAGAAATGGAGCATTAGGAGCCAGTATTTCCTTCACGAGCACAGGGCTCTTCAGAGATTGCAAATGATTGCTTGTACAAGCCTGTGAAATATGGCTACCTAAGGGACGTAGCCTGCTCCACTACGCAAGTTGTCATGTTTAATGTCTATACTATGCCTGCAGGGGTGAAAATGCGGAACACTTTTGCTCCAATTTTAAGTTTATTTGGACGCAGTGTACGTTATGAAGTATTCGAAAAGTATTAAAAAAATATTCGCATTTACAAATAATGACTATTCGATTCGATGACCAAATGAAATGAGACATTATTCAATTCTTCATTCAAAAGTTTTGATTATTCGCACACTCCTAGAAAGCTGGCTATAGGTACAATAACTCCACTTATAGTTGCAGGATTCGAAAAATGTTTTTCAGCGTGAGATTCGTGAGATGACGTCTTTTTAATAGTGTAGCCTGTGGGGTCTCGCACGTGCTCTTAGGACAAAGGAAGGACAAAACAGTAGTGCAAACAATTAAAAGGGCATTTATCGGTCCTTTCATACACTATTGCACGCTAGCCGAATTACTACGCCAATGGGCGCGCGCGCAACAAATCGAGGAAGTCCGACTCACTGCGACCAGATAGCAAGTGAATATGTTTGCCCCATGCCAGACACCACAGCCTGGTCGTTCACATGTACGGTCACGCAAACGGTGGCGCGTTCGAACGATCCGTGTTTGTCCATTCCGGTGTCGTGCTCTAAGCCTTCTCGGGACAGTCCCACGAGGCGGGTCGGCACACGCACGAAGCACCCGTGCCGCCCGCCAACCCCACGACCAAGAGGACTTCTCCCTTTTGCACCCAAGCAGCCCCGCCGTTATGTGGCGTTAGCCGCACAACATTAGCGCTATCTTTTGTAATACGCTGCAACCACACCGACTGCTGCCGCCGTCAAGCCACGTGACAAAGCCGGATTACAGGAGACGGGAGCCATGCGGGGAAAACATCAGGGGACGCGTGAGAGTCGCGCATCCCCACAAGCCCCCACAAGCCATTGTATGATTAGTTACAAAAGTGTTTCAGGGCCCCTTTAATAGACGAGGCCAGTATTTCAAAAACATTGCAACAATAGGGGATACGCAAAATTCCTGCAAGTGCACTTCCCCACAGATCTCGTTCGACCCACACATGATGGTGGACGTCGCCCTAGAAGTGGAAGTTAAGTAGTAGAGCACAAGCTGGGCCGCTATCTTGTACGCATTCAAAAAGCCGACGATTGGTTTCATCTCGCGCGATTCGCCTAGATTGGCATAGTCGCGATATCGGCGCGGCCTTGGCCAATCGCGTGAGATGAAACCAATCGTCGGCTTTTCGAAAGCGTACAAGATGGCGGCCCTGGTGTCTCTATCCTTGCCACCATCTCTTCTCGACTACACTCTCTCTGTTTGCCCTTGTTCAAAGCGGCAAACAGAGGTGATGAAGAGACGTGTCCATGTAGTTTTTCTTTGACTCGGCGCCGGGTGCGTTGGCGCCTACCACTGCTAGCGTTTCTGGTGCAGTGCCAGGAATGCTCTCAGCCATGCACACTTTGACAAGTTCGATGCAGAGGCACGTAAAATCTCTTGGAAGTGATACCAGTATGTCTAAAAGTGATAGCTTTAACAGATGATACCATACCTGTGGGCTTGGTATCTGCGGCCAATGGAGTGCAAATGGCGATGATGACGTGACACTTTCATTGTGAAATCTCATATAAAACAATTCTTTGTGGTGTTTGCCTATGAGACGTAGACCAGGGTTGAATGCTGATTTGTGCTCTTTTTTTGTGTGTGGGTTTTCTTCTCTTTCCAATCAGGTTGCCATTTGGACACTGAAAACTTCTCCATCCTGTGCTCTAAACACAAGGTTAGTATGGGTTTGCTTTCCAAGTTGGAACATTTTGCTGAGGAATATTGGTCATTGTTTTCATCTTGCATTCACTCATGGAAATGTTTTCGGAGTGCAGTTGGTGAAGTCCTTTACATGGTTGGGTCCCCATCGACATTGCCAACTTTCCTTGGTTCCAGACTTTGTCCTGTGGTAGCAAGAATTGAAATTTTTTCTGGGTTTTAGTCTGAAAGCTATAGACCTACGCCACGTTTGTAAACATCGGTAGGCACCATAGACATGTTTTAGGCACTATGGCGACGTTGCGTAGGCTCCGCCCACATTCGTCGCCCGCCGCTTGCACGTGAGGATGGTGCCTTTTTTTTTTTCTTTTTTTGAATGGGGTGGGGGTGCTAAAAACACGGTTCATTATGAAGCACATGGTAGCGGGGGCGCCGCATTAATTTTGACTACGTGAAGTTCTTTAATGTGCCCTCAGTGCACATTCTTGCATTTCACCCCCATGGGGATACGGCCGAACGAGACGGTATAAGCCTAGCTCGCTGACCGCCGCAGTGATGGCCGACAGCACTTGCGAACTGGCCTGCAGCTCATCATAGTGCGCTTATTTTTGACAACACGATTAACGTGGACTTAAATGAATAAACGTAGTAGTTCCAAGGCAGCCGAGCCGCTTTGCCAAGACGGCCGGTGCTTGGGTTTCCGTCTGCGAGACTAAATGCCGTCGGATTGTTGCTCCCGATGGTGCCAGTGGTTCAGTACTGGGCGCTGCTTAAGAAACGCGCAAATTCGAGATATATTTTCGGTTAAGAACTATTTCATGTTAAAAACAAGCTGTAGCCGATGTCTACGTCGCCGTGAGCGGCGATAGAAGTAATCGCCCTCGGTGATGGGACCGGCGAGGTACCGACCCTATGGCGACGCCGGCTGCATCAATTGGCCCGCGCATCGGGCCGCGGCCACCCGATCGCTCCAACTCTGTACATATTATTTAGTGCTCGAAATTTAATTGACACGTTTAGGCATGTTTATGACATCCACACTGCAATTAACGCAGCTGTGACCATGCTGCCTGCGTATATGAGCGTGTGGATATCTACACTGCAGGTGGCTCAATTCTTTGTGATGAAAATAAATTTGAATGTGAGGTGCTTTGTGGGGCATCTGCTCGCTCGGCCTACATTCAAGGCTAATCCTAGTCTAGCTTTCCCACAGTGCGGCAAGAAATTGTAATGACACGCTAATAACGATCCTAAGATCATTAGTTGGCTAATGCACGCCACTCAAAATAAAAGAGAAGCTTAACGGTTACTAAATGTTTTGCGCATAATGGATGATCTGGTGTCAGAATCGAACTTTCGCTTTTTACTGCAGCGGCCCATTGCTTGCAACGGTTTTCATCAACAGGAAACCTATGAAAACTTTAGCCTGTTGCGTATTTCGCCGCAACTCGACTCGTCGACATACTGCGAAGCTTCCTTCGTTGTAAAATCATGGAATAAAGACCTCGCACATGGAACCGCACAACCACCCGCGAAACCCAGTGGCTGCTGTGGTAGGCGTGACACGGGCGGCAGCTCGCCGGTGGAGTGCCTGTCGTGCAAAACTAATTTCTGACGGCCGCGCCACCGCATTTTCGTGATGTAACGCCGTGGTGTAGGTGTATAGTAAGCAGCTGTACACATCTGTTAAGAAAAGCATGGCGGTGAGGAAGGTGCAGGTTCTTGTACAGTAAATAAATACTATTTTGTCTGTTATCCCATTTATTTATGTTTTTATCACTTTTACTATTTTGGCCAAAAAGTGACCTTCTTTTGCTTTTTTTTTTTATGGCTTATTTTCAAACTTCATTGCACCGAAAACCCTTCTAAAGCTTGTCCAACCAATTTGCTTCACGTCTTAAGTGTGAGAACCTTATTTTACCTCTTCACTATGCAGTATATATGTACTTGTCATATTCACTGTACAGTTCGAAATGAGGAAAAATTCTTTATTTTACCCTCTTTCAATATCAACTATCCTGCAAAGTAATGTTCTTCACCGAAGAAATTTTTTCGTGCATTCTTGCACAGCAGCCCCCTTCCAAGGGGGGCTGTCAGTGTCCACGCAACATTACTGGGCTTCTTCGATTGTGCAGTCCTGGACTGTCTGCAAACCGTCCGCGGCTTCCGGTCTGACTAGCCCTGACAGAAGGGCACGTCACAGTCACATGATCCAGCTGTTATGAACTGTCCGAGGTTTTACTGGAAAGCATCGTGACTGGAAGGCATTCTTCTCGCTGCCGTCTTCTGCTCGTAGCTACTCGTAGATAACATCACTACTCAGCGTATTCAAGGGCCACGTCGCTGGAACAACCATAATGCTTGCGTAGTGGGCTCACAGCCTGAGCTCGCAAAGCACAGTTCACGTCATGCTCTCGCTCTTCGTGGCACCTAATCGCTGTAATTAAGCGCTCTCATTGCCTGGGAAATTTAAGCAGATTCCCGCACAAGTGAACGCAAAATCGCAATCGTACCACATCGCTGTTCATGCAGAAAGCGCCTGCCGATATTCTTAAAGCTCGTGAGACTGTCTATGAAATGCCCATCACCCGTCTAGGACAGAGTACATGTGCACCATATACTAAACCTGCACGCCAAAAAGCAAGTGTTTGGACTTGTGGGGTCTCACACATGCTCTTGGGACAAAGGAATGACAACAAAGTAGTGCAAACAATCAAAAGGGCATTTATTGCTTCTTTCATACACTGTTGCAAGCTAGCCGAATTACTATGCCGATGGGCGTGCAACAAATCGAGGAAGTCCGACTCACTGCGACCGGATAGCGAGCAAATATTTTCGCCCCATGCTAGACACCATCACCTAGTCGTTCACGTGTACGGTCACGCGAACGGTGGCGGGTTCGAACGATCCGAGTTCGTTCGTTCTGGTGTCCTGCTCCTTGCCTCACGAGTCTTGCGAAGCAGGCTGGCGCACGCTCGAAGTGTCCGTGCATGCTGCTCGCCGACCCCACGCCGAAGAGGAAGCCCTTCTTCCTTTTGCGCCGAAGTAACCGCGCCGTTAGGTGGCGTTAGCAGCGCAACACTCGCGTCATCTCTCGCAATACGCCGCAACCACATCGACCTTCGCCGCCATAAAGCCACGCGGTCTTCACCGGATTACAGGAGCGGGAGCCATGTGGGGCAAACATCGGGGGACACGTGAGAGTCACGCATCCCCACAGTCTTCCCAACAGAAGAGGTCGACATATACGAGGGGAGATCAAAAAGTTTTGCAACTTGGCTATAACCAAATATCTGACAGCGATCTCTCTCTACCTTTTGTTTAGGTCATCTCTGCAGCCTAGCAAGGTCTGAATATCGTCTTCCAGTTCGTTACCTGGTCTGCATCAGTCAGTCAAACATGGCGTCCTCCCACGATTTCAAGCTCGAGTACCGGAGCGTTGTCAAATGTTTGTGCAAAGAAGGAAGTTCCGCCAAAGAAATGGTGAATGTGTATGGCAGTGAATGTCCTTCATACGCTACAGTGACTCGGTGGTTCAAGGAGTTTAAACGTGGACGTGTGCACGTGGAAGACGACCAAGGTCAGGGCGGCCGACCACTTCGACCGATTTGAACCATTCAGCCTCAGCAGAGAGCCTTATCATGAATAATTGCCGTATCAAGGTGTTTGAAGTTGCCGGAGAATTGAACAATTCTTATGGCAGTGCTTTCACTATCATCCACGGTATTTTGGGTATGTCGAAGGTCTCGGCACGATCGGTGCCACGGAACCTCTCTGCGCAAGATCGACACCACTGCATGCACCACTGCATGCATTCATCAAGGCAATTTTTGCACCTCTATTAAAGCGAGCCAGTAGATTTTCTCTCCCGCCTTGTGACTGGGGATGAGACGTGGCTGTATCAGTGGGACCCAGAAACAAGACAGCAGCCTATGCAGGGGAGGCATTCAGGGTCCCCTCCCCCGAAAAAAAAAATTCAAGACCCAATGCTCAGGGAGGAAAGTGATGTCAATGCGTTTTTGGGACGCAAAGGGGATCCTGCTCATTGAGTATCTTGAAAACAGTAGGACAGTTGCAGGCGAATACTATGTCAACGTTCTTCGAAAACTGCGTAAAGCCATCATGGAAAAACATCATGGAGGACTAGTGACAAAAGGTGTCCTTCTCCTGCACGACAATGCTCCGGTTCACAGGTCTCGTGTTGCCTAGGCTGCCATTCGAGAGTGTGGTTTCGAACAGCTGGACCACCCACCCTGCAGTCCCGACCTGGCCCCGAGTGACTTTTATTTATTTCCGAATTTGAAGAAACATCTCAAGGGAACGAGGTTTGATGATTTGAACTCGCTTCAAACTGCCAGGAAGAAAAGTTTTTTGCCAAGGTATCAAAAGCCTTCCAGGAAAATGGGAGAAGTGCATTAGTGTGAGGGGAGATTATGCTGAAAAACATTGTTTTGTTTTTTTCGAAGGTCTGACAGTTTTCCTGATATACGAGTTGCAAAACATTTTGATCACCCCTCGTATGTCAACATCAATCGGCGTAGCTCGAATTGTATACCACCCCAGCTACCGGCGAAATAGCCACATTCAATAGGATATCTTCCTTGCACACCAGTTTCACTTGCCAGAAAGGCGGCATCCACCTGTTGTAATGAACATGACAGATTTCACAAAACGCACATCAAAAAAGCAAGCATGTGCGCCTGATCGCTGTGCTTGCGCCTTAAAACAAAAAAACACGGCAGACTTAAACTGCAGAATTACGTGGCTCATGAAAAGCTCGCATGATGACACACAAAGCACCTATGTAAGACGTGATAGCTGAGTGTGCAGTATTGCACCTTTAACGTCATCTGTGATGTTGCAAACCTGCCTTTGTCTTTTTTTATTTGCAGAAACCAAGTGCACACCCCTCCTAAGCAGTTGCCGGTGGAAATAAAACCATAAAAGATTTCCAGCCTCTGTAGCAAGGCCCCCGTGTCGTTGCTTTGAGCAAGTTTCCAAGTCCTGTTGCCAAGGCATGCGCTGCTACCGTTTCCAAGCTGTGGGAGGCTTGGAAGGAACCTCATCAGATACACTCCCACTACTCCCAGTGTTTGCTGTAGACAGAAGTAAAAAAAAAAAAAGAGATAGAAACTGTGGAGAAAGTGACTGAGCTTGGTTTTCACTGAATGTCACCAGGGGGCACTGTGTTGTCCTGACAAGGCCATCGTTCATAATCTGCTCAAACTTGTTCTGTTATTTTTCTTCTTTCTTCTTCTTTACCTCTCGATTGGTGGTGCTGCAGGAATAGTCTCTCCTCATGATTACCGTTGTCAGTGAAAGTACAGTATGGTACACTCGTAAAGGGAACGCCTAACTGGTCCTGCAATATTTCAACCGTGTCTCAACAAAGCGACTGACATGACGCATTAGGCAGACATCTATGCTTGAAAAATAATCCGCAGAGTTTCATTGCATACTTCGGCTGTAATTAAGCCCGGGATGCTTGGGTGTTTTCCTTAAAAGTGATCTATACTGTACAGTTGGCCACAAAAGCTTGCGGGACACTAGTTGTATGACATATGTGAATTTCTGATCTGTTAAGGCACGGCGCTTCTAATTTAATGAATCACTGCGTAAGTCGCAAGAATTGGCACAGATTGAAACACTTTAAATTGGAGACTGTGTGTCCAGTCTTCAGAGAAATTAGCCTTTGTGCAAATGCTGCAGTCCTGTAGACTTTTGTGGCTGACTAAATACACAAAGCCTGCTCTCTTCAGTTGATGAGTGAGACGGTGTCTGGTGTGACCCGTGTAAGTGTGTCTGTGTAGAAGACTCAAAAGTTGTGCACTGGTCTGCATGCCTCGCCGTGGTGGCATTTGCCGCCGTGTCCTGTGGTTAACAGATGGTGCATGTGTGTGTGCAAGTTTGTGGGGCGCTTCCGTCAATAAAAGACGATCGGTGGAACGGGCAGTCCAGGCCCGACAGGCGAGATTTCGTTTCTGGGAGCGGTTCTTATCCGTTCTTCAAGGTGCAGTTGGGTAAAATGCTCCTTGTGTCCTCTAGGATTTCTTTTTCTTGTAAACGCTGTAAATATTACCGTGCAAGCTTTTTCTTGGCTAAGTTCTGTGATGGTCGAATGTTGCAAGCAGCAGACAGTGACCTTTTAAGGTGATTTGCAAGTCCAGACCGTCTAAAAATGTGGAACTTGAATTTTCGTGCCCTGTGAGATAGTTTCTTCTACTTCTTCTCTCTCTCTTTTTTTTTTTTTTTTAAGTGATAAGTTTGCAAGTTGCTGCTGAAATAGTGGTTGTAGCTGTATTTGATACATAGTGAATGTTGAGAAATCGCCTGCGACTACCTATGTTTTTGTGACCTCTGTCGACCATTTGGGTGATTTGTGAAGCAGGCGCCTCACGACTAATAAAGTGCATTTCCAACAGAGGAAACATTGCAATGACAGTTTGTAAAATGTAAGTACGTCGCATTTTGTTTTTATTTTCAGTGTAGACATTTCAATTGTTTGTAACAGGTGTATGTCTGTGCTGTTTGTGCATATTCTGACAAAGTGTACAGTTGCACTGCTGTAAGCCTTTTTTTTTTCCCCGACAAAGTCGTTGCAGCTTATACTTGTTCCGAAGAGTGCTTGCTTTGCAGTTTTTCCTTTCCTTTCGCTTTTTCTTTTTTAATGTTTGCGGTCATATTGCATTTTGGAAGTGACTACGGCAAGTGCATGCATGTAGATTGAATGCCATGTCTTTTCAAAGTAACACTGCAAAGTTTAACGTGTGGCACCTCTTGTGGATTTCGGCACAGCTTTACAATATAGGCAGTTCTGTCTATGGAAATACTACTAAGATTGGGCCTGTGGAAGAAAAATGTTGCAAGAGTGGAAACGGTGCCAAAAATATTTCTTTTTTTGTTTAGATGAATGTTGAACCATTTTGAAACTTTGATATCTTGCAACGGGACAGGGAGGGTCATTGTCAGCTTAGGGGTTTGCTGTAGTCTAAGTAGCACACCAGCAATGCATGTGCATCTAGCCCTGTGTATATAACCCGATGTGCAGAACCACCTGTTCCCTGCCTACCCTTCTGCCCGAACCACAATGCGCAGCTTCTGTCAAAAGTATGCGTGCCATTGGAATGCTCAGGATAATTTAGGAAGACTCTGAACTGTTCGAAGCACGGAGAAGCTCCAATGGCCCGCATGATTTTGGAAAAGGCCCTTTGATCTAGCTGCAAAGTAAGACTAGTATAAATGGCTAAGGTTTGTTCATGGCTTGGTGTAGTCGATGGTGCTCACTTGTCCACGAATCCATCTCCTGTTTATAATGCACTTCTTTGTGGCAGCCTGTGCTGCTTCTGCTTCGGGAAGTTTGCAGGTCAGTCTTAACTTCTGCCCGGACCCCCCCCATAAAGCCTTAGGATGGCGGGAGCCAATTCATTTGAGAAAAGGAAGTGCATCTTTGAAGGTTGCAACAAGTGTTATGGCAGTTGAGTTCGGTCGAGTTTTCAGTCGTGGCTGTGTGGAGTTGCGCTGTCGATATTTTCTAGATCTAAAAGCCGGTAAATGACCCTCGTGTGCCGAAATGGACCGCCCGGGCTTCCGGTTTGTTTTTTGGCAAGACAAAAGATCATTCCCTGTGTGTCGTGGTCAGTGGTGTCTTCATAGCTTCTTAATTCGTTTTTGGAGTGCGTGTTTTCAAGCTGCAAAAACGTTTCCTCAATGACTGAATCTGGATGACTGGAGCTGCATGTTTGTTTCGAGAGAGAGACTGTGTCATTGCAGACAGTGACCTTTGTGTGCGTGTGTGTGCGGTGCTGTATTGGTCCTCTTCTGTGAACCTCTCTTCCCCTCTTCTTGACGGCCCCCTTTGATGCGTTAGTTTACCACGAAGTGGGAATCGGCATTTGCAGCCGCCATTCAACATGTTCGTTTTGTGTGCAACTCTGTTGATGTACATAGTTTGCTTGCTCTGAGGAGAACAAAGCGTGAAAAAATATAAAAGCGGTGGCAGGCTGTGATGTAATAAACAGAGATGAAGCTTGTCCAAAATGTGTTTTCTTCTTCTCTATCGTGCTTCCGTGCATTGCTAGCACAAATTGCAGTGATTGCAGCTGGCTGCTGTAGTACAGTCAAGCCTTGATACGACAAAGTACATCTAAAATGTTTCTAGTGTGTAAC
Organism: Dermacentor silvarum; assembly: GCF_013339745.2. Taxonomy (NCBI): domain Eukaryota; kingdom Metazoa; phylum Arthropoda; class Arachnida; order Ixodida; family Ixodidae; genus Dermacentor; species Dermacentor silvarum. The sequence continues at coordinate 28,142,676 of NC_051158.1, read as the reverse complement.
TAATTATGCTTACAGGGAATATTGGGTATAAGGAAGGCATGCATATCGGCTACAACTTTGTGACACTCTAGAGTAATCCCTCGATGTCACGGTGGTGCATGTCCACTGTGAAGAATGGCTAAGAATCGGGTATTGCAACTGCAAGAGATTAGGCCCCTTCCTAATCCGCATAAGCCTTCCAGCCAACCTTCAATAAAAACATTTCAATCACCATCTAAATGTTTAATAACAAAGAGTACCTGGTTAGTAGCAAAGGAAAGAAAAGAACTGGGGTGCTGTGTTGGCAACAACATGCTAGTACTGGTACTAATCATGGCAGAGAGTAACGTTTTTGTTTTGAAGACTCCCATGAAAGAAGCACCAGTTGTGTGCAACTTTAGTAGCATGACCATGCTTCCAATACTTGCTGTGGCTATGGTGTCCATTAACCACTCCTCCGCGTCTTTTGGTGGTGGGTCTCTTCCGAGGGGAGGGCTGAAATTCGCTTCCATACCGCCTGCTTACCAGTGCATGGTCACTGCAGGTTTCATGTACTGAATGCCATGTTTATCACTTTTACACTTAATATGCTATGGTAGCGATGGTTATGGCTTCGTTAATTGGCGTCGAACATTGAGTGCCATGTTTTTGGCAGGTGCATGTTGTGCAGCAATCGCAGAGCCAAGAGTAGGTGCATCAAAGTTTATATATATATATATATATATATATATATATATATATATATATATATATATATATATATATATATATCCCAGGAGCTCCAGCAGCACTTCAGAGGTTGTGCAAGACAGCACTTGAGCTTTACTGCTATCGTAAACAGACTTGTAACGACGCCCGAATGCTGCCTTGACCTGCACTTATAATACAGCCTGAAATATGTGAAATCAGTAGTACTGCCAGAGTGCTGTAAAACAAACACTCGGATGTCTGTTAGAGCAGACAAAGGTTATGGAATGATTTCTTCCGAAACACACACGACCGTCCGTCCTATCCGCCAAACCAGCCCTGCTTTCAAATAAGTACAAACCTTTAGTATAACCGCTTTTGATCAACGGCAACACTCGCTTGCAAGCGCAGCGCTATGAAGTAGGAGAAGGGGGGTTGCAGCGCAGGGAAGTCGGCTTGTAGGAACAGCCGCTCCTACATAGCGCGTACATGTTCTCTGCGCATACTACTTTCAACTCGTTTCAGCGGCTGTTATTTACTTGGGTGCTGCAAGAATGGAACAAAGTAGGCCAAAACGACGTACGTTCGCATTTATTAAGCGTGTATCCTGGGCAATGAATTGATCACCGTCAAATGAAGACCACGGCCGAAGGTAACACCACAGCTGCGTCGCCAACACTGCAGTTACAAAATCACTATGCAGAGCACGACCCTAGTTGGTAACGCGCGGTTCCGGCTTGTAGCCGATGCGTTCGTGGACTGTCGGCTTCGCCGGGCTCAAGCCGGCGGGGTCTGCGTTCGACGCAGTGGCCTTGCCGCTAGTGCCACTCAACTCGCACGCCGCCGACGATCCTTTGTCATCCCACTCCTTTTTCAGCGCCTCGTACTCTTGCAAGTCGTCGAGCTTCACTTCGATGCGAGTCGGCTGTCGCCGATACATGGCCGCATCCGCAGAAGCCGGTCGTGTATCAAGCTTGGAGTGTTGCGCGAACACGCACAGACCCACGTAGAGTACGTACTAAAAATCGCATTCGTGCACTCGCACCGCTCCACTACGCTCACCGCGCACAAAACGGTGTCGTATAAAGAACCCTCAGGATGCTCTCGCTGGGCCTGTATTTTTGCGATACATGTCCAGTCGCTGCGGAATGCATAGGTAGCTAGCGGCAGCGCCACATTCCGTCTTGATGGAGTTTGTCGCTCCTCTGCTCCCACGTGAGTGTTCTCCGACTTGCACCAAGAGTGTTAGCAGTCCAATTTGTATAACGTTTTGTACTTGTCGGCGTGCTGTCGATAAAGATAAGTGTAGTTTGTGATGCGAGTTTGTGAAGTTGTGATAAACAAACTTGTTTTCTCTGAAAACTTGATCTTTTACTGAGAAAGTAGCGCCCTCTGACTGCTCGGTTTCCTGGCGCCACTGTAGGTACCATGCAGGCATATCGTACCAAATGGCTGGTTCTGGCAGTGCGGCTGACTTTCGCACGCGCAGTTTCGTACCTCCTGTGTCCGTCTAAACTTTATTCTTATTTTCAGCGTAATTACTTGATACAGAAATTTATTGTGACAACGGTTTTATTTGTGACCTATATTACATATAATATTACTTGCTTGATCAAGTCATGAGAACGAGAAGAAATAGATCGGATTGGATTAAGCATAGGATTAAGTGTGTTCTGTGGATACTGTAGTTGCAAGGTTGCGCTAGTTGCGCGGCGTTGAAGGAGCGACGAAGTTTGCTGTGTTGGTGCAGAACTGTGTGCGTGGTGAACTGTTGGGTGTCAGAGAAGGCCTCCAAGGATTACCGATGCCGAGAGGACGAAAGCCTAGTCCTGCAGACGACGACTCGTCCGCGACGGAGTCGCCGGCAGCGGAGTCAAGGCCTACTAGGCAGAGAGGTATGGCCATCATGGCGGCAAAATGTGAACCGCGCAGGCCTTTAAATATCAACCCCCGTGTTTATCAAACGTTATCCCTGCCAAGTTGCTATGTAGTGTATCAAACAAGAACGTGCCATAGGAAACCTGAGTGGCTTCACGCATGTGTCAGTTTGTGGAATTGTTACAAAGTGTAATCAGAGGACTGTTAACGCTGCGCAGCAAGCAAGGAACGCCGAATCGGCCCTCGACGAACATTTCATTCGCTGCGCGCATTTTAATTTGACAAAATGATCTATCGAGTCAGTTTCATTTTTAACAGTCAGCCTTGTGGAACTTTTGATTTTCTTTTTGGTTTAGGGTCCATACTTGCCTATTACGCAGTGTCTGTTCACACGCCAGCAGCGAGAGTCTGTACCGAATTTCTCACGGCAGTCGCCTCCCATTGACTGCCTAAAATGACATTACCGGAGAGCCGTGTCGGCCAGGTGGTGGACGATTCTTTAAGACCGGTGTCACACGTACGCTTCTGATCGCGATCGGGGCCAATCCGCATCAAGCTTGATGCGGATCCGTGTGCTGCTACACGGTCACTACTGCCGCGGTCGCTGATGATGATGATGATGATGTAGTAGCGGCCAGCCCCTTTGTAACGGGTGGACACACGCAATGTCCTGGCCTGCAGGCTGACGTCTGTGCCATCTAGCGCAGTATTCTGAAAACGCCAAAAAACGAAAAGTGAGGGCAGCTCAATGAAAAATGTTTAAAAACCTTTTTATCAGCAATACTAGGCTGTAAAATTGAAATATTGTCCAAATTTAACCGTATTGTGCAAATCTGCATTTGTAGCATTAAAGCATTATGCAGTTTTGAGAGTTGCAGACGATATTTACTTGATCTGGATCGTTGGACTGTGTAGCAGCGACCATTGTGATCGCAATCAAGAAATTCGATTGGATCATCCTCGATCGCATTCAGAGTTGTACGTGTTACACCGCTATAACAGGTGTTGGGTCGTGGTGACAGGGGAGCCACGCTATTTCTGCAGTCTCGGCCAAAGATGCTGAAAATTTCATGCACTTAGGTAGTTGTTTTACCGACTGCGCCCACTGCACAACGTTGGACCCAGCTTGTCTTGCCACACTGGCGCAAGAAACACGAAACAATGGCATGCCGCATGGACGGGTCGAACTTCAACGACAGTGCTATGTTGGGCCCAGCAAGTCGCAGTGTATCGCAAGAAACAAACCGATTCTTGTGGCAACCGGGAGAGTAGCACGTAGCTGACTATCGGAGGTTGGTCATGGCAGTTAGCTACATTAGCAATGGTCATGAGAAATTCAACAATAATGCCGGTGTCACGCCGGGCATTCGCGATTGCGGGCTCACCATTGAACTTGTCGGTCGCGATTGCCGCTTCTTTGTGCGAGATGCAGTATTGGAATCGATAAATTTGATCTCAGTTGCACCCCAATTGCACTGTTAATTATCGAGGAAAATTCACACGGGGGCAGTCACACAGGGGCATTTTTGATCATGGGCTCGGCATTGAACATGCCTTTCACAATTGGCACTTCTTTGCGCAAGCTGCGGTATCGCAATCAAAAGCACAGGTCATTTGGGATGTCGCTGACTGCCAAGAAGAATTCAGGACTGAAGATTTCCACGGCTGCCATGAGAGTGGAAAAAAAAAACTTTATTGGGCAGACGTCACTTTAGGCAGCCAAGGGAAGGCGCCTGCCGTTAGAAATTCAGTGCAGCAACTCTCACAGCTGCCGTGAAAATAGACACTGTCTTCATATTACAGCCATCCACACTTCTGTCTAGAACGCTGCGTCAGAGCCCTGCAATGCAAAGAAATTGAAGTATGTGCATTGCTGGTCAGTTTGAGATATTGTCGCCAGTTGAAGCCACAGGAATGTCCGGGTAACACAGTATTCAGCCCGGTGCCTTGCAGCTGCTGTGTCATTACCCTTTAGCCTTGCGCTCAAGCACTCTAGACTGGAGCGTGAACAGCTGTATGCATGGCACTTATTGCAGTTCAGGATGCCAGTGCTTAAGCAGAGCGCAGCCAGACAGGTATGTGTGCGAGCATTATATACCAGCCAAAACATTGTCCATCTACCTACGACCTGGCACTGCAGTATCTATTCACTGTTAGTGTGTGTGTGCGTGGCAGAAGTGGGCTCACATTTGCAGGTCAACATTTGCAGTGGGTCAACTTGTAGGTCTTGTGAATTTCACGGTCATGACACACAGTATTGTTACCTCCGGCAGAGCCATTTGTGCTGAATCATTTACTTCATTGCAAGTCAGTCTTCCCTGCTGTCTTGTTTCATGTGGCTTCTGCATTTATGCTTCAGACCCGAGTCTTGGTGCCATTATCATGGTGCTGTGTGTGAATTCCATGACAGTAGTCCTAAACATACTACTTTCCTTAAATGACAACTCCAGGATTTCCATTTCTCTTGCATTTTGTGGTCACAATTGTGTTTCTTTTCTTCCTTGTGTTATCTTTAGTGCCCTAAATCATTTTTAATGACGCTAAAAATAATTTCAAAATGCCCCCCCCCCCCCCCCCAAAAAAAAAAAAAAAAAAACTGCAACGGTACATCACACCCCAAACATTCAGTAGAGTAGGTTACATGGATTGTGCGTTATTGGCTCAAACAACAACAAGTTCATGGTGGTCCACGAGAAGTTCAGAAATTGTGCAGCTCGATTTCTGCGATGCAGGCACAGCATGACACTCGTGTAACGAATGCTGGGGTCCAGACACGGTGCAGGTGTTACGTTTTGTCCAACTAATGGGCACGGAGTGCTCAAGTTTGAGAGGTCATGAACTGCTGGTATAATCAGCTTCTCAGGCGTAAGTACACCCTGCGCTTGCGTAGACACAGCAGACGTGTGTGAGCGAGGTTTCAACAGTGCTTGATTGCATATGCTGTGTCGTCCGCTGTGTTGCTGCTTCACACCTGTATGTTGGCCTCAACAGTAAAGAGCGTGCAGCAAAATCGTGAACCAGCCATGCACCGTTCAAACGAATAGCAGGTTGCAGAACCTCGGGGAGTGGTTCATGTGGTACAGGCAAATCGAATGTACCTTAGAGCTCGCACAGGCAAGGCACAATACCAATCCCTTTGCTCCTTACTTAGCTTATGCATGACATTCAGGCATTTCATTTCCTTGGCACGTAGCACAGGACAGGGTGTTGTCATGCTGCTACAACAAGCATTCTTCTGTGTTAAATTTCTTTACCAATCTGAATGACACAGAAGAGTGCGATAACATCGGAAGTGTACCCCCCCCCCCCTTTTTTTTTTAAACTTTTTTTTGTGTGTGTTTTCACTGTACAAGAGCTCTGCACCTTTAAGACAGAAATACAATAATTGAGAGGTCATGCTCTTCCCCTCTTTTTTATATATAACACAAATGTTCAAGCTCCAACAAGCCTGACATTGCTAAGGTTACTTGCCCGAGATTGGTGACTTCATTGACCTGTGCTGTTCATGTGAGCAATGCTGGTTCTGGCCACAGGCGTGACAATTTTTTTCTTTCCTATTTCTTTCTTTCATTCAGCGAGGAGGCTTACGGAGGAGCAGATAAAAGACATTCTCAACAGCGATACAGACTGTTCGGATGATGACCCGGATTTTTTAACCCGAGACCTCAGCCCTAAAGGCCGCCAGAGGAGGTCCCGAGAGTCATCGGAGTCCTCCGAGGACGTGGACAATCCTGACGAGGGCGCACCGCGGAAGAAGGCTGTCAAAGTGAAATCAGGGCCAGTCAAGAAGAAGATTGCAACAGGGGAAGTGCGTAAGAATGGTCCCAAGCGTTCTTCATCGTGGGCGCCCGCCTATGATGTGCCACCGCCAATAGAGAATCCAGCTGCCTACTCGCAGTGGGACACCGACACCAAAGTAGTAGAGCCTGTGTAAGCTGGTGTTATTTATTCTGTACACATCTTGTGTTGCAGCAGATTTGAGGAGTGGCCAGTGATGTGCAACAATGACAGAGTTAGCAGCGATTTGTAAGCCTTGAAGGGTCCTTCACCAGGCCACATAGGAAATTATAGTTATATGCGGGAAGTTGTTACATACCCTCTTGGGCGCGTTCTGCCGCAAGAATTTTTCAAATTGGTTGATTAATAGCTGAGGTAGAAAATATTTCAGTGCTGTGAACCCATGATTTCAGGCGGCGAGCATCACCGCGAATAAGGACACTCTCCTGCCACTTGCCCCGCCTAGCCTCTGCAAGCGAAATTACTTCCCTGCGTTTTCCCATACAGGAGCTGGAGGATCGCGTGACACATACGTCACGGGCCCTGCCTTTTTTTACCCCTCGCCTTTTTGCTGCACGGTGCACTTCCGCTGACGGTAGCGCGCGTGAGCTGTTGCATTTGTCTCGTTGGCCTTTAAAGGGGATCTGAACTAGAGCACTGCACGGGCTCGGGCTTACCCGAAAGCCCGGGCCCGGCCCGTGGGCCGGGTAGAGGAGTTTTTTCACGGGCTCGGGCCGGGCCGGGCTCGGGTTTTTTGACGTGGGCCCGGGCCGGGCTCGGGCTTTCTGCGAGTTATTCTCGGGCTTCTCAACTCTGAAAAACATGTATTTTTCGGTCTCGGGCCGGTTTCGAGTCGGGCTCGGGCCGGGCTCGGGCTTAAGGTAAAGGGGTGGCGGGCCGGGCCGGGCGGGTAACGTAGATTATTTCCGGGCCCGGGCCGGGCCCGGGTCTCGCCATAAATGTTTTGATCGGGCTCGGGCGGGGCCCAATGTGAAAACGGGCCCGGGCCGGGCCCGGGCCGCAAAAATCGGCCCGTGCAGTGCTCTAATCTGAACCACTTTTTATTGAAGTCGAGAAATGCATTTGAAGTTAAAATAGACTATTTGAGAAATACTTTGTCGCAAAAGTACTTCAATGCGTTGTTAGGAGCGGAGTTATTTGCAATCAAACGTCCCTAACGTGGTGCTTCCGCTCCTTCTTCAATGACTTGCACTGCGAAGGCTACGGCGGAGCGGGGCGTGCCCTAAACGTCACTGTGGTGCGCAGTTCAAGTTTGATTTTGGATGTTCACGTAGACGCCGCTACTTCTGATTTTGGCAGCTATGAGGAGCCAAACGTGGTTGTCCTCAGCGAACTCGCAGTGGCCGCGGTATCTACGCTCGTAGCAGACCGCAGCTACATGCAACCAAAGTGCGTATGCGCAGCATTTGCTTTGTGCTCGACAGGGCTTGAGTGCGCGCTCGTGGTCATGTGCTCCAGTCTGGCCGTGCTACGTGGTGCGGACTGGCTTTGTCCTGCACCAGCTTGACCAACAGATAGCAGCCATGTCCAACTTGTGCATTTTGAAGCGCTATGAGTAGCTCAGTACGAAAGCAAAGTCTGCCAGGGGGTCTAACCAAGAGTGGCTTGGCGTGAGCCCGCGCTGGCAAGCATGCTTGTAGTCTGACAAAACTAGTCGAAATTAGCTAGACCTGACGGCTACGACACCGATAAGCAGGGTGGTCAAAGTTCAATTCCTTTGTGCCTGGCGATGGCTGAGCACGAGTAGACGATAGTTGACTTCTTCTGCACGTTCATGATTATTATCATAGTTCTAAATAGATTTTCGTTTACTTCAGTTTGTTTATGAAACTGTATCAATAAATATACGCAGTAACAGTAGGAAGAAATGCACTGATCCAAACGTCCTTCTTGATTGATGTCAGCTATTGGCCAATAGCAGCCACGCATAGGAATCTGCTATATTATGACATAAAGTGTCTAGAAAAGAGTGAGCAGCAGGCTTCTGTAGAAAAGAGCGTTTGAAAGAAAGGCTTTCATGTTGTCTGTTATCATTTGAGTGGTTTAGTGGGTGCTGCTGGAAGCATAGCTTCAGTAAACAAGTCAAAAGTCTCGTCAGGTGGATAGAGTGATGTGAAATTTTGCTGGAATTCAAAAGGTCTTTTAGCAGTGGGAGCATAAACTTCTATTTGCAGGTGATTTACTCTAGCATGCCACAAAAACAATTTGCCAAATGAATATAGCAGTGTTTGAATAGCGAACTTTCCAGATTGAGTTGAATACAAATAATAGAGAAAAGCAGTTTATTTGACTATTGCATACTTTCGCATTTCTGAACAAAGGGAAATTGAAAAGTTGCGTGCAGTTCACATAGTGAAATGTAAAAAAAGAATTTGCAATATTTGGTGAACATCCAGTCAACTGAGCAGCTTGTAAATGAGAAACAACTAAAATGTAAACATGTCTGGCACACCATTGACAATGATAGTAATGAAATGAAAAGACTGCTTGTTACCGGGTGTTGTACACTGTGTTGCCAGGACTACTCAGAAAATTGAATCCATGTTCATAAAATATTTTAATGTAATCACAAGATGTGTTTAAAAATTGCATGTTTTCTTGAGCATTGGGAACATTTTTTTCAGCGACAAAAACGGATATTTTGCTTCTGCAGATTCAGGAGCCAGATTTGAGGAATGTGAAGCTGTAGCTTGTGACAACGATGATGCCCCAGATACTTTGCATTAGATTGGAACATTTCAGCACCCATCGGCTTTCCGTTCTAGCAATAGTGCAACTTGCTTGGGTTCGCAGAGTCAAAGACCTTGAAGGCCGTTAACTTTGTCGCCTTTTAAAGGTATTTATGTTTGCAGGTAGGGTTCAGTGTTTCCGGTTGAGGCCGAAAAAGAAAAGTGTGCCAAATATTTTTTACTGGATGCCGGTTTTTGCAAAAATGGTTAATGAAAGTAGTTTATTGGAGGACTGAGATGGAAGATAGGGTGGGCAGTTGCGAGCTCACTTCTGCTTCAATGCAAGAAGCTCAGTGAGGTTGAAGGACGACAGTTTTAACATACTTTATTGTGTTAAATGATGGTCTTGGCCATTGAAACTCTCGAATAAATACTAACAAGCTTCAGAGTGTCCTAAATAGTTTTCTATAAATATCTTTTCTGTGAAACTGTTTCTGTTTCCCATGAGGTGTATGTGTCATGGAATCGTGTTGCCGAAGGTTGTCGCATGGGAGCAGAACATCACAATGTTTTGGTACTCACTCCAGCTTGCTCGGTTGTCAGTTACGGTGCTAAATCGAGTTGCTCAACCAGTAGCATCACAGCAGATGACTCAGCAAGCCGGAGCAAGCGCCAAAACATCACCGCATTCCGCTACCATGAGACCACCTTCTGCATCATGATGCCATGACACATCAACAATCTCGACAGTGCATCAATTTCCGGGAAAACAAAACTGAAACTGTTTCACAGAAAAGCTATAGTAAATTATTTTGGGTGCTCTGAGGCTTGCTAGTATTTATAGAGATTTAAGATCCAGGACCTTAACATGGAAATTGAGAAGTCGAAAATGTCATGTTAGCTCCTCTTAAGCTCATGCCTCGACCTGCCTCGCGAGCATACTTTACTTTTTATTTCGTACTCACGTCCTTTCTGCCTGACCGTGCAATGAAAACGAGAAGCAAGGAAGAGCAGCGTTCAAAGAGAGAAGGGAGACTTGGCTCAATTGCCTGCTGTCTGCGCTGTGACCACTGCAGTAGATAAACTGGTCAAGTTCACTGATACTAACAGAGTTGGTCTTTTGCACACACCACTGAGCTACTGATGAAGTTTAGCTTCTGCAACTTGCCAGTTTCTTAAGTGCCATTGGTGAGCGTGTAATTTCAGAAATAAGGGTTGTAAACAAAAAGAGTTGCATTAGGGGAGAGAACTTCGATAAAAACGGGCACTTACACAAGATGCTATAACATGGAGCAAACTTCAAGGTTTTGTTCTCCTCACACCCTTCATCAATACTCGGAGCTTTGTTATTTTTCTGCAGTGGCTCGTATGGCCCAAGCGTACATACCTAGTCAGTTTCCTCTATATTGTTCGTTGGAGCTGTGTTTCCACTTGTTACAAATAAAGTCTGTGTTTTAATCTTGCATTTACTGAATCTTAATTCCTCCATAGTCGTATCACCCTATGTACAGTGTGTCCTTGCTAGCCTGCTTCTAAAAAATTATGGCATTCTGTGTATTAAATGCAACTAGTGTTGAAGAGCCGAATCTGCAGTTGTGCAGAATGTTTAAATGCAAAAAAAAAGAACATTGCGAATTGTGTACTCGCTAAAACAATGGGAAGCTAGAAAAATATACTATTTGCGGAAAAAAAATAATGAAAGGGGACAACCAAAAATAGATGACAAGGGTTGCGATGTGGGCTTGTTAGTACATCTTGGCTAAAGGTGGTTGAGCACAGGGAAATACTAGGACAAATGAAGACACATTGGAGTTCGGGCGCATTCTGTGTGACAAAAAAAGATATGACAAAAATGTGCATTCTTTGCATTCTTTTGTCCTAGTGTTTCCCTGCGCTGAACCTCCTTTAGCCAAAAATGACTGCCGAAGTTTGCAAAAACAAACTGAAAGCTAATCATGAAAGCCGTAATCATACGTATGTAACAGTACATGTGAATGAAAACTCGCCACTTGTTCATGGTTATACCTCTAGTACTCTTGGCAGTTGGATAGGTTGCATACAAATGTACTCATATTGCCTGTAGCAGGAAGGTCAGCGGCAAGACACACAGTTGCTGTGTATGTGGTAGATAATGATGCCACAAGTGCTTTGGATTGAATTACTTCAGTAGCTGTCAGCTTTTGGCTGCACTAGTGGTACAACTTACTCTGGCTCCATAGATTCGAAAACCTTGAAGGCCACCAGTTGAATGGCCATTGAACTGTCCATATGTCATAAGTATAACAGTTCATGTGAACGAAAACAGCACATATCCCTGCTGCAGCCTCTTATAGATTCACTATCTCTGAAGTTTGACATTGTATTTGTTGTATTTATTTTCAATACTGCCAGTATCATCATGCGAGGCCTTAGCAGCTGGATAGTCATATGTGCATAAAACAATATGGTCAGTGCAAATGGAATGCAACAAAGAAAGATTTATTTCTCATGTGATTCAGGAGAACATTACAAATTCAGGAGAATTTAATTAAACATGCATACAAGTTGGTTTCTACAATGCAACAATCAAATGCCTGCTAATTGCTATTATGTAGATGCATCAATCCATAATGCAACCATAGGTAACTTAAATATGAATAATGCAAGCATAAGCTTCTTATAAAATGCCAATTGCAACGAAATTTCAGTTTGACTAAATTGGTTATAAATGAGTAGTACATACTATTGAAGCGATCTTGGCAATGTTGCAGGGCATGTTTGCGAATTTTATTATTAACAGCTTTTAAAATAGCACCTAAGCGGATGACTTGTACATCTAGTGGTTAGCGGATATGATGCAAATCCTAGTACATCACCTCTGAGATTTTCAGTTCACGCTGCCTAATCTCGGAAGTCATAAGGTGCCGGGCTGGCTCTCTGTGTTCTGTGTTCTGCATTTCCGATTGAGCGGTGGTGACGTTTTTATTTTTATTTCCTGTTTCATTATCAAAACGCGCATTTTTTCTTAGCTTTTCATGACGCATATTTCAAACGTAAAATTTTGCATAGAGGCAGCTCTATATCCACCCTAAGTGAAAAAAAAAAAGCCTTCTTACGTAGTCCGAAATTTGTTACAGATTGCCGGATGAGCGGAGGTGTAAGCATGATCAGCCAGAATGGTGACCCTGCCACTATGACTGATCATATTTACGCCTGCATTTACCTGGCAATCCGCCGAAACTGCCAGCAAATGCCGAAATACCAGACATGCTAAAGCTCTAACAAAGAACAGCCTGTCATAGTGATCTTGTAGTTGCATCCGCTCAAATTGCTGAAATTCACCAGCGATGCAGAATTAGTAATCAGTGAGTCAAGACAGTTCCATTCTTGAACTGTAAGCAAAACGAATGAATTTATAAAAGTGCCATTACGACAACTGTACCTAGTCAACGTGTCACTTGCATAATGATGTTTTCATATCTCCTGCAGAAAGAAGGCCGACAAGACGTACTACTGCTGCGTCCGCGGTTGCGATTCTGGTGACACGAGCGACAAGGATGGCCTCTGGCTGTTTGCCATGCCGGAAAAGCAGGAGATCAAGTCGGAGTGGGTTGAGCGGTTACCAATCGACTACGAGCGCAACCGGCCACTGAGTCCACGCGTCTGCTTCCGCCATTTTGACAAGTCCGACTTCGTGCGGCGGCAGCAGCGACTCCTCGGTCTCCGGGAGGATGCCATCCCCTTGAAGATAGATCTCTCCGATGACACACCGCATGTCAAGACAGAAGCATCTTACTGAAATTAAAGAAAATAAGCGCTTCATTTAGCAGCAGGGGAGTAGCCTTTAAGACAACTGCAATGTCTGTTAATTGCTACAAAAGTTGAGCAGGGAGGTGTGGCTGATTGATCGCTCTGAACGGATGGTTTGCATACTCCTAATTCATGACAAAAATGTATTGTCTAACGTAAAGGCCTTAGTGCGTGTGCCGAAAAATGTTCATTATGTGACATGTACATGGCCTCTGCAACATTTACTTTAGTGCATTGCTTTGGTTGTCTTGATGGCTCAAATGCTGGAGAGCCTCTTCTTGGAAAGGGACCGATATGACCATTCATGGACAGCACTTATGGTTAACTTATTGAATGATCAAAAGGCTGTGATTCAAACCAGATTATGGGGAAAATGCAGGGTAAGAAAGCAACTTTCTTTGTGAAATGAGGGGGGGGGGGGGGGGTCATACAGTGGAAATAAAATGAATGGAACATATCTAAAGCTAACTGCAGTGATGTTAGCATTTGCATTTTGTTCTGGTCAAGTCAGTTATTACAAACTCTGTTGCCTGAAAATTGCATTAGGTTGTTTGTGGGGACGTGACGGTGCCATATTAGGGCAATTGTTATTAGACAGCTGTACATCTCACGCTCGTGTCAATGCAGGCCAGAGGCTTGTTGACTGTAATGCACACTTGATTCTCCGTGCGCTTGCATGTTGTGGGGTGAATCAGTGGAGTATTGCTGCTTCTTTGAATGGTTATTGCCACGAAAAATGAGCCATGACAAGTAGCCACCGCTGCTCCCTGTCGTTTAAAGCTGGAAAAATGAAATTGTTTATAAAGATGTTTATAAAAGAGTAGTTGTGACTTCGAATTTAGTTTCATGATGTGAGGAATTTTTTAAAGTGAATGTAAACTTCATGTGTTCACTCCCCTGGCAGTTGCTCCCAGTTTGTAACCTCCTACTGCATCATACCTTGCACCTAGCCACGCATTTAAAGGGAAAATGCTAATGCTCGACATATTTAAACTTTGGCTTCTGTCCACTTGTCACATTTGAGGATGGAAAGGTTTGTTAGCCACTGTTGAAAGGTGGCCAACACGCTGCACACATGCTCGTAAAGCCACAGGCTATCTTTGTCTTAAAAACCAATTGTACACAAGCCATACATGACTAGGAAGTCGTAGGGTAAACTTTATCCCAAGTGTCATTGGCTGTGTGCTTATGTTTTAAGTACTTTTCACGTTGAACATGATCGAACTTCTTGCTGTGTTTTTATTGTCGCAATGTTGGCAAGCAATCTTGTTGCCATTAAGTGTTGCAGGACGTGGGAATATTTGTGTTTTGGTTTCGGTCAGGCAAATGTGACGTGGCAGGAGGCTGCAAAATAGCCTTGGCGAGGTCATGGCATGTGTTTCAATTTATTGTTTCCATGCACTCCTCCTACTAAATTTTTTTTTATGTGTAGGTATTAGTCAATATTGAGGAATATGTTTGCGTTATTCCACTATGATGTGTTCTGACTTAAGCTGTGTGTGCTGTTAATTCTGCTGGTTCTTTTGTGAAGTGTTTGGCATTTCTGGAAATTGTTGCTTTGCAGTTCATATCTGGTCTTTAGAAAAGCAACTTGTTTGGCTGCAATTGTAGTTGTCTTTCTACATTTTTTTTAACATGTTTTCATTTTTGTGTGAACGGAAAAAAAAAAAATCTGCGTTATGCAGAGTTGGTGTGCGTGTTCAGTAGTCAATTCTTTGTACAGTACTTTTTTTTCTTTCTTTTTGGCGATTGTGTTATCTATTATGATCACCACTAATGCCATCACCATCATTTCTAAACTAATGCTTTGAGACTCTCTTAGTGCAGCTGAATGCTTCAGTGGGGCATTATGAGAGCTCCAGTCACTCCATATCACTGTACAGAAATGCACCTGACAGTGCGATAAATCATTTCATTCCGCACAAGTCGGCGGATTATTGTTGGCCAGGTGTGTTTGTGCAACAGTGTTTGTGCATAGTATGTTGCACAAACACACCAAAGCCTTCAAATACGAAACATGTTAGTGGTCACAGTTATGTTACTGGATGTGCACCTGGGTGTGTGCCGCAAAGCTTCTCAGCATGTTTTGTTTAGTGTTGTTTTTATATGAATTCATTTTCCTCTAATTTGTTTAAATAAATGTTTACCATTTTCATTGTTTCGTTTAGTAAGAAAAAGACTGGCCACACCGTAGCTGTGACACGGCTGGAATGTGTTGAGCCTCTGTGTCTGCTTAGCTTATTTTTCGACGTGGCAAATATACAGGTGTGACATTTGTGAGCCATGGGCTTTTTCCCGTCTCCCCTCTTTCAAAATGGGAGCGCAGTTGTCGCTTTACAATCCCTTGTATTCTAGGATGTCCCTCCACCTGAATGAACTGGAAATTGCGCTTCACTCCTCAGTGGTTCCAAAAAGAAAAACTTTCTGACCAGGTTGCTTTTGGGATCTACTTTGATGCACTGGAGTAAAAGTATGTTTCGCAAGAAAATCCTTTTCATAAGAAATGAGTGTTGCTGAAGCACTAGCTCTTACAGTTGTAGGACGATGCTGTGCACCGCTCAAAGTCGAGGAAAAGATTCAAATCAAGGCCCATTTGTCAATGTGGCCATTACACTCCACGAACAAAAAGTTGGCCGCATCTCAGCCTTTCGAAGAAAGGGAAAAAAATTATCTGCCTAAGTGGTCTCGTACACTTGTCATGTAATAGACTCGTTGCAGCAAGTTCACATCATCACAGTTTGGACAATGTACTTTCCAGTGTAATGATAGCGACCAGTGCATATGGCGGTGCTCTAGTATCAGCCACATGCTAAAGATAGAATTTTTAAAGGCCTACTGCATCGAAATTTTACTCTGGCTAAATTGATTGTAAAGGAATAGCATATGCTGTTGAAGCAATCTTGGCAAAGTTACAAGAAGGGTAATTGTCTCATTTTTTTATTACCAGCTTAATAGCGCCTTAGGGGGCAACGTGTGCACCCGGGGTTAGCAGATATGACACAAATCGTAGCACATTACCTACAAGATAATTTTTTTACCATGGAGGTCCTACTGAATAGCCACACTGATTCTCATTGCTCTGAGAGCTATAATGGAAGCGGTTTTTTTACCCTTTCCATTCCGTGAAAAATGAGGATGGTATCCAATTTACCAGAACTTTTTTTGGCGGTTTCTAGAGATTTATTTTCTGAACAAAATGGTGCCATTTTTTTCAATTCAGTAAGGTTGCTTTATTTGTTAAACTGCTTGAAATAAAAGTTTAAAGAGGGCTTCTCTGGACTGCACTGAGGTCTTGTGGCACAGCGCTCTGCAAGGCGCGTTACAGTATGAAAGAGAAAAAAGATAGGAGAAATAATCGAAAGTTGCAAAACGCATGTACAGTCGCGAGCACAAGTTTGGAGACCATGGCATCGGCAAACAATTTAAATACAAGCAGAGCTCCGCGGCCTCGAATTGGCTTAATACGTTGTAGTGGTCAAACACGTGCACGTAGGCGCACGCTCTTTATTTCAGCCGGAATGCCCAGGCTGCGAAGAAAAAAAATAAAATCGTGGCATCTTTGGTCCACAAACTTTTGCTCGCGACTGCACATGACTAGTGGCTACTTTTCCACAACTCCAAAGGCACTTCACAAAGTCGCCTTCGTGTGGTAGGATTTGAAGCAAGGCGCAGCACAGAGGCCAACTCTGCACTGTTTGTTTGAACCAGCACTGTCCTCATTTTTCTGTGAACCATCTTTGTTTCCAGACTGGCAGCAAAGTATGCATATCCTCGTGGGTGTTGTTTTCTTCTCTGTGGGGGAATTCTTGGAAAATGTCTGCCTTGGAGTCTCACTCGTGGGCAGCAACAAGAACCTCCGGCCCATCCACAGAATCGTCGTCGCCCGAGTGCTCAGAGGAGGACACATTTTCTGTTTCTGAGCAAAGCTCTAGAGAGCTTTCTTGTGACCAGGAGTCGTCAAAATACTTCCTTTTGCATGCCCTTTTACTGCCACGCGGCAGGAAGGCAGCCATGTTTCCCGTGCAAGTGTCAGAGGAGCTGGCAATAAACAGTAAGGTGAGAAACAACGGCACAACATGAACAAGTGTGGTAACCTAGTGTCAAAAATTGCAACTAGACTCAATTTGACACCTATATGCGTCATGGGTTTGCTCTGCGGGGCATTTTCATTCATCACTGTACTTGTCATCAAGAAGAAGTAGTAGTTCAATGATTTGAAAATGTAGAGAGGTCGGCTGGAAAATGGAACATCTGGCCTGCTACTCTACGTGAGGGAAGGGGAAGAAAGAGGGTCACAATGGGGGATGACAATGGGAGGAACGAGGTAAAAGGACACATTGCATAAATGTTATCACAATCGTGAGTCCAGGCCCGTGTCGCCTAAGAAACGTGAAATAGCACGCATTGTCTCTATCGTGTGCCAACTCTGTGGCCATGGGCCTAGCAAGAGGTCCTCCGACAGTGGTCCATTGTATAAATGCCTCAAGGTAGCTGCCAGTGTCAATATTGCACGCGCATACTCAGGGCACACCATGAGCACATGGTCTATAGTCTCTATAACACCACACACTGAACAGTCCGGGGAGTCTGTCCGTCCAATGATGTGCAAGTATTTGCGCGTGAAAGCGACGCCTAATCGCAGTCTGTGTATCAGGCATGTGTCAGGCATGAGGGCATGGAGTTCCACGCAGGACAGGAAATTGCATATCGGGATCCAGCCTTTTAAGGCAGACGTGACGAGCGTCTGGCTGGGCCCAGTATGTTTTCGTCGCACTCATTAATTTCGACAGGAGGCATGTGATGTCCTGTCTAGAGAACGGCACTGCAGTTCGCAGGCCATTGCTGAGGGCGCGCTTTGCTTCGGCATAGACCATCTCATTACCATTGAGCCCACAGTGTCCCGGGATCCATTGGAACACTATGCGGTGGTGTTTTTCTTGAGCGCATGAAAGTAGCTCGGTGATCACAGTGCCAGAACTTGATATGCGGTGTGGCGCAGGTAGCATCCCAAAATTTGCAGCGCGGGTTTTCAGTCCGTGAAAATGCACCATTCATGAGGTCTTTCCCCGCAGATGTGGCGAATCGCTTCCCGAATAGCCACAAGCTCTGCAGCGGTTGATGTTGAATTGTGATCTAGAATGAAACCTCGAGTCATCTGCTGGGCTGGTATCACCACAGCTGCTGTCGATGCATTTGGTGATGCGGACCCTACTATGTAAACATGAACATAGGTCTGGTATTCTGACCAGATGTATGCTATCCGATCTCCATTAACGGTGCTATAATACCTTATGTCTCCCACCACAGATTCTTGGGCATTATCATTGACCGCGGTTTGTCGTGGCCGAGGCATGTAAATATGTTGAAGCAAAAACTTAATTTGTTTTGCCATGTTCTTCGCTTCGTAGCAGGCATGAAATGGGGCCCCACAGAAGGCTCCTTACTACGACTTTATCAGTCTCTATTTGTAGGCTACATTCGATACAGCCTCCCGATACTCTCAAACTTGATTATTTCCCGTTTACGGACATTAGAGAGCGTTCAAGCGCAGGCACTCAAGATATGCCTCGGCTTGCCACGGCGTGCCTCCAACAAAGGCACAATTGAGGAAGCCTGCGTATGCCCATTATCGGTATACCTGTCCCACGAACCACTTCGAGTATATCTACGGTTACTAACACGACACCATTGCCATCCATTGACGTCGGTTCTACGTGAGCGGCCGGACAGCAGTTTCACAAGTGCACTCCGCTGCCATCTACCCCACATAACATCAGGCTATGCCCTTCCATATCACCCCGTCAAACCACCGTGGGTGATGGTTCAACCTTTGGTATGCGTGCACGTCCCCGGCATACTAAAGAAATCATTAGTTCCCGTTAGCGGACTACAACTTTGTCATCAATAATATTAGTACAAACACTCATCACCACTAAACCCGTCGGCAGTAGAGAAAGGGTTAAAGCCAAGTTTATTTACCTCTTCTACCCTTATTATGGGCGCTAGCTGCTGCTGTCTTGGCGATTATACAACTCTGGCCTCTAAGTATGTGCCCGAATAGGCAACTTGGGTCATTGGATATTTATTTGCAACAGGGTATATGAACACTTCTTGGTCGATTGCCCAGAATGTGCCACTGTAGGTAGGTGTGCAAATCGGCTAGCAGAGCAAGGAGTGAGTCTGCAACAGAAAAATTGAAGAAATCGGCTGCAGTGAAGTGAACAAGCCGGCATAAAAAGCAGCCAAATGTGGAGAACGAAAGGTTTACGGTATGGGACCAGAGAGAGAGAGGAATTTGAACGGCAGGAAGGTGGAGAGAGAGTGGGTCCAAAGCAGGCATTGAGTGAGTAGCAACATTAAGCTACAGAGAAGTAAAGAAGTCTGCTACACAGAAGTGACGATCTGTTGGTCACAACTACAACAAGTTGGAAACAGAAGCAGCCTAGTGTGGAGAAATAAATTTTGGGGAACAAAATGGGGAAAGGAGTGAAGGAAAGCCAAACCAAAATGCACGAGTGTGCATTGAGGGAGGAAAGTTGAGCTACATAGAAGGGAAGAAGAAGAACTGATGACATTTTAATAAGCATCAAAGAAAGCTTTGCTTATAGCCAACTCCCACATATGTGGGGGATCAGCTGATTCTTTTGGTGCGGTGTCAAAAATGTCTTTTTGTGACACGTCTGCAAGCTTATAACCGACTCCCACGTATGTCCGTGCTGCCCCGGACTCTGCAATGGAGGGCCCTACAACCCTAGACCCTTGCTTTGCAACAATTCTGAAATACTATAGAGAAAATAGAAAAATCTATCCACCCCCGCACGGCAAACTCGGCGCTGCGGAGGCAACCGTGTTGCGAAGATTGCAGACGAACACCTACATAAATCTGCACACTCTCCACCTGATCTACCCCACCGCATACAGAGACATATGCCCGGCCCTGGAAGATCAGCTACGACGTATCCAACGAGCTGAGCGGATGGCCCGTGCTAGTGGGGCCATGGAATAAGGGCACCACCCTGCTGGACAAACTCCGTTTTTCACCCCCTAGCCCCTCTGGGGGACTGGGGTAGGAGCCCGTCCTGTTTCTGTATATAATAAAGTTTTCTACTACTAGTTGTGACACATTCACTCGTATTTCAAATGTAACATTTTGCATGGAGGCTGCTGGAAACCTACCCCATCTGAAACTATGCTTCTTGCAGGGTAAAAATTTCATTGCATTTGGCCTTTAAGAGAAGACCTGGCAAGATGTTGCCCTCCACCTGCACCCATTCAACGGACAAGATCTCAGCCTTGCCCCTTAAATATCTTCTCATAGTGTGAGAACGGCCACGAAGAGCATTTTTGCAGATGAGCGGTGCGAAGTGTACGAGTGCAGCATTAACCCATTAGGGCCCAGCGTACTTTTAAAACTACAGTACCATTTTAATTTGTAGATAATTAAAGAAGAAACATACTGCGTTCCTTAGTACACCATTTTGCTAAGAAAGGTCCTGCCAAGACGACCACATTGCAGTTTTTTGTCAGCTGCATGATGTATTTGATCTATTCATCGCCAAACTTTGAGAAGTGCTGGACATGGCAGGTGCTGCTGTACATGCACCTTTTTTTATTTTTTGGCAAGCATAGCATATGCATCTCGAAGCTGAGGTTTGTGTGGAAGTTTTAGAAGAGAATGGTGTACACGATGAATGCATGAAATTCCATATACGATACATATGTATAGCGTTGCAGGAAAATTAATGCAGGTCTACTTTGTAAAGTACACTGGTGTGTGTATGCTAGAGGGGTGTGCTTGTTCTCGAAGCACACACGATGGTATTTTTACCTGTACTTCGACAAAATATTTTTTGCTGACTACAAAAACTTCAGAGACCATTGCAGGTAAAAAATATATTGAGGATTACATCAACATTTCTGTTATTCTTCCTGGTTCCTTTCTTGCTGCCGAGAAAGATTAGTCATCTTTCTCTTAGTCACACGTAGATTAGTCACACTCTACTCAGTCAATAAAATAGCGAGCAGTCAATAAAATAACGGTACATTGAGATAAATAAAATACATTTAGATATCCTGTGAGCATTATTTAAAAAGACAGGTAATTTATGCAGGATTTTATTACAATTTGGAAAATGGGTGGGAGGAAACAGAAAACAATCTATATTCCTCTGCCAGTTGAGATGAGTTATGCAGTGAAAGTAGGGCAATCCACATTGGGAAACCAGATGTAGACTGCAAGCCTTGAATAGTCAGAAAATTATAATGAAAATGTTGCCGAGCAAATCATACAACAGGACTGTAATGCAAGAACCAACTGTTATTGGAGGAGATACCACCAGTCTGTTGAATGTTTCAACTACCACTGAACCAAATGCTGAATGCTTTAGTCTTGAATGCCTGCATTCATCGCAAGTTATCACCTCTAGATCTGGACCTATAATGTATTTTCATCGCACGCCCCTCTGAAAGCAACACAAACGTCCTTCCCCGTCACTTGATGGAACCATGCTACACACCTGAATAGTAAGAACACTTCCAGGCAAAGAATATTTCCCACTAAAATGCTCATTTTGCTACCAGAAGGTTATGCGGGCTTGCCAGAAAGTTTCGTCTGACTCTTCGCTACAAGCCTTTTTGTTTTTGGAAGCTCCAAAATATAGCATATACATAAGGTGAGCTACATCAGGTGTTGCTCCCACAAAGGCGCAGCATATTTTATAAAGTACACTATTGTATTGTCTCGAAGAATAAAGCGCCACTCATTAAACTTTCACAATAAAGCTTTGTCCACAAGTGTAGGCCGGCTCCACATTTTTATAACATCTTCCTCCTAAAACAGTCACACCAATGCAGTCGAATGCCTTTGTAATGAAGGGCTTGGGACATAATTTCAAGAGAGACAGTGAAATAAGTGCACACACACAAAAAGAAAGTGCTGGTGTACTTTATTTACAAAATGATTTGGGTTTCTACAGCAGCTTTCAACATTTTTAGTCACAATCAAACAGAGCTCATATAAGGCAACCAGCACATAGTGGTGTAGCCATAACATTTTTTCATTGAGGCACCCCCTTTACCGTCAATGAAGGAGGGAGGGGGGGGGGGGGGTTAGGTGCCACCCCCTCCGTCCTGGCTACACGCTCCTGCAGCGTGTTGAACAGATACATTCCGAGTTAATTGCACATAATATTATTTGGCTCAAGTGTTTAAAGAGTTCTGCTTTTGTTTCAATATTTGGAAACGCCGCTATGTACGTGACTATTCACGTCACATTTTTTTCATATCGTTGGCAAAGTCGTCGGCAGCACTACTGTGGAAGCTGCAGGACATCTTAGCCAATAGGTAGGCTGACTGTCCCTCGAAATGTCTTCATCCGTGCCGCGTCGTCTGCTCGCCGCAACACCTATCCGCGGTATATGATGTGCATTGTGCGCCAAGGTCCTAACATGTCACGTACATCGCTTTAACGTATCATGTATCAAGCAAAAATAAAACTCTAATCCCTCCAATAATCAGACAATTACGCCCAGAACTATATTCCGCTGGGCATGGATATTACCAAGCTATATTTGACCCTTTTCGCAGAGCAGTTGGTTCTCGAGAAACAAGATGACATTTTCGGCGGCACGCCGCGCCCAAGTGGGAAGCAATGGGAGGCACTGCTGGCCAGCGACCGCCGCAAGGACCAAATCGGTCTAGTGCAGCGAGCTCGTAAGGTGGCTGAGGCCAACGGAGGCTTGGACTAAGGGAACCGACCCTGCTGAGCCCAGCTGGGAACAGAAGCATCAAGTCTGAAGATCCCGGCAGGCAGCCGCGCAACACCTCTGTAAATAGAGCCAAATAAAGTTTTACAACAACAACCTTGCCACAGCGAAAGTGCACGAATACAAAGCTATTACCGCTTCTGCCCCGTTTGTGAGCGATCAGCTGTCGGAAATGCAAGTATGTTTTCGCTTACGCACTGTGCTCCATTCATGCTGCAAAATGTGGAGCGGTGGATTGAAGACGTGCAGTAGTTGACTGCAGAATAGTGACTGGCATACTAAGGAATGGAATGAATATGTGTGACCAAGTTCATGGACTGTTGTTACATAGGACAGCCTGTGTTGCTGGCCCTTCTCGATGCACGACTTTCCTCGTGGATAAAAAAATTTCACTCATTCGCCCCCAGCGCTGTATCGCTATAACCTCCAAAGACTTCAACCCCAGAACGTCGGCAAGAGTGAGTATCGCTCGTTAAACAATAACAAAGGGAGTAGCGCCACTTCCTGGCATAGTAAGTTTCGCACACATTATCTACACTCATGTAGCTCGCACGCAAACTTACGCACACTCTATCGCCAACGTATTAAGAATGTGAATGGACACACGCTTTAATCAATGCGCCGACAGCACACGAATGGTTGAAGCTGAATGCTTTGTGACTGTCTACAGGAGTAAGCTACTTACTATAGTGATAATACATCTTTGCTACAAGCTATATACAATTAAAGTACAGAAAAGCTACGTTCGAAGCCTTGTGTGCAGAAACAGTAAATCTATTGCAACCGAGCACACTCGCAAGTGATTAGGCAGAAAATCAGATAGTGATTGACCGCACCGACGAACTTCACCGAGTCAGAAACGTGACAAGCCGCTGTTTCAAGGTATTTGCCAAATATAGAATGAAGAGCAAAACACACTGATCCTGATTCAATTCATAAGCTGAAAGTTTCGATAGCTTGGAATACATTTTTAGCCTCGCTTTTGGAGCAAGCATGATATACACTGCTCTCGCCGTTTGGACAAAGCTTTATGAGCTCTGAAAGCGCTTTCACATGTCCTCTGAAGCTGTGGCCAAAGCTTCATGTCGTCCACCCATGCGTCTACGTTATTTCCCGAAACAGAGGTTTACAGAGCTGCACCGGGTCTTATGTGCATTCATTGTAAACAGGGAGGCAACGGAGGTAGCTGAGGCAAGCAATGGCCGCGCCCACGGGATCACCGCGAAAAGGGTATATGTACATCTCGTATCTTCTGCAGTGCTGCAAATGGCTTGTGGCTCTCCCGGGCTGGGATGAGTTTTCTAAAGCCGTTGCTGCAGAAACTATAAAATACGCTCCAGTTACCTTGTTCTCAGCTCGTGCAAGCCCGTCTCGGTCTGCTTGTTTTCAGTTGCTTTTTCTTGCCCGGTTCTATTGTAACGTCATTTTACGCACGGCAACTATAAGCTTGTTACATTAAATAAATAAGTGCATGGACGCTCGAAAGATGGCGCGTACAATTATCGTCGTCGTCAACACAAATGATGGCGAGGAGGCAGCGTTGTCTCCCTCACCACATCCTCACCGGCCGCCCCTCGTTTTCTCCGGAAAGCCAACAAAGCTGGTTCTTCATTCTATGACCAGCTGCGCCAGCACTCAGTGCAGCCACTACACCAAGGGACCGTATCGACTCCACAAGCGTTTTCGCCGAAAACTGGCGGCGCGTGGATGGAGGGGCTTTACCATCGACGAGCTAAGTATGCGTCCTCCGTGGAGGTAAAGGGACGCAGCTGGGCCGGGGCACGGCCCCCTAGGCCGCATACCCTGCTACTGCTAAACACCGCGTCGTCGACCGGCAACCCCTCCATAGCTAAAATAACTAGTCCCCAACTGCCCCAACTAACAAGATCGACAAAGATGCGCCACGAGTCCACGGCCGTGGCGCAGCAGTTGGTTCTTTAGTCTATGACGCGCCCGCAAGCGTACGCGGAGTGGGCTTGTGCAGCATCGCGTTGTCGGGCACTGCGCCTGCGCGGGAGGCGAGATAATAATAATAATAAAAAAAAAGGGAGGGGGGGGGGGGGGGGAGAGACAACGAGCGAACGTTTCTCTGCACAGCTGTAATGGAGGAAGGTAAACTTCCCCCATGACAGCTGTCCTTGGAGGAAGGGTGGCGGGCACGAGCGTCGAGCCGAGCACGAACTGTTCACGAGCGAGAGGAGCCAGTGCCCCCTCCTCCCTGCCCCTTCCACCCATGGCGCACGCGCCACCGCCGCATTTGCTGGTCGGCAGAAACGTGTGTGGAGGCGGGACTTATTGGGTTGCTAGGCGGCCTTATCATACGCACGCCTACGCTTTCCCTCGGTGCCTTTGTACCGCAAGTCCGACCTCAAACGAACCACCCACCGCCGCCAACACCAAAAACGGACGAAAGAGGCAAATGATGCTATTAAAAATTTGGTCACGCAAAACTCTTTCTCGCGGGGAAGTGGAGCGGGAGGGAAAGTACACCGTTACGGTACAGTCTAGCCACTGTAGTTACGGTTTATCACTTTATTTTCTTTTTCACAGCCTCGCACGCCGTCCGGGCAGGGTCCTTCAGGACCCTGGTCCGGGGCTAGCCTGGCGATCTCCCAAAACTACCCAAATCCTCTACCCAAAACCCCTCGCATGCGATGATGATGATCAATGCTTGAAGTGGAGTGGGAGGGAAAGTACACCGTTACGGTTTATCACTTTTCTTTTGCACAGCCTCGCACGCCATCCGCGGTTATCCTGGCGACCTCCCAAAACCCCTCACATGCGATGATGATGATGAATGTTTGTGGTTATCTCTTGGTTATTTTATTTGAAATGGGGGACAGGAGGGAGGAGGTGGTGTCAAAAACCAAATGCAACCCGCCATCTATGACGTGTTTCCGGCCCTCAAATCGATTCCGTCGCGTGCAACCAGCAAAAGCAAAGCCTTTGAGATCTGCATTTGTTACTTAAAGGGCTTCGTCACTGAGGCGTGGATTTGAAGCACCCGAACCTGAAGTAAATAAAAAAAATTGTTTTTGTTACCACAGGTGTGACCCACCAAATTCGAACAAAAGATTTACGACGCTTGTTTAAGATCTCGGAGGCTAAACTTGATTATCGGGAAGCTCGTCGTGCCGACTTTCGTCTGCGCCGGCGCAAGCGCACTGGCGCTGGCCACCGCACTCCCGCACGTATGCCGTCGTGTTGCCAAAACGTTGGCCAAAACGACCAAGTTGTACGGATTGTACTCATATGCTGTACTCGCTCCGTCCGCTTGACGGAGTGCACGGTCTGCGTCAAAGTCACGGTGGTCCAAGCTTTTCGAGCTTGTTGACGTCACAGTTGCGTTCAAATTCAGATACGTTTGTGCGTCTGTGTGCGTTCGTCTAGTGCGCGCATTTCGTGTGCGGGTCGTGCGGGTGCTTTGGTGCGTTTGCCATGGATGCCACGGAAGAAGGAAATGCGCCCTTAAGGCCACACCGGAAATGCGGTAAGACGCTTGAACATGTTATAATGGTTCGCAAGCCTTCAAGGCGTTGCGAGGACCGCTTCTAAAGGAACGTTCGGTGACAATGACGGCGGCACTCGCATTCGTGGAAGCAGAACGCTTTTGGGACGCCGGAGGCCGCCATGTTTCGAAGGCCTTTGCTTACCACCACGGTTTAATATTTAACGGACTGTGGGCCTTCTGCAACGATCGATATGCATTGTCTAGTCTCGCCAACTGATTTTTATGTCAGACGGGGTGTGCGAAAGCAGACTGCACCTCTCAGTGGCTTTAGACGACGCTTTTCACACGACGCTTTTCACGTTGAAATGGAAAGCTGCCGTGACGTAGTCAGGTGAACGCTTACCACGAACGCGGAAGAACGCGGGATTGTGGTAACGCCACTGGCTATTTTCTTTTGCATCTGGGCTTTGCGTACGACATGCCTCCATATTTGCTACTTGACCTCTTGTGAGGATCACGATGTTGGACTTCGCGGGCTGGTGCGGCTCACGAAAAAAAAAAAAAAAAAAAAAATCGATGGACGTTATATTTGCAGAGTGGGCGCCGGCGCCGATTTGCTGTTGGTTTGAAACATTTAGAAGCATAGAAGGTTAGGCGAGTTACGATTTTATGATGTAGCTGCACAGTGCGAGAAAACGTGGACGCAGGTCAAGTAAAGACTGGACGAGCGCTGACTTGGAAATGAAATTTATTACACACAGGGGGGGGGGGGGGGGGGGGGATAGGAAAATGAAAACAAAAAATTGACAGTCACATTAGCACACGCTAAAGAGGGTGAAGGCGAAAGCCTGCGCACTCAAGAGACATTAATTAAATTACTTGACATTCTCATTCGAATGCATTGTTACTTCTTATTACTTGGTATTTCAGACCAAAAGTTGCAGGTTCGAGTGCCTAAATTGCCGTTACCTTAATTGACTGTGGCTTAATTAACCTCGCCATAATGAACACCAAAGGTCGCGGGTTCGAGTGCCTTAATTAGTTCTATATTAACTGTGTCTTAATTAACTTCACCTTAACACCAAAACTGGTGGGTTCGACTCCCACATAAGCTCGAGGGTTTGACTCCCACCGAAGGTTGTGGGTTCAAGTGGTTTAATTAACTCTATCTTAATTAACACAGTGACACACGCACCATCAAAATTGTTGCGTGAGCATTGCTTGCTTGACCAGCACAACATCAGAATTGTTGCGCGACCGTTGCTTGCTTACTCGTAGAAGACGACGACGGCGACCCGCACACCATCACAATTGTTGCGTGAGCGTTTGTATATAGGTAAGACGCGATGCCGAGTTGCTGTAATAAGTAAATTACTACATCGTGTCATTGTGTACGATTCCGCTTCGACGACACAGTTTTGGCTCAAGGACGTTGAAGGTCGACTTTACGATGAGACGTACAAGGCTTTCGCCTTAATAGTGAACAGCACGCATGCTCGGACAGTAGGTTTCATGGGGGCTCAACACCGGATTTTTTTCCTCAGATTAGCTTTGCTCTTGGGTTAAGTCAGCGACTGTTGGCTAACGCACCTGTCTCCATGTCCATTCTGTGTGTAATAAATTTCAGTTAGAAGTGAGTGCTCGTCCTGTCATGTCTTCACCAGTGTCCACACTTTTTTGTGCTGTGCAGCGACATAATGAAGTCGTTTGAAACCTGTTTAGAAAGTAAAACAAAAAAATTGTGTATGGGGATGGCCAATGAAGAGCGGCAGAAAAGCTCAAAGTTCCCAGCCCCACATGTGCGATCAGCACATGGCTTAGTAAATACAACATAACGTCGCAGAACAATGAATACAATTTTCTCAGAATTGCACATTGACAACATTGACAAATCATATTTGTAGTAGATACAAACGGTACATTTTGAAGACACTTTAGTCTCCTAAGCTAGTAAATAACAAGAAACTCACTATGAAATATTGCCTTCATTATGTTTGCATTATATGAAATATTGCCTTCATTAACAGTTAACTGTGCACTGACTGACTTGCATTGCATAAAAAGAAGTTGCACATGAAATACTAATATGTGTCTTCTTTTTCTAAACTTTTGCTCACTGGCTTTTTTATTTGTGGTGTAGTGATGGGGTGGGGGGGGATTCAGAAAATTAGATACCCTGTAAAATTTTTGCGTACTGTAATTTGTACATGATTTCTTTCTATGAAGTCTTCTTAGGTTATGGGCATATATTTCCCAGCAGCATGCCTGCAAGAAAGAGTGCATCTGCATCTAGGTTTATTTCATCATATATGAGTAATACAATTTTTTTTTATGTAGACACTTTAGATTAACAAATTGTTTTTATCAAAGCATGCTACAGTATGTGTTGAACCTGGTGCACTTTCGAAAATACTGTTACGCATTCTTTTTTGTAGGCTGTAATACTATCTATGTTTTTCTTGTGGCTACCCAAATGAGAAAAGGCAGTGTTGAATATGTGAGTATGCTAATGTGTAGTACAGCTGCTTTATAACCCAAAATTTGAAGAGATATGCCTTATCTAATTGACCTGATGGATTGGGGATAGCTGACACATGTTGAAATAAAAAACCAGTTGAATGATTCATGAAACATGACACCTAGGAATTTATAAGACGTAACGCGCTTATTCATAATTCGCATCACTCCCCACAAAATAAGTTTTCATTCATGGTGAATGCATGTACTTGTATCTGGAAAGTAACTTTTTCTTTCTCACACTTCATTTTAGTGTATTTGTTATTGGTAACAAAACATTCTAACCAGTTTTTTTGCATTCAGTTGGAACATGGGCACTCGGAAGCAAATGTCTGGAGACCACTGCATCAGCAAAAAATGAAGCTTTCTTCTAACACTGCTCCACAATGTGGAGTTCCTTCAATACATTGCATTGGTTCAACACGCGCACATAAGCAGTACCACTTTATTTCAGCCAGAATGCCCAGGCATCGAAAAAAAAAAATAATAAAGAGTGATTGGGGGGGGGGTGGCACCACTGATCTCATTTTCCAGCAAGTGTACGTGCTTTGTCCTGGCGAAATTAAGATGGCGCTGCATTTAGCGGAACAGCAGATTGCTACAGTGGCACAGATGCAGTTCTAAACGGTTCTATCCGGGCCCGCCACAGTGCTACGGCATCCTGCTTCTGAGCACGGGGTCGTAGGTTCAATGCCCGGCCAGGAGGGGTATTCTGGAAGCGTCCACTTCGTGGACATGTCCATTTCGTCTGCTGCTGAAGTTCTGATTGGCTGGGCTGGGGTACACGTCAGAAGGAGACAGGCACTCCCAGCTAATCAATAATTTAGCAGCAGACAAAACGGACATGTCCACTAGGTGTGCACTTGCAGAATACCCCCACAGATCTCAATGAGGGCATGAAATGCAAAAACGCTCCTGCTCTTAGATATAGGCGCACGTTGACAAACCTCAAGTGGCCCTCCACCGCGGCATGTCTGAAAGCCTCAAGTATTGCTTTGAGACATTACTTCCCATCTATCGATCGGTGGTCTCCAGCTAACAAGGAGTGAGAAAAATGTAGAGGAAGTGCTTGCACGAGTCCATGCAATCTTTGCACGATGGCCATTGTGTTAAATGAATTGGCTTTTCTTTTATTGGGGGTTAACGTGCCAAAACCACAATCTGATTATGAGGCGTGTGCCGTATGTGGGTCTGTGGATTAATTTTGACCACCTGGGGTTCTTTAACGTACACCCAATGCACGTGCACTTCGCCCCTATCGAAATGTGGCCGCCGCGCCCAGGATTTGATCCCGCGACTTTGTCCTTAGTAGCCAAGCCACCAGCATAGCCATTAAGCCACCACGGCGGGTAACTGGCAAGTTGACTGTCAGTGTAATGGCGAGGTTTTTACTACCTTGTCACTCTTTCGACACCTTGTGATGCTTTGTCCAACTACAATGTGTTTGAGTTCTTGTCGAAGGAAAATGATAATCGTAAAAGGGCTGCATGTGAACGATTATGTCACTACCAATGCTTTATACCAGCAGTTAAGTAAAGTATGGTATTTCACTGCAGTATTTGCTTGGTGTGTTGTCTGGTTAAATTCTTCATCACAAGATTCACTACCAGCGCTGTTGCTGCCATACACCTCTCTGGTAACTCGGTAAAATGCAAACAGTACAACTAAAAGCTCTCCTTCTATATGTGCTCGAATATCAAATGCACTCTCAATTTCTGCATTACACATTACTGTATGGTGTTATGTCGTTGCTATAGACTGCTTCTCTAAAGCTTCATTATTCTGTGTGTTTACAAGCAAGATGTGCAATAATGCAACATGTTTCAGTGTCAGTGATACTAGTGAACCAAATATTAATTGAAAAAAAAGTGAGTAAGCTTGATGCAAAGTTATTTACCGAAAAAAAGCCATCGAAAGTTCTAGAAAAAATTTTTAACCAAGAAAAAAAAAAAAACTAGCTGCAAGCTTGCAATGGAGGCGCAATGCTAAAGAGACAGCGGAGCTGATGGGCACCTAGCTAGTCCTGGCTTTTGGGCTAGGCTAAGCACTACCAATCATCCCCAGCATTTTCCGGAATTTATTGATTACTGATTGATTATTGATTGGCTATCGCAAGGTATTGGCCACGTATTTGGGCTAGGCTAAGCACTACCAAGTCATCCCCAGCATTTTCCAGAATTTATTGATTATTGATCGATTATCGATTAGCTATTGATGACTGACAAAGCTTAAGTAGTCCCAACCATGGTTAGCTAGACTTAGCCAGGCTCAGCTTTGCTAGTTCCCAGGGGTATGTGCCATTACGCTTGGACTTTTTCTGCACTACCACCAGGATCGGCCCACATTCTTTGTGGACGACTAACGGAATAATGGCCGGCTTAAACAGCTCCGCTGTTAAAAATCGAATTAATTTCTCGTTGTAAATAAAAGCCGAAAAATGTTGAATTTTGTGACTGTAAGAACAAATGACACTGAACCCTACTCATATCACATGAAATTATGAACTCGTTCAGGTGTGCTATCGCATGCTTCATGCTTTAAGCATGTGCTATAGCATATAAGTCCCCGAATGTGTGTACAATTAAGGCAGTACTCTCACAGTTTATGAAGCTGATTATGTTGCAGTACGGCGACTTTCCCAAGAGGCCATCAGTGGCATGTTGGATGACCTTTCCGACAGCATGGACGACCCTGATGACCCTGACTTCATGTTGGAGCCTGACGGCCACCACAACAAGGTACAGCGCACACCGAATAAGAGGTTACGTCGGCCTTCTTCGGGCAGCTCAAGCACGTCTAATGACTCCGACTTATCAGCCAAACCACCCAAGAAGGCTGCCGTCCCACTCAAGCAAGTTGGAAAACCGTGTTCGGGGACCATAATCACAGTGGTGAAGCCTGGCTTCAATTTGATGGAAGATGCAAACGTCACACAGCATACGTAAGTAAAAACTTGAATTAGTCTAACTTAACCTAGTGAGTTTTCAGCTGCATGGATAAGCTCTCGGTAAAGCATTTTATTAAATAAATTTAGGACTATTTGATTTTCGAACCAAACTAGGCTGCTGCAGAAGCTTGCGGCCACTGAATGCCATGAGAACACTCAAAGTGTAGTGACAAGTGTGTTTGCAAGTATATGGCTTTGAACTGTGTGTTACGCATGGAACAAGAATACATCTTTAGATCATGGGCCAGAAGGCAGAGAAATATTTTGCGGCGAAGAAATGTGACACGGCGCCACCATTTGTGGTGGCGCTGTGTGGTCGCACAGCACCTAAATCTTCAGACACCAGAAACCTCTGTCGCGACAGCGTATGCTTCTAAAACAAACCTGTTTGAGTATTACAACTGCTGAAAGAACCAAAGGAAACTATTTGCTTTACAACGGTAGAAGGAGCCATTGAAACAAATTTGGTTTACCTAAAGAATTATGCACTTGAAGGCATGTAGTATTTGCTGCAGTGAGGATGTTTAGGTAACGTTTGTTGTTTTGTTGTGTAATTTTGTAAAGAGCAGAGCCGGCAACTGGCACGACTGCAGTGGTAGTATATTGGGCTATACATACATGCAGACTCTGATACCTATGCTGTCCTGTGTTGAGCTAAAGCCCCTCCACACACGTTTTCGCCGACCAGGTTCAGTACCGCCAACCTACTCTCCTCCTCCGCACTCCTCCCTCACTCACCCCCTCAGTTTCCGGCATTAGGCGGAACTTGCGTAGCCCAGCGTCTGGTTTTAGGCGGAAGCGACGTCACAGCTGCGTAGAGGTGCAAGCCTGAAACAAGCGAAAATTCCGGAACCGGAAATCCCGGAAACGGAAGAACTGGAATCAGAAACCTCGGAAGCGGAAATTGGGGAAGAGGAACTGGTTTGAGCGATGAATCGGGGAACAGCGGCGCACATCAAAGGTTGGCGCTACTTAGCAAAAGCGGCGGCAGCACATGGATGGAGGAGCTTTATGTTGAGCCATGTTGGGTGATGGTGTAGTTTCCGTGAAATGGAAGTCTGCGGGAGACCACAAGAAAAACAACTTCAGCTGTAAAACTCGAGAACTAATCCTGTTACCAGGGTTTTCTTGTGTAATGTGTAGGCAATGAAAGCGGATAATGGGACTCTGTAACCGATGACGAATGACTACCGAAGATCATTTTCTGTGTCTCATGAAATACATGTCATCGCTTATCTTTCCACCATAAGTGTGGGTCTGTAATATTGTGTCTTTTGGAATGAAGCAATTTAGAATGCACTTGCAGAAGTCCAGTGCTTTTGTAGCTTCCATTGGTGAGAAAATTGTTTGCAGTCTGTAGACAGTGCTGCCATGGACATGCGAGGCAAATGTTATTCCACTGAATGCAGCAAACAACCTTGCGTAAAAGACCCTTTCTCTCCAAGAAAGCCATTTACGACAGCTTGCAGCCATATCTCAGCGAAACAATCTAGGCATCCCACCGGAAGCACCACAGGGGTGGCTGTTTATTTTTAATAAATGTTTTTCTCCCTCTCTCCTGTGGCTACCGAGGCTTCTCTGTTATTATGCCCAGTTCAGGATGTCACATCGACCTGCACCAGCCGTTGTTCATGATCATGAGTTACACCTGAGCATGCACATCCCTCTAGTCCTCTAGCTGTTTACTCTGTCGCCACTCCTTCATCACTCTCTGGCACTTTTGTCAGGTCCTACCTTGAAGGGTTGCCATAAGTGCCTTGTGAAAAGAAGCAAAACTAAGAAAGAAGCAATAGGCAAGGCACTATCATGGGGCCGAACTGAGAGAAGCATAATAAGGAGGAATGGGCAATCTAAACATTTCACTCTTATATCTCCATCCTTATTATGTTATTTTTCGAAAACTTGTGCTACAATTGATCTTAGCCAAAAGGCCGAGAAGCGATTGGCCGTATGCTCTCATTGGCCGTATGCTACCCGCCGCGGTGGCTCAGTCAGCTAAGGCGTTGTGCTGCTGAGCACGAGGTCGCGGGATCGAATCCTGGCCCCGGCGGCCGCATTTCGATGGAGGCAAAATGCAAAAACGCCCGTCTGCTTGCGTTGTAGTGCACGTTAAAGAACCCCAGGTGGTCAAAATTAATCCGGAGCCCTCCACTATGGCGTGCCTCATAATCAGAACTGGTTTTGGCATGTAAAACACCAGAAAGAAGAAAACTTTTGCGAAGGTATATTCATTGAAAGGCGGTGCAGGGCCCATTGAATGTTTATGTAATCTTGTGATAAGTGTGTTGTTCAATGCAGAGGACATTCCCTAGTGCATCAAAAGTCTTACTATAGTATAGAGTATGCAGCGTACTTGAAAGAAAATTTAGTTACATATGTCTTACGCCACTTTCTTTGTTGAACTGAACAGTTCATCATGTTGTGGCTTGTTTTACTAGCAGCTGACATGTCATGTGCATCTTGGCAACAACCAAATTTTGCCAACGTGTTCGCCAATAAAATTTTCATTATGGTACAGTAAAACCTCGTTAATATGTACCCGTTTAATAAGCAATTCCGTTGAAATATTGTCGCGATGAATCCCCCGCACTATGGTCATTGAACATAAGGTATTGGTTGACCGCTTAAGCCGTAGTTGCTCGATGCATGCCAGATGGTTAGTGCACAGCGTTTACGCAATTTTTTTGCGTGTACAAGCGTGGAATCAGTGAAATGTCATGTGCGCAGACCATAGATAGCGAAATTGCGGTGTCCGGACCTTTCCTGAACTGCAGTCGCTACCGATAGGGACGTCAAAACATGGTAGCCATGACGTGTTTCCTCCTCCTATAGCTTCTAGCGCTTCCACGTTGTTATCATGGATGACGACGCTGGATGATGGTCCTTCCGTTTTCGACGCGGCTAGTGCGTTGACCGTCATGAGGGCGTTCGCAGAGAAGTGGGGCGTAATGGAAAAACTGGCTTGCGGTCCTGCCGAGTTTGACGATGCCGTCGTTGCTGCAAGGCCGCCACGGCGGCAAGTGAAAATCAGATTTTTTTGTTGCCTGCTTGCAAATAAAACTTGGCTGCGTGTGTGTTTGAGTGAGAATTAACATGTTTTTTTGGCTGGTAAGTCTAGTTGCTCATCTGCAATTCTCAATTAGTACATCGCTTAGTGCGTACCTGATCCGCGTTCCCGGAGAAATACGTATTAACGAAGTTTTGTCTGCTGTGATTGCAGGCTGGCATGCTGCTTTCCAGTTCCCCTCTTGCCCTTCGCTTCGCATCATGCTCGGCTTCATAGCTATGTATAAACTCAGCCCAACAGTTTGTTTTACCAACAACGCAACTTGTTTCACGGAAGAATTTCTTTCTCTTCACCACTCTCACGTGCCTATAACGCAACGTGTATGAGATGTATAAAAGTGCCTTTGGTGTGCCTTTTATTAAGATTTGACGTTCCTCTGGAGTAATTGTTTCATTATTTTGTGGGCATGTTCGAGGCACTTTGTTTTAACTATAAGGTCCTTCAGTCTCTTGTGTTAGCCGGTGTGCTCCTGTGTTCCAGTTTCAATATCTGTCTGTCGTGTTGTTCCGCAGGCCCACCACTCATGGGACCAGGTACATCTGCTGTGTACGGAACTGTGCCTCGCGGGGCTTGAGCAACCTGGACGGCCTGTGGTTGTTTCCACTTCCCCAGGACGACGAGACTCGTCGACTGTGGACTGAGGAGCTTCCCATTGACCTGGAAGGAAACCGTCCTGCCAGCCCCCGTGTGTGTTTTCGGCACTTTGAGAGCTCCAAGTTTGTGCGACGTCAACAGCGCTTGCTGGGTCTCCAGAAGGGCGCGGTTCCGTCTGCTACAGCTGGTGTAGCACATCCAAGTGCGCCTAGCAACAGCTCCAAAAATGCCAGAAGGAGCACTCCGGGGGATGCCGCAAGGGCCTCGCAATCTATTAGACCTAAAAGCGTTGTGAAACAGTCCTCTGCTTTGCAGCCGTCGAGAATGATGTTAGCCAGACCATTAGCAGAGCCAGATATTAAAGGTCCACCGATTCCAGCGTCGCCACCAATTGTGGGAAGCGTTGCGGCAAGCTCGGCTTCATTGAGCGCTCAACCTAGCCAAGTAAAAAATGAGATTTTCATCGATCTCACGTCGGACGAGATAACAACTGACGTTGAGGGTGACATTGGGAAGTCCCAGTTAGCTGAGATGTTGCGTGAAACACCAAAAGAGGAAGCTTCCACCAACATGTCTCATGCCGGGCAGTTGTCACTGTCAGCAAATGGGACAGGACCATCTGGAAGCATGGATGGCATGGGTGAAGAGAGCTACGAGCTCACGCTGGAAGATATCGAAGAAGAGCTGCCCTGGGTAGTCCCCGACATGCACTGGGATTCTGACCTGAAGGACGACCGGCTACACCTGGTATGGAACAACTCACCCGACCGGGAAAGCAGCAAAAAAGTCATTCTCGAAAAGGACCTGCGAGTGAGTGTGTACGTTGGCAAAAAGCAAGTGGTATTGGGCGTGCAAAAGATCACAACCATCGCGAGTCTCAAGCAGCTTTTTACAGAACTTGGCAAGATGTAGGTGGTTGGCCGTCTCAAGCGTCAGCTCTCACGTGCGCGTGTTTTCATTGTTTTCTATTCATTCCCTACCTGTTGGAAAATATTCCTCGGTGGGGCGCAGTTTCATAAAGCTTTTGCCGGCGAGACTTCCGGGAACTTTTTTATGTACCGCTATCTTTCTTGCTACTGCCTTCATGTTGTATGTTCTCGTGAGTGCTCACATTTTTTTAGTGGCGTGAACCGAGGAATTGGAGGCACGAGCACGTGCTTTGGAAAGTTCTTGAGACGACATGATGTGCACCTGCGTCCCGTGTTAACAGCGTAACGATCTGTACAGACAGTTGCTTTGTACATACATTTCTGGTTGTTACCTTTCAGATGCAGTACTAGTTATTCAGGTGGACTTGAATCTATTACAACTCTGAAAAAACAGTCAATGCAAAGTTAAGTTGACAAACTTGCTTTGTACAAGTATAGATAACTAATCCTTGGTGCAGAGCACGTGAGAATTTATTGTCAAAACTGGCTCCATTTGTGTTGAATTTTTTTTTTAAGCAAAAGTCTGTTTTCTTTTAAATATTGTATCTGGTGTGCTTTGACATGTGTGTTTGTGTTAATTTTATTGAGGACCAGGTGTCTTAGTCTTTCAGTTTAATTGTACATATCTCATCATGTTGTCACCATCATTGCCTTTGTATTTATTGATAGTCAAGTTCACTTTATGTATATATATATACATGATTTGCAAGCAGCTGGACGTGAAGCCAATAAAAAGGTTTCTTGCGTCCCTCCATGCATATGCTTGTGTTGTGTGTGTGCATACGTTGTGTCTATCGCGACGCGAAATTGGGTACGTCCCAGGATTAAGGGTTGTCTTAGGTTCTGTAGCAAGAGCTTGACATAGTTTGTCTTCAGACCCTGACAAAAATTGATTTGTTTTGCTCCGTTCTGAATAATTATGAAAACTAAGATGAGAGTGGGCACTTTTAGAGCACGCACATGCTATTGCAAGTGCCTACAGCATGAGCAGACTAAGACACTGGACAGAGCGCTGGTTAACATCTGATGTTGTTCATCAGTTGTTAGGGCTCACTCACACTGGTGATTGACAGAAGTCGTGTTACCAACTGTGGCTGGTCACCAAGGAGCAACTCGTGGCGATTGATGTTCACATCGGCAAGCGCGACCTGCCTGTCGCCACACTGAAATGTGTCGTGGTTGATGCCGTTCACATCTGTTTGTACCGCTATCGCCACGTAGAATAAGTGTCAGTGTATACAATCGGATGTACAGGAGTGCACAATTCAGAAGCTTTGCTACTGCAGTTGCGTGGCTGAAAAATAGAGCAGTGAGCGACTTGCCCAAAGCAGTCTCCTTTCGACTTTTTGCAACCAACTTGGTCACACAACCTGTGTGATACGTCGGTCTGAATGAGCCCTTAGTCAGCATTCTATCCTGTCTCGTTCCATCCTGTCTCGTTCCATCCTGTCTCGTTCCATCCTGTATCTTCATCTGCTTTCACTGAACATACAGGGTGTTTGGAGTAAACTTGACACAAAGACGAAAAGAGGCTTCAGCAGAACGGAATTTTTTGACACCTGGAAAAGGGACATAGAAATGTAAAGCTGGCAAAGTAAGATCGCTCAGTGAAGCAACTCTTAGCAACCACAGCTGCCGTGAGGACAAATATGCCACATGCGACCTTCACGGTGTCCCAAGGGAAAGCCGCAAAAGCTGCCCGAATCTTATTGATCAACAGGGTCTTGGTATTAGTGACGTTGCGGTTGGTTACCTACTCAACCACGCCCTGCACATAATAATTCATAGGATTGCTATCAGGGTAGTTAGAGAGGCCAGACATTGGGACTGTTGAAATTGCAAAAATTCTCGGACAACCACTTCAGAGTTTTCTCAGTGGTGTTGGCAGGAAGTCGAGTCTTGCTGCCACACGTAGGGTCAACTGGCAGCCACCCTCTCCACCCAAGGTTTCACAACAGTGTGCAGCAGCTGCACATACACATTCCACTTGAGCCCGAGCCCCTGTGGGAAGATGTGGGGGCATCTCATCACCCTCACTGGAGGCACATCCAATCGCCATCACAATTTGGAGACATTTTACGTTCATGACATGCTGAGAACGGAACAAGTCTTCAGCCACGGCTTCATAGTCTCTATTGCACCTCTGCATTTCACATCGTATCGCTTTTACGGTGTTCAAGGTGCATTGAGCAGCTGTCTTGATTGCGGCTTTTGGCTGCCCGGCACGAATCGTCATGATACAGGTAACTCTTCTATAATGTTTCGGTGGCTTCCTCGCGCCCGTTGCAGTTCCGTTTGGTTTGATGGATTTATCAGAAGCAAAAGATAGAAATTATATGTAAATTAAAGCAATATATTTGAGAGTGCATATTTCTATCTAAATATATCAACTGTAAAATTTACCCCAAACATCGGGTACTTGCGCTTTTGCTCCAACAAGCCTAGAGAAACATGTCAGTGAGCATGCTAGGCATACAGAAAGTAGAAAGCGGAAGTAGAAAGTAGAAAGAGGTTTATCTAGCAGTGGCACAATTCCCTAATGACCTAATGTGCAGGAAAAATTGTTGCCTGCCTTAGTGTGTTGCAATTAAGCAAAGCACATAACAGCCTTGTTCCTTTGTAGTACTCCAGATGGGGTAGACGTGTGTGTAGCCCACAGAGCATGGAGCAATAGAGAAATCATTCATGGTGCAAGAAAGAACCGACAACTAAACGTAACAAGGCTACATAGAAGGAAAGATAAGTGGGATTATATGTTGCCATGGATTGCAAGCTTGCTTGGCTGTAGTCACAACACATTAGTATGCCACCACACAATGCGTGTGCAGTGGGTGCTGAATGGACCAAGGCATTGGTCGCAAGGCCTAGCTTTAATATTTACTGCAGACTATTCTCCTGACTCCTTGCCTGATCCCGTTCTTGATAGGCAATTTTCTGCTTTTCTTGTGGAGAACCGAGGTAGCTCTGTAATCTTTGTAGATATTTCCCAAGATGGTTCACGTATGCCTCCTGGGCCGCTATTTTGTAGCGATGCGCTATGCTTTATTCTATGCTAGTCTTATCAACCACCGCTCACTGCCGGCTGATCCCGTTAACGTGAGCGGACCGTCGCTCTGACCACTGACCAAGTGTGAAAAGCACGAAAAGGCATTAGCATTGGAAAGGCAGCGCTACAAAATATCAGCCCTGTACTCCTTGATTACGCAATTCCTCCTTCACTGCTGGTATCTCTACTGAATCAAATGTTCTCGATTCATACACTGGAATCAATCAATCAATAGAGAATCAATCAAAAACCAATCTATGAAGCCATTAGAGAGGTTGATTGTACTCTGCAGATTGCTCGATTACCTGATTGATGACATGGATGTGATCCATTGTAGGGGTTGGGCAAGGAGACACAATCTCTCCAGTGCTATTCATTGCATGCTTAGAAGTATTCAAGCCTTTAGATTGGGAAGGCTTGGGAGTGAGGATCAGCGGTGAATATCTCGGCAACCTTCGGTTTGCAGATGACATTGTCTATTCAGCAACAATGGGGGTGAATTACAACAAATGATTGAGGACCTTAACCAAGAAAGTGTAAGACAGAGGTTGGAGATTAATATGCAGAAGACAAAGATGATGTTTAATAGCCTGGCAAGGAAACAAGAATTCAGGATCGCCAGTCAGCCTCTAGAGTATGTAAAGGAGTACGTTTATCCAGGTCAGTTACTCACAAGGAACCCTGATCATGAGAAGGAAATTTACAGAAGAATAAAATTGAGCTGGAGTGCATACGACAGGCATTACCAAATCCTCACTGGGAGCTCAGCGCTATTGTTGAAAAGGAAAGTGTACAATCATTTCATTCTACCGGTGCGAACATATGGGGCAGAAACTTGGAGGTTAACAAAGAAGCCCGAGAACAAGTTAAGGACCACACAAAGAGCAACTGAGTGAGAAATCTTAGGCATAATGTTAATAGACGGGAAGAGGGCCATATGGATCAGTGAGTGAACGGGAATAGCTGATATTCTAGTTTTCGTTAAGAGGAAAAAAATGGAGCTGGGCAGGCCATGTAATGCGTAGGATAGATAACCGGTGGACCATTAGAGTTTCAGAATGGTGGCCAAGGGAAGAGATGCGCAGTCGAGGACGGCAGAAATTAGGTGGGGTGATGAAATGATAAAATTTACAGGCACAAGTTGTAATCAGCTAGCACAAGACGGGGATAATTGGAGATCGATGGTAGAGGCCTTCATCCTGCAGTAGACATAAATAGAGGATGATGATGATCCTCCTGACATTACTTAATTTGTGGTGTAAACTGCAGAATGCTCAAAGAACGCAATTTTGAGAGGCAGCTCTAGACTTGGCAGATGTGAGCACTTTATTTTGTGACATTGTTAATTTCTGATTGGCGCTTAGAAAAGTAGTCTTCAAGTTGATGTAGGTCAGCAGTCTGACTACTGTACAATGAATTTTTATGACCCACGTGTAGACATGCACATCTGTTATGACAATGCTTGTTACTGTATGAACAACAAAAAGACACTAATGAAAAGCATTAAGCCAGTTTAGACTGACAAAGTATTATTTCAAAACTCTAATTTTCATTAATTTCGCAGTAAAGGGTTGATTACTACTAGAGAAAAAGCAGATAATTTTTTTAACTTTCCGCCAAAACCTCAGCTCTGGTTTTGTATTTAAATGTATTTTTTCCTACATATTTGGGCCGTTGCGACTCAGCGAAAGTTGTTGAAACTTGGTAAGTTCGGTCTTTGACTTTTTTAGAATATACAAACTAGTTCATCTTTACCAATAAAAAGTTAACTACGCCCAAGTAGATGCTGTAAAAAAAAATCTATCACATCACTGCAACCTGGCGCAGGAACTTAACCGCTCGCAAGGTTTGGCCATTTTAAACAGACAAGCTTAGAGAGAGAGGTTTATTTGAAGAAAGACAGAGAGGTCGGCTTGAGCGTTAGTTTGCTCTGGCCTGCTACTCTACAATGGGGGAGGGGGGGATAAAGAGAGCGATGAATGATGATATGATAAGGAGGTGCGTATATACATGTCCATCACGTTGAGGTCATACTAGAGTCGTGCATCGAGTCCAGTGGCTTGAAGGAAGGAAGGCTATAGTCGCTTCGATGACCACAGCTGCACTGTTGGCGTCAGGCCAAGGACCTAATACAATCTCGTCAGATATTGGTCTTTTAGTCACTCGTCGAATAGTAGAAATGAGGCTCTGCCGTTCTCGCGCGTACGCTGGGCATGAGCAAAATATGTGCTCAAGTGTTTCTGGCACTTGGCAGTGATCGCAGTTGGGACCAGTGTCACTGCAGCCGATGATATGCGTATAACGCCTCGCAAGTGTAACACCAAGATGAATCCGGTGTAACATACTTGTTATGCTCCTCTTCAGTTTATGAGGCATGTGGAACTTCATTTCTGGGTCCCATTTGTGCAGTCGCCTGTGTCGTCAATCAGGACTGGTCCAGTACTCAAGTGTAGAGTTCCACATAACACACCGAAGCAGGGCATAAAGTATACTTCACACACTGAGGATCGTTTCTGTAAAGCCACACAGACAGCTTAAATTTCAATACTAATGCCACCGTGGCCCCCTCCTCGACAATGATTCACTCCCAGCCAGACAGTCAAGTCACACGCACAAATGCCGTGACCAAAATCACCATCTTGGCAACGTCTTCTTCTTTCCGGGGTTTTTACATGCCAAAACCAGTTCTGATTATGAGGCACACCGTAGTGGAGGGCTCCGTATTAATTTTGACCACCAGGGGTTCTTTAACGTGCACTACAACGCAAGCACAAGGGCGTTTTTGCATTTCGCCTCCATCGAAATGCGGCCGCTGCGGCCGTCTTGGCAACGTCACTCACGATGGCACGTGACTTTGGTAAATCATTCAATACGGAACGCGCAATGCCGCCATTGTCAATGCGCTGCTCAGCAAAGAAGTATGAGAAGAGAAAAAAGGAAGGGCGCAGGGATTGTCACTTGAACCCGACACGGTCCCTTGGCTCCGGTATATAGGAGAAGGCGGGGAAGGAACGTCGCTTGCGGAGGACGCTACTCAAGCCAAAGGGAGAGAGTGTCGCTTCATGTTGGCAGCCACGGTCATCTCCTGGCGGTGTTTCTTCTTCCTCCTCCAATAATGAACCGATTTAAAGAATACTTTCGGTAAAATGACCCCTAGATGGTGTTTTACCATTTCCAGTGTATGTATAACCAAAATTTACAATGGGGCCTGGTGATGGTCCCTTTAAGGTGGCATTGCCACCCATATTTTTTTTTAATGCCTTAGCATTCTGGGGGTATATGCACTTTCCGGGGGCTATGTATCTATGTAAGTATGCATGTATGTTTGTATCTGCTTTCCCGCCTACCCAGGTCATTGGGTAGTCCATGGTGGAATGGGTAGCGCATCGGGCTGCTTAGCTGAAGGAACAGGATTTGAAACCAGACACCGGACCAACTTGGTTCACCGAGTAGTGTGGCAATGTGTACATACGCGCCATTTTTCAACAAGCCTCTTCGCAGTGATATGGGTCGATGTAGATGCAGCACTGGGTACAGGTACCGCTGTTCATGAAACTCATTGACACCGACTTGGAGTACGAGGTATGTGCCACTCGCTGGTCTCCAATGAACCTCTTTGATACCAACTTGGGTCGTTGGGAATGTGCCAGTATGTGTGTGCCGCTCTTCAATGAACGTCTTTAACGCCAACTTGGGTAACTAGGTATGTGCCACATTACAATGAGGAAAAAAAAGATCCCCTAAATTTCTCCGATGCTCAGCAGAATCGAATCTACGTGCAAAGAGTTCCTCCAGGACGGCAACCCGACACGTTGGCAGGCTGCACCACACATGCACTGGGTATGTGCCGTTCTTCAACGAACCTCTCACCAATTTCGTGTCACTGAGTATGTGCCACTGAGCTGTGCGGCAAGCAAGGGAACAGTTCTCAGCGTTCGCAGGCACCGGCACACCACGCTTCTTGTCTCGGAGGCCACGCACAGACTTCTTGGCAGTGTCACTAGATGGTGAAGCGTGTCCAGAAAGAAGTGCGAAAGAGGAGACCAGTTGACGCATGACGCGTTTCTCAACGTTCGCAAGCACCGGCGCGCCATGCATTTCAGAGGCCACATGCAGGCTTCGCGGCGGCGGCGCTAAATGGCACCGAGTGTTTTTAGGGAAGTGGGAAAGACGAGTCCTGCGGCAGTTCACGCCCCGCACGTAACTTGTTTTGATGGTTGCAATACGTTGTGTCGCTGTATTGATTCAATGCATTACTGTTGACAATCATTGTGAAATAGGTTCTGCCACAGTTTTTAGGTGTCTTTTCTGGCTTGCCAAGCCTATTCTCACCGTAAGAGTGGCTTTGCTTTTTATTGTGGGGAGAGAGAGAAGGGAGGATAGGCGGGGAGGTTAACGAGACTGTCCAGTTTGCTACCCTACACATGGGGAGAGGGTTGGGGGAGTAAAATAAGGAGAGAACACGTGGGTCTAGCTTGTTCCCACGCACTAAGTAAAGTGCCGTTTATCTACAGTTGAGCACTTGAGTCTACTGTCTTCGTGTACTGCAGAACAACTCCTGTGGCTTTCTGGGCTGATGAGTTGTGAGGCCATGGACTTCCAAGACTTTTGCTTCTGTAAAAGGCCGATCGTCCACTCCACTCACGGCACACTGGAGAGTCTGGCGTAATTTCTCGAAGCATGAGCAGTGGCACAGGAGAGTATCAATGGTCTCTTCACATCTGCACTTGGCACACATGGTTGAGTCAGCTGTGCCATTGCGACAGCTGTGTGTGTTAGTGAGGGCTACTCTGACCCATAGCCGACACAGCAGTGTTGCATTTGGTATTGTAAACAGGTAACATTCTGATACGGCTAAAAACCTTTCTTTATAGTGTCACTTAAAATCCATTCAGGCGCTAATTCTGTCCAATTAACTGAGTTTCACCACATTCCTTGCATAGTTAGTGTCATGGAAAGCATCCAGCTGCAGAATGGATTA
Source organism: Dermacentor silvarum (assembly GCF_013339745.2). Classification (NCBI taxonomy): domain Eukaryota; kingdom Metazoa; phylum Arthropoda; class Arachnida; order Ixodida; family Ixodidae; genus Dermacentor; species Dermacentor silvarum. Next base: position 28,098,580 of record NC_051158.1, on the reverse strand, counting down.
AGAATTTACAATTCTTCAGTGAGTTTTGTCAAGCGTACAGAATGTGGACTCCATGCTAGCACTCTACAGATATGAGAATGTCAACTATTTCATGTCTAGCACACTTAAAAAAGCAGCCACTTGTGAATCAGATCATTGTGAAAAACTGTGAAAGAAGTGAGCCCACTAGTACATGGCAACATCCTGGCACTGAGAGCAAACATCCAGCCGTCTACCTTCGAACTTGTTTTACTAGAACACTTTACACATATTGTTCAAGCTTGCAACACTGGCCCAATCAGAAGTGTTTCAAGATGCACGTGGCACGTTTTAATTATCCCTTTCACCGCTGCTTTTGCTTTTGATGCGCTATCTTGGTGCGCACAATTGCACACGCAGTGCCTGAAAGGGTTAGAGGGTCAGTTTACACTGGTGAAGTATTCTTTAAAAAATTATATTTTCATTGCAGTGGCAGAAAGATGTTGACAGCTAGTACCAGAGAAAAGGAAGGCTTTCCGTTTTCAAACATTGTGCCAGAACCTCGGTGCATATGAAGTCTTAGATTTTAAAGTAGATTCTCTTAACTGGGACATTTCAGCGCAGAAAAAGTTATCAAAACTTTCTAGATTAAGCCTTTGGTTTATTTTAGAATGCAATGAATTCCTTTTTTTGTGCACAGAAGCACATGCTGTTAAACATGCATTACATCAGCTATGGGAGGCTAGAGCGAGAACTTCAAAGGAGCGTCAGAAGCTGGCTTTCGTTCTTGGATATTTTCTAGCTAACCAGGCCTCGGCTCACAGTAAGTGTGACCTTTCCGGTCATACTTACTGTGACCTTCCTCGACATTCCACATGACATTCCTTGACTTTTCCAATTGACATTCCTCTTTAGTGTGGCTTTAAAGCTTTTAAAGCAATTTTAAAGCTTTGCCATATATACTTATTTATTATTTATTTATTTATTTATTTATTTATGAATACTGCAACCCTAACATAGGGTTTTGGCAGGGTGGATATACATTTGCTAGATTTGCAAATCGGCAAAACAAATAAATATAAAGCAGGTAAGGTATGTACAAGCTTTCAGACAAGACGACGGTTTGCAATAAACAGGCATAAGGGCATATAATGAAACGAGCACTACATTCAAGCTGATCACGAGTGGAGAATCACTACAGTGATTGAAATAAACAGCAGGAGCACATGTAATAGAATTCAGACACTCACTACTGGAGCAGTGCAGCAAAAAGGTTCACTTGTCTGTGCATTGCCTTTATTTTTGTGAAATAGCTGTGTAGACATCTCGCACTGTGTGTAGCTGCCTAGTTTGGTGTTTGCATTTTGGCATAGCTTGTCAACCGTGTCGCGCATAAGTATAAAAATTGCTGGTGATCAGTTGTTGCATATGCCATGGTAGTTTTAGCCTGTACTTAAACAAATGTGTGAAGATGCTGCTTTTGCTATATTACTATAAGCAATGTTCAATTAAACAAAAATGTATTTGCACCGTAGTGTGCAGTTGAGTTAAATGTTATCAACACCTCTTTTGTACAGCTAAATTTGGAGAAAAAATAACGAGGTCCACACTCCTTGTGCAGGCTTCTGTCTGAAGTTTTCGTTTGCTTCCATTTACTTACACATTAGAAAACATTAGTGCAAGATGCTTCATGGGAGAACCGAGACTATTATGAAGACCTCCTAATTTCAAGAAAGCTTTTTGCACAGCCATGACGATGTTTTAAGCCATGTCGCTTCCAAAACATGCCAAACCTTCCATATCCTAGTAGTATTCCCTCTTGAAGAACTTCACATAGACAGTGGCTTTGGATTTCCCCTTAAGTAGATTTGTAAGAAACTCCACGGGCATGCCCATTTGAGAAGTTCTTCCAGCATGAAGGTTTACTTACATGGCACATTAAAATATTACTTCAGTCAAACATCATTTCAACTAAGTAATCAAATCGACCAGCATTTAGGACGTCTTTCTCTGACAGAAAGGCCGTGCATGTACAGTTCACTAAAATTATATTTCACTTGAACAAAGGTGATAATAACTGGTGGGGTTTACAGTGATACATTCTTTAATGAATGCTGGGTATGTTTGACCCAAAATAATCAATACAGAGGCTATTACAGACACGGTTGTAATTAAAGTAGGCCTTCGGCTTGATTTCGAACACTTGCCCCGTATTCAGAAATGCATCTTAAGTTGAAGCTCATGCTTGACTTGATTAAAGTGACGCGTGGCGTGAACGTGTCCAGGACACTCGTAGCGTTTCCTCTGGCGCGTTCACGACAGGTGTCATTTAAAACAAGTCAAGCATGATCTTCAACTTATGATGCATTTCTGAATACGGAGGTTAGAGTTTAATGTGCAGCCAATTTTTGGTGTGCAAGCGTTATTGCATTTTGTCTCTGTCTGAAATAGTCTTCGTGCTGAAATGCCATAGCCACTAAGACGGGTCTTGAGCTATAAGACTATCCTGAGGTTCTGTGATGTTTGATGACGTAAGTGTTGCTAGTAGTCCCCTAAAAATGTGTGCAAAATTATGGCGACGTAGATACTGCATAGCATTCCCCACCGTACTCTCTTTGGATTGCCCCGTTTTCATTTGTATTATATTGGCTATACTGCCACTGTTTTTGATGTGACTCTTCAACTTAATCCTAGTGCCTTTTTAGCACTGCTACTATCATAAACATATTCCAACTAGCCAAGATTCCTTTCCCTTCACCCTAGTGGTTGCCTATTCCTTCCTCAGCACTTTTGCATCGACGTTGCATCAGTCAAGTCAGTCATCACTGTCTTCTTTCTGGTTGAGAGAGAGAGTTCATTTCTCATTGCATGACCACACCATCTCAGTCTTCGCTTTTGAATTTTTAAGGCAAAGGCCTTAGATCTTTATGTTTCAAGGTCGCGTTGTGAGGTACAGAAAGTCGCGTGACCCAAGGAAGGCCATAAGCGAACCAAAGCATGTCCAGCTGTGTATAAGGGTTGATTAATAATTAGCAAAGTTAATTAATGATTGATTAGTGATTGGATTAAGGAGGATTAAGGTGAATTACAGTAGGCTTTACAAGGCTGTCGCCTTGGCATATTTTAGGCGATAGCTTAGGACATCTGGAAATTTTTTAATCAGTCTAATTGAAAGTGGAAGTGAGTGCATGGGGGGAGGGTCACCCCTTTTTTGGGCATTGTGAGGTCACCGAAATGAGCTAAGAATTATTCACAAATTATGCAGGGTGCTAATTTTTTTAACGTAAACAGATTTAAAAAAAAATCGCTTGTGGCATATATAGCTTAAATTTTCTTGCTGAGCTGGATTACTCGAACAGGCTGATGTTATTAGACTCGAAATAAAAATGCGTAATTGACTAATTAATGAAATTCCACTAACCAACTTTTTAACTAATTACTAGGGGCGGGCGAACATTCAAAACGTTCTAATAGCGAACTGAATGATGTTTTAAATTAAATTATAGGGTTTTACGTGCCAAAACCAGTTCTGATTATGAGGCACGCCGTAGTGAGGGACTCCGGAAATTTGGACCACCTGGGGTTCTTTAGTGTGCACCTAAATCTAAGCACACGGGTGTTTTCGCATTTCGCCCCCATGAATGATGTTTTATTCGATTCGAGGTTCAAATTGAATAGTCACTATTCGTAAATATGGATATCTTTTGAAAAGTTCTTGAATACTTTAGAACGTCTTGGCAAATCAGGCATAAGTTGTAGCGAAAATATAATGAATTTTCCCTGCCGGCATAGTGTAGGCATCAAACATGAGAATTGATCCAGTGCAGCAGGCTACACCACCGAAAGAGCCAGACTTGAGTGGCTATACAACGATCATTTGCTCTCTCCGAAGAGCCCTGTGTATGCAAACAAACTGCTTATTTGTTCGTTGTGCTCCAACTTGTTCATAATTCCCTAAGGACGGTAAAAGACGTGCAAAAAAGACATAACTTTTATTTGCATGCAAATGAATTTGTTGATAACATAAAGCAAGACCAAAGTAAAAGTTTGTGTCAGAAAGGCAAAGTTTATTAGGCTTTATTTTTGTTTTTAACTGTAACAACGGTCAGCTGCACACAGGTTGGCTTCACTGCACATTTTGGCTGTTACTATTTACACGTTTCAACATAACGCGCTGTTCCACAAATTTGCTCTCACTCAAAGTAGCTCAGCTCTTGAATCTACCACGCTTTCTTTTCTTTTCAACACTACCCGAAGCGTTCAATCGTCCCACGGAGGATGCCCTTTTGAAGTAGACAGTTGGCAACACAATAAACAGGCACCTTACCTAATCTGGTGCTGTTTACAATAACCACAGAGCAGAGAACGAGCTCAAAGCGCCTTAAGGGCTGCGTGAGAAGTAAAATGGCACTGGACGAGTTGGGATCATCGTTCGTCTTTTTTGCAAGTGCGCATCACGAACTCAGCTCGTCTTAAACAATGCTCGAGTTAATTTACAATGATTCACAACGTGCAGTGTTATGACAGAAACTTGGCTAACTTTATGAATACTAGGATATGTGAACATCCGTTTTATATCAATTGTGAAAACGGCCACACACTGTTTGAAAACTACTTTTAAGGTATTTGATTCGATTCGCTTCCTTCTGGAACTATATTCGATTTGATCTCAAAAATTGGTACTTGCGTACCCCTATACTAATTAATTCAGTGCACGTATTGTAATGTATGAATTGAAGCCAGTGATTTCACAAGAGACAGCCACTTGGAATGAATTTTTAAACTATAGCACCAGTTTAGAGATAAACACAGTCAAACTTCCAATAAAAATGCACTGTTGTTCCACTTACTTTTTTAACAAAATGGTGTGTTTGTGCATTGAAGCTACAAAACTACTGGAACACGAATGCATTTTGAGTCACAAACTTTGGCAACGCATATCTCGAAACTGGGGTTATGCTCAGAATTCATTCCAAGTACTAGTAGATATAACTTTTTAAGTCACCCGCTGCAACTCGTAAATTTCAATATATGCCATAGCGTAATTAGTTTTAACGTTAATTAGCCGAATATTCATTTCTTGTACAAATAATGTCCGCCTCTGAGAGTAATCCAGCTCAAGTAGTAGAATTGTGCCAGAATGCCACAGACAATTTAAAAAAATAGTGTTGACAATATAAAAAAAGAAAATGTAAACTTAGGCCTCACTCAAGCTCAGACTCGCCAGCATCACGATAAGCTAGGCTCACTCAGGGCCAAACATCCCAAAAATCAGAGACTCGGGCACGCATATTCCCTCTGATTCACTCAGGTTAACGAAACCGCCAACTCATTCAGGCTGGACCCTGCTGGTCCAAACAAAAAGTTTCACTTGGCCGAAACCATGCGGACTCAGCCTTGCATGAAGTGTCGCGACTCAAAAACAATGAGTTATTTGCACAAGCTCACTAACTGGGGCTCACTATGACTCGGACGCACCTTAGGCTCGCTTTAGACCCACTTTGACTCACTGGCTCTATTTCAGGCTCAGTCTTATGAGTAGCTCTGAATCAGTGAGTTGACTCATGAGTTCGCTGATGTATGGGCTCAGTGAACGGTAGCAGACTGCTCATCCTACCCTTCGAAGGCTCAATCTACAGAGCGTAAAAATGAAAACATGCATAGGCTGGCCAAGAGGTGCTATTGCAGTTTGGGTACCTTACTAAAATATGCTGATATTGTCTGGTAGCTGGTAGGGAGGCCATGAAAATGGTACAATAATTTGAATAACGACAGACAAATGCCTGTATCAACACTTGCTAATGCCCGACATGTCCAGCCGAGCTCTGTCCATAGGTATGCGTGTTCCGAGGAGCACATGTGCTCCTACATTCTAACACGCCAGTGCCCAGTCAGATAAGACGCTTGACATAAGTGTCTCAAGATGAGCAACGGAATCGCTGACACGAAGTAGCACTGTATTCTGCTAAAAGCTATTTCCTGAGCCTGCTATAGGCATGTGTTACGGCGCTGCTTTTGGCACGCTAATTTTCATTGCTAGTTGCACATAGAATGATCACTTCTTCTTAGTTACTTTCAGTTCTGTGTGATGTAACATCCAGCATGGTACATCGCCTCAGTGAAGGGTATTCTGCTAACGTCACAGTACTGGAGGTCTTGATGCGCGACAGCCGACACACTGTAAAAATAATAATGCATGCTTGCACAAACATTTCTTTGATCACAAGCACATACCATCACTCATCTGGTAAACACCATTGTTGACTTTTGTTAATCTGACCCCGGAAGAACATGCGGAATTGGCTTGAACCCATCCAATGGCTGCTTTTTAGGACTTTTGAATACTCACACGAAAAAATAAGCTGAACTAGCCTGTGTCAAATGAATGAAAGTCAGCGTTATATTGTTGTTTGAAGTTCTTGTGCGTGTTAACTTGTACTTGTGCTGCCTTCTGCTAGTTTTTGGTTAACCTTCTTGGTAGAACAACTGTCCCCATCAAGCAATGATCCCAGGTTCGATTCCCGAGCCAAACAAATTTTTTTTTACTTTAACGTTTGCATTTTTGAGGGACTTGTGTAGGTTCCTTTTGTAGCATTCTGGTGCAGTCACATTGACAGTAAGTTTCACTTCTAGTAAACCACTTCACAAGAACAAAAAAGACAATGTTTGCAACGGAAACATGTTTATTACAAGTAAAATGAGTAAAAGCCACAGTCATTTGATTAACATGCCTTTGTTTGGCAAAAGAATTGGCTTTGCAGCAAGGTCATCACTTAGCTGCTACTTTTATATAATGACGTAACCTAACTGTTCAAGCAATGGCAAGGAACTTCTTGTCATGCTCTTGTCAGAAGCATTGAACAGACACAGTGAACAGACACAGCATAGGAACTGAAACAAAGAGCTAAAGCAACTTAGAATTCACCCCATTTCAAGAAAGAAGTACAACCAGACACACTATTGCACACTTTGTCAAACGCAGCTGTAACAAAATAGTTCTCGAAGATAGCCTATCACTATGTCTTGCTGGCACACAAATACAACTTCAATTTATCATTATTGAGTGCCGTTTCAGTTTTAATACCAACTTCTTTTGATTGTAATTTTTGCAAAGAAAAAATAAAAAGCTTTAAGGCACAGTGATGACAATTATATGTCATCACACTTATGACATATCACATTTAGCCATTTCTTACTTGGCCTACAGTATGACAAACATTTAATGCATGAAATGCTGTGCTTGATTGTGGCCCTGCATTATAAAGCCCAAGCACATGTCAGAAAATCTAACTGCCAGTGATGTACAGAAATGAGTAACCATTAAGAAAAAACTACTCAACAGCTCTCCGTGCCAACCTTTGGGTTGGCACGGAGAGCTGCAATACATTCAGCAATACATTCAGCTGCAATACATTCAGCAGCAGCCGTGGTAGTATGTCCACTGTACGAGATTGCTGGGATGATCAAGCAGTATCTATCCCCATGGGTCAAACTCTGGTGCCTTCAATTGCAGGCTGTGTGCTCGGCGAGGTTTGTTCCTACGTGGACTCGACCCAACAATGTTTTTTGATGCTCCCGCATAGTCGGTAGAACGCCTACCGGGCTTGCTTTGGGTGTCATTATCGTTGCTGCTACGCCTGAACAGAAGAGACTCCACGAGAGACGGTCGTCTCTTGACCTTCGCTTTCGCGTTCTTTGACGCAGACTGCTGCGATGCGTTTGCCTCGTTTTCCTTGCCACTGCTGAGCAATCGCTCGAAGGCACGCTTGAGCGATGACCTTCGCCGCAGCCTCTTCGGCGACGTCTGCGTGCCCTGCGACACCACTGGCGGCGAAAGTGGCTTGATCACTTGAAGGTGTTGGTGGTAGGGTGAGACAGTTGGTGTAATTATCCCGCCTTGCCCATTATGACAAAGTGGAGAGAGAGTCCACGTCGCGTGTGGGGCTGTAGGAGTTCTCGCGCTAGGTGTAGCCAAGGTTCCAGGACAGCTTACGCAACGGCCCGCTGTGGGCGACGCCGTGTGTGAAGTTATCGCGCTTCGAGCAACCTGCTGCGGCTGCGAAGATAAGATGCTACGCGGCGTCGACGAAGGAGTTATCGCGGGTGGCGTTGGTATCGCGAACGGTTTTCCGTGTTGCACTCTGCATGGCCGCTTCGACAGCACGGGTCGCGTGTTCGTCGCTGCTGCTTCCGCGGGCGAATCTAGCGAATCCGTCTTCAACCGCTTGGGGGGCGCCTGCACGTCTTGCTGCTCGTCGGCCGGCGCGTCGCCGGCGATCGCTTCGCGGTAGGACCAACTGCGACGCAGTCTTTTCTTGATCGCCGCCGCGCTGACGATAGCGAAGTTTCTCGGCGATCCCAACTTGCGAGGGGACGACTTGGCGCCGCATCGCGTCGGGTTGAGCGGACTCAACTTCGCGGCCAGCTGAGGTCGTGCCCAGCAGCTGGGCTGAGGTCTCTCGGTTGACACTGGCGAGCGCTGCGGCGTTCGAGCGCGGCACTCGAGTCGACTTCTCGCTTGCGCCGCGTCGCAGTAGCCCCATCGCCTGAAGCTCCTCGGAGGCGTAGGCTGCCGGGGTTCGGGCGCCGCCGAAAGCACCGGGTCGCCGGGCTGCTGCGCCGTTTGGCACTTCGACTCGCGAACGAGGTTCGTCTCGAGAACACGTCGTCGCAAATCGTAACGTGGCGTCAATGCGTTCCTCGCACGCCCGCTGACACATTGGCGAAGAAGCAGAGCTTTGCGAGTGGCGTCTAACCTGCTGAGCCGTTCTCGACGGGCATCGTGAGCAGTGGGGGACGGCGTGGTCGGCTGGCGATCCGGTGGCGTGCGACAGTTCGAAAGACGATGGCCGGTAGCCGCGGCTGGAGATGCGATGTTTTCTCTCCTTTGCATATCGTGGGTCGCGCAGCAAGGTTCGGACTTGTGGTTCCGGCACGCCTAGTTACGACGCGTCAAACAGGCGTCAAATGCGCGCAGAGCACGACCGTTTCGAAGTTTGCAAACTTCGCGCTGTTCAAGGCTATCGACCAATGGCGCAGCACCATTCAGCCGCAAAAAAGAAACAGAAAAATGAGAAAAGGCTCTGGTATGCGCGTCCCGCCCGCTGACCGGTTCTCGGCGTGTGTACCGTGTGCATGCATATGTGTTCTCTCCCGTGTGCACAGATGATTCTCCAGCGGTATTTCGTTTGACTCGAGCCAGTGCTCTGGGAACAGCTATAAATGCTGAATTCATGTAAACATGAAATAAATAACATAAGTCTACGGTAAGTGCACGCCGCCGAAGAGCGTTTTCTGCTTCGGAAGTTTACGTTTGTTTCAAGGCACACCCGCACATATTCATAACAAATAATAGTGAAAATGTAAAAAAAAATGTGGAACGCTTCACGATTTTGCGTGTCATCCTTGCGCAGGGGCCATGCTAATCTTCTCTGTATCGTTCCAATTTTAGTATATGTACTTTGGAAGTACACTAGACCATCTTTTGATTCACTATATATAGCCACAACTTTCGTCCTTGCACATGGTACCGGGTTACGGCCGCACACGAATTGCATTTATGAAAACATATTGCAGGTTAGAACATTTTTGTGCAGTGCACCAATTTTATTATTTATTCACATCTATCTTTAGTTAAAAATTTAACTGTAATGAATATACTTTTCACGAGTGAAGAAACTGAAAAGAAAGTGTGCGATTGATGACTTTATAAGTACGTGAAACTACGCACGTCATTGTAAATCTGTGTTTAGATAAGGACACTGTTTTTGCATGTTGCCGCTACATGGCAGCACCGCATTAAGGGCTGCTTTTAACTGCTTGGTGTTTGGAGGCTTTTCTTAAAAGCAATTATGCGCGTTCCGTGAAAGGCATTAATTAAAGACATAATAAAATGTTCATTCGATCTGCTGGCCACGCAGATTGAGCCCTCCCACTTTCCATCATCAACATGAGCCTTTGTACACGTGCTGCCACCTTTTGTGGAAAAATTTTTCTGTAAAATTGTTAATCTTTGTTGCCCAACTACTTTACTTATTCCATAGTGCGCAAATATTCGGGCAGATGGCGCTTTCCATGTCAATATGCGACGTTGTCGTAGAACAACATAGTCGATTCCTTGTTTTTTGGCTGAGCTAATGAAGATCTTGCATTACAAGTACACGTGAAATGTCAATTATTAGATAGTGCTTCACGTAAAATTAAATAATATTTTTTGTCTTACTTACATTAGTGAGAAAACTGGTGGACGTCACCGGCCCGAATGGGTGAAGCGCTTTCGCGCCTATAAATAAAGTACGCCCATTGCTTGTCGTATATTGTGGTGTCCGATGAAGATTACAGCTGGAATTACCGTATGATCAGTAATGATTATAATTTGTTTGCTGAGGATGCCTAGACATTTTACGGGGAATGGCCTTCTTTTACAATTTTACTCCGAAGTGCCATGTCGTGGTGCGCGACAAATGAAGTGGCTTCAGAGCAGTTGATAAGTTTCTTTTTTTTTTACACAACTTGCTACGCTGAAAACTTGATCCTAAAAAGCTGTCGGAACCTGTATTTACTCATTGTATGGTGGTAGCGCTACTGGCACTAGGAATGAAGAAAGTAGAAATATGACATGTGCGCTTTTCCTGCTTTCTACAATCACGTTACCAGAGAGAGAGAGAGAGAGAGAGAAAACATTTATTTGGTCCAACGAGGTCGTTGCTCTTGAGGTCGAGCGAGTGGTGTCCTCATTCCAGGACGCCACTGGCCATGGCATAGAATAAAGAACCAACTTGCCATGGCTGCTCGACGTAGACCAGAACCAGTTGGTCTCGGTAGAGTGTACTAGTCTAGTACACTCTAGTCTCGGTAGAACGTATTCTGATCCAAACCTGTGTTTAGTGCTTATCTAAACACCACCAGAGACAAAGCACGCCAGACCACACACAGCGTTGTTTTTTATTCCTCGCTGTTTCATTTCCAGCCCAACGAGCTAATTATTGCTAATACATCATCAAAACCGGAACGTCCGGAACATCAAACCGGAACATCGCGGAAGGTAGTGACCCACTTTCAAGAAAGTAGCGATTCTTCATTTTGCCAGCTAAAAGACCGGTACCAACGGTAGCACCACAAAAACCGAAAGGCCAAAACCGAAACGAACTCCAGTCGTCTACTGAATCCAGTTTACCCTAGCCTAGCCGAGCCAAGGTGGGTAAGCTGTGATGTCGCTGGTGAAAGGCGGGGACGCGTTTCATCGCATGAACTTTCTGTATCAGGTGTTGTGTTTGTCTTCATCTTCGAGCTGCTGAAACGTGGAGCGATCTGTTCCTCGCCGCTTTCAGATATTCTTGCGCCTCTTACTTGACGTTGATTGTAATTTACTCGCAGGTTGCGAGCAAAGTTTTGGAGCAGGATCCGTCAGCCGGCAAGCTTGCGTCGTTCTACGGTCATGTGCTGCACATGATATCTCGACGCGTTCAGGCCAAACTGTGAGTGCTTAGAGTCGTTTTGCGTGCGTGATAACGATGGTGCTGTCCTTGGTCTCGAAATCGTTTCATGTGCTTGCCCGCTATTCGTCCCGAGTGGTTGTCAAGGCGTAGCAAGTCATGCGTTCGCGCTAGTTGGTGACAGAGAAGTTGGCGAGCGTGTTTTGTTTAAACTGGGGTTGCATACGAAGGTCTTCCGAAGAACAAATTAGAGACTTGCTGTGCTGCTTTCCCGTCATTATGAGGAATGTTGGTGGCGCGGAATTATGGGGTTCAAGAAAGCACATTCCGATTTTTTCTAAGGAATGTCGGTTGAGGAACAAACTATACTGACAGCGTGATTTGTGAGCGAAATTATGTGGTTCAAATAAAAAGCATTTCCATCTTTCTATTGTTTCCTTAAAAAACTAGAAAGAAAACGAAAAACACACACTCTCTCACTTTACAGAGGCTAGTAAGAAGCGAACTGGGCACTGTTGCAAATTCTATTTAAATCGTTAAGAGCTTTGCATCTTTCTGCAGTGACCCCAGCATAAAACGCAGTCTGTGCAAGAAATGTAGCGTCCTCCTCTGTCCTGGAGTCACCTGCACAGAGCGCCTGAGAGGTGAGTGGCCGTATACATAGACTGTGTTCCAATTCTTTCCATCATCGTAGACAGTTGACTTTGACGTCTACGAAGACAGCCAAGACAGCTTCAAGGACAAGTAATGGAACGCGTTTCGAGCAGTCTGGAAGACGGATGGATGGATGGATGGATGAGGCTGAACCCTTTATATCGGGCGGTGGCATACGCCACCTAGCATATTTTGTACTTTGTGGTGGGTGAAATTTCACCCCTGCCTTGATTTTAGCCACCAATCAGAGTGGTGAATCAGCCACCAATCAGTCACGACGCTTCCGCGACGTGACGCCACCTCGCGGCGACAAAAACAATGTTGAGAAAAGCACACATTAGTTCTGTATTTTAAGTATTTTCGCCTGCGAACCTATGAAAAACATGATGCGACTTACATTAAGGTCCACGTTTTTGTTTGCGCAGACAACCTTCCCGTCGAGTTTCTAAGCGCCCTGCTCAGTCGCCATCTTGTTTAGACAGGAAAGTAGCCTGCATCATTCTTGAATTCGATGCTGTCTTTGCGATGTTGTCTACTTTGACATCATTGTGAGAATTGGAACGAGACTTAAGATGGCCGCCGTCCACTTAGCTGTCTTAGCGTCCATTTAACTGTCTAAGGCGAGTATTGGAACACACCCATAGTAATAAAACACCAGGAAATGAAGCATTTCCTCGCAGAACACATTACAGGAAAAATCTGCTTTGGCCAAACATTGATGTGGGGCACGAACTTACGTCAGAGACACCCACAAAAAAAAAAGTGACGTTTCTTTAAAAAAAAAGTTGTCGCAGTTTCACCTGAAAGGCGAAGCATCAATTGCAATAGCAAACTTGTAGAGAGCTATACGGAGTAATGATATTAGCTTTATCAGCTGTATAAACTTGGACATGCAGCAGCATCGGCAACACGCAGAACTGTTGTCGACGCCATCAGCGTTTTGCCCGCGTTCGCTCAAAATGCGTGCGGCGTTGGTGACTGTTGCCGGAGCCTCTGATATAAATAGGCACTGCGTGCCGCAGCTAAACGTCGCCTCCCTTCCCTCCCCCTCCCCCACGGCCTCTCGCTCGTCGGAAGAAGGCGCGTTTGCTCTACATACATGGTGATTGTGAAGGAGAACAGAGACGCCTACTTCTGCAGCCCTTAAGCGAGCACAGCGCAGAACGCGCGTTTGTTCTCCGCTGTGCGTTCACTCCCCGTGAAAGACGCGCCCCTCGCGCCCTTTCACTCGCACATACAGCGTTCGGCGCGCGGCGACGATTTCTTCTCCAAATGACGTCATACGGAACCTCACGGCGACGGCGACGCCGACGGCAGAAATCTGCTTTTGAGTGTCCATATAATTGCTATCGCAATAAAATGCAACCTTATTTTGCAGATGAGCGTATATCTGCTGTCTTCCTTGGTAGTCTCGATTTCTTCAGTTTGTGAACATCGCTTTGGGTTATTTCATGGCAAAGAAAAACATAAAATAAGTGAAACTTTTGCGTAGTAAAGCTACGAGTCATTCACTTCCGAGCTGTTCAGCTTTCTTAGCTTACTCACTCAGGCTTATTGGTGTTTTTTGATTAACTTGTTATTAAAAGGACACTGAAGAGAAAAAATAGCTTGAGCTGTATTAGTATATTGCCCATCTACAATACTGACCAAACTGCTCTTGCCGTGAAAGCAGGCTTGGTAAGCTAAAAAGATGCAAGAACGAAAGACTGATGACGGTGTTGCTGGTGAACTTGCCACACCAGCTCGTCCTGACGTTGCGAGTTTTGATGGTGCCTCCTTGGGTCTAGTTAATCTTTTATCGGCTAAGATGGACTACATTGCATTTCAAAAGAGCTAGAAACTGTTTGGCTGGTTTCCAATGCTTTTGCCAATTCGCAATGGGCCAAATACGAAGTACTCTCAATTTCGTCATGTCGGGGTGGGGTGGGGGGGGGGGGGGCAGTCATGTACCAGGACGTCGGAGATCAATTAAAAAGCAAAACATTGACTTTAATTTTCTCTTCTAATGATCAACATCTCACGGTCCAAAGAGTGAAGATGGAGCTTCGACACAATACTTTATCATTCTGAAATTGATTTCGTGTTTCTCTTTAGTGTCCCTTTAAGAGTTGGAACATCTTATCGAGGTTCAAAACTTTGGCCAGAATTTGTTGCAGCGCATGTCTTGTCATTGCAATATACTTACCCGACAGCCAGTGCTTGCCATCCCTCTTACCAAAGTGCACAAGTTCCCTGATGCATTCGTTACGCTAGGCAGTGCTAGAAGCACCACACTGCTAGATAGCCATCTCCATTGCTAAACAGTGAAGCTAGATACTCATTTTGCCAGAGAGACTCACCTGTTGCGGTAGCCCATCGGTTACTGTTTTGCACTGCTGAGCTTGAACTTGCGGGCTCAATCCCAGCCGCATTTCGATGGAGGCAAAATGCAAAAACCCTTGTGTACTTAGATTTAGGCGCACATATGCTCTGAACCGTAATCAAAAGTTTAATTGTTTATTAATGAACTCTGGACGGTCAAAATAAGTCTGGATTGCCCCACTACAGTGTGCCTCGTGATCAGATCGTGGTTTTGGTGCGTTAAACATGAGAATTTAACTGTCTTGCTGTAGAGGCCTATTGCTGAATGCAGATCCGTTGTTGCAGCCTCAGCTCGACGTGGTCAACGCCTCGTCGTCACCTGCCTTCAGTGCGGCACGATCAAGCGGTTTCCTACCAAGCGGGGCTACCAGTTGTGGTACGACAAGGCGGAAGCGCTCGGCAACCAAGCCATTGCTGCCTGCTAAAGATAGTGCTGCTTTGACTGCCAACCAAGATTCAACGGGCAAGGCAACACCGACAGCCAGTGTAACAAACTAGGTAAGTCTGTGGTGTGCTGCTTGCAAACACGCTGAATGTGCAGTGTTTACAGCAATGTCGACTGTAAGCCTGCCTGCCATCGCTTTGTTACGCCTGCTTCTGCTGGTCTTGGCTGGCCTGCACGCAGCAGAAGCATTACAGCTCAAAACAGGAGTTTCCTAATGAAATTACTCCAGGATAAAACTGGCACTGCAGGTCGTTTAATCACTGTGGCAATAATTAGTAATACATGGACCTGTATATGATTTGGTATGGTGCATTCTTGAGGAAGCAGATTGAAGCTTCTCCTGTTGTTCTTTGTGGTTCAGTTATTTGCGAGATCTGGATGGCTGTTGGGCACCAGCAATCACTGTGTGGGTGACTATTTGAGATCTTTTAAAGAGTTGTCTTTATTTGCAATGTTCCAAAAAAAAAAGGTACGACAACAGAAATTGTAGTGTATATGAGGCTAACCATTGCCTTACAGCAAACTTGAGATGACGATATTAGGTCGAAACAAGCGAACACAGGGTTACCTGAAGCGGAAAGCACGAAGTTCAGGCAAACCCATGTACTACCGGTCATTCCCATGTTGAAGGGATTGCTTGCTTAGGCGGTGCACGTGGGCACTAGTGCCACATTTCCCTCTGGTGTTTTTACTGTGAAACTCAGTGACTGAAGAGAGAGATACGAAAGAAAGGAGAAAGGCAGGGAGGTAAGCCGGAATGGAAAATCCAGTTTGGATGCCCTGTGCTGGTGCACAGGGGAGCAGGGGTAGAAAGATAGGAAAGAAATAGAGCGTTCATGAAATCTTAACTGTTCACAATCACTGCAGTATGCGATTACAACACAGGATCATGTGCAGCACAATGAACATGGCTGAAGGCCAAAGCTGTTTGTGTTGGTTTGTTGGCCTTAAAGGGCAACTCTGGAAATTTTTCCATCTCAACGGATGCTGATGAAATTCGCTGGGTATGTTCCTCTGAAGACTTCCGTTATGTCCTCAAGACAGCAGGTTGGAGAGTTGCACAGATTTTTTACAAATTAATTTAATTAACGGCCTCGAACACCCTTCCTTACCTCCTCCTCAGTTACAGGCCACATTGTTTATGACGTCAGGAGTGTTCCACGCAGAGCATGCCGGGATCATGCAGACGACAGCGACGAGAGCTTGCAGAAGTCGACGATCATGAGCTATAGTGCTTAGCGCGAGAAGTTGCTGTCGCGAGAAGTTGCGTCCCCTGTGGACGGGCAAGTGATGGGGGCTGGCAAGCGGTGTTGCATTGTTGGCTGCACGAACTTCAGCTCTTGCCAACCGCAAACAGGTTGAGCCGATGCCGATCACGTTCAGCCGAGGTTAAGCCTATCACAGTCGTCGAGTGTGCGTCTGCAGCTGGCGTATCCGAGCGACTGATCTGAAGCTAATTAAGACATTTGGATGAAGAAAACTGCTTCAGTAGTTCAGTTTTGGCCATACAGTATTGAAATAAACCATTCCTCATTTCGTACAGTGCACACGCAAAAAGGTAGAAGCGACAACACGACGCGCAGTCAACATCCGTACGTTGCCGTTCTTGAAGGCGGCCAGTCGCACTCGCCGGCGCTTCCCTAAATTAAATGTGACTACGTACATGGGTGTATTTTTTTTTTACCTATTACTATGCTGACTCATTATTTAGCTTACGAGGTGCACTGTTTGCCTCGTATCTCAAATGGGCTGCAAGTGGAGGCCCCTTCGATACAGCAGCGTAAACAGCCGCCTCGTTCAGCAGCCAGCGGTGTCAATTACTGGAATCAGCGTTTCCGCGAGAAAACTATGCGTTCTCTAAATGAGCGATCATATGCGCAATGTCCTAATATAGGTTTACTTTACGGGACACTAATTGTGTGCATGAAGGGAATACGAAGAATGATAAGTAGGCGGCATAACAACGCTCTCGTACGAACAGCGAGCGGGAAGTATGTATGGTCTCCTGCTCGCTGTTTTCGAAAGTGTGTGGTCACTCACATCAGCGCAACCCAGAGTGATGCAACGGTGCTTACATGCACAAAATCTGCGTGTTTTTATATGTTCTGACATTAACTGATGGTCACCGATGGGCGGCTAGCATCATATCCCAAGTGAACGACGAGTGGTGGCTGTACCTGCCCATGTAAACAAATGCACCGGATCGGTGCTTTGGACTGTCAGCTGCGTTCTCGCGGGATACAAATGCGCGAAGTCGTGCTCCACATCTTGCTGTGAGCATGTGAAGCACTTCTCTGAGAAGAGGTAAAACACCTGAAAAAGCAAGCAGCACGTACAGTATCAGTAATTAGGGCTACCCTCGGTCTTCATGTTGCAGCGCGATATGTTGCGCATGGGCGCTGGCTCTCATGGTGGTGGGTCGAATGCAAACGGCGATTCGTGGCTATGGAATTAATCAGAATCATAGCTGTCACTGTTTGATAGATCCGAAGAGCTGGTGCAGCTGACATTGTCACCTGAAGGTTCGGCGCGGTCACGAATCAGCTGAGCCGGTTTCACTGGCATGCCTTGCGCGCCTTCCCAATGAGGGAATACTTGTGACGTCACACATACAGGTTTGCTCGGTTGCTTGGCCAGGTTTCGGTTTCGTTTTTGCACTTTCTTGCTTATTTAAAATTATTTTCGAATTTGCGGAACAATTGTACTATCAGATGCGTGACAGGGGGGTCTTGGGAACCTAAGAGAGAGAGATAAATGAGATGCGAAAGGCAGGGAGGTTAACCGGAAGGTAGATATCCAGTTTGCTACCATACACTGGGGAAGGGGTAAGGGGAGACAGGAAGATAAAGAAAAATATTCCATTACCTTGACATGGTCAAAAAATCGCCAGAGTTGCCCTTTAAGAATTGCACCAATGCCTTTGACGCATACAGCCGCGATGGCTTATGAGGTCAGCATTCGAAAAAGGTCTATTCTGACAATGGTCTGTCATCAGTGCGAGCGATTGTCTCTGCACATTGTGATGATGACACAGAACGTGTTTCAAGGTTCTATGGCTGAAATTGATCAAATGAGAACAGGGCAAAGTATGAAGGAAATCTCCTGGTAGGACAACTACAAAGATGACAATCCTGTAACCACATTACTGATGTCTTTCTTTGTAGTTGCGTTACACTCTTGATCTTACTTTTTCTCTGACGTGCATAAACTAGCTCAGCAGTGTTTGTGTCAATGAGAACACGGTTCCTGTTTGTGCTGAATCATTGTGTAAGCGTGGAATACCATTTATAGAAGTACTGGCGGGGTGCTAAAAATGGCAGCCACATTGTTGGCGCTCTTTTCTACTGCCCATAGTGCGGCAAAAGATTGGCTCCCGAAATTGGTTTCCATTACTCTGAAGGAGTCTTCCAAGTATTCGTTGGAGGTGTCCATGAAAGCAATCATAGTTTTATAAACATAGCAAGAGGATAAGGGTTTGTGCAAATGCATAATTATTGCGAATTGTTGCATACATAACACAATATTTTGTTTGAAAATTCTTAACTTGCAAAGTGACAAAGCCGTTTAAAGCCAGAAGGAGGAAGTTTGTGCAAATCCCGTGTACCGCCCGTCATTCACATGCTGGCTGAAGTGCCATACTCGCAGCGCTGGTAAGCACTAGTGCCCGATTTCACTCGTAATTCTTGTAGGAAACCATGGCTGGAGCAATGTTGATGCCATTTATTGATGACTTATAGTGATTGGCAGCAGAATGCTCCTGCTATTGTTTCACAATGTAAAGTAGTATGCTACAGTCGAATCTCGATAATTCGAACTCGAAGGGGCCCGAAAATTTGTTCGAATTAAGAGAAGTTCGAATTAACGGAAGGACATATTTTTGAAGTATTCGAGCACCATAGCAAGATGAACAAACGGTGCGAGTTGTGAAATTTCGCTGCGCGCAAGCGCATAGCGAGTTGCGTCCCACGCCGGCCCACGTTCGGTTCCCGATAACGGCAGAAAAAGAAACTTCAGGGAGTGGACGGCGCCAACATGGCGACGGGCGCACGCGCGGAGACCGTCGAAGGTGAGGGAGGAAGGCGGCAGGAAAGCGGATTTGGCCTCGGCAACTCCGCCGCTTCGGTGGCTCCCCTCGCCCTCTTTTTCAACTCCCTCGCAGCTTCCACACCTTCAACTATCTCCGTGCACGCCCGCTGGCACCGCCGCGAGTCATGCCGCGAGCGGCAAGTTGGCGCGCGTCAACGCCTTGCCGCGAGTCCACCGTGGCACTCGCGTTAAGATCTCCCGCGCTCTCGGAACGCGCAAGCAACACCGCGAGCGCTCGTTGTTTCATGCGAGAGACGACGATCGTCAATTGAAAACCCGGCGCGGACTGGCGGCGGTCCGGTTGGCGTATTTCTATTTGCGCCCTCGTACAGCGCTCGACCGCTAGCGCCCCGCTGCACCGCTCGCGCGTACGCTTGCCGGCGTGGGCAGTTCGTTGGCCGGACTGGGCCTCCGCCGCTGCATGAAGGGGTCTCCCAAGCTTTTGCTCTATGGCAGTGTCGGAGCAATGGCGGTCGGAGGCGCCGCCGCATGCGTTATTCGGCGCGCTGCTGAGAGTATTGTCGGTCCGCGGTGTGTTTGAATTAACCGTCGCAAATGCTTTCGCGTTCGAATTACTGAGCGTTTTCGCCCATTGAAATACCCATAACTTTGACGGGACCAGAGCGTCAGTTCGAATAAACCGGCAGTTCGAATTAAGCGTGTTCGAATTAACGAGATTCGACTGTAGTTGGTTATCCATGACCTGAAGGCCATAGCGCACAGGCAGACGAGGATGGAGAAAGTTGCAACAGATAAATGCTTGTGTCTGTTTCACCCTACTTTGTCTGGTTTTGCATTGTAGTCTTCAATATTGCCATTGCAATGTGCAGGGGTGGGACTCCTGCGCCAATTGCGGATTTTTGATACAGACGCAAATTCCTGCGCCAAACACAGAAGATTGACCGAAATTGCGCCACGCTGCGCCAGAACGGCTTCACCATTGGCCGCTAACAGCGAGCGGATTCGTTCCTCGAAAAAGAGTACAGCCATTCACATTACGCACACCGCTCGATGGCACCTTCCGCAGAGTTTCTCGCAATTTTCGCGCGTATAACACTGGACCACTGAACTATTCAGCGCTTCCGGCAAGTGGCAGGCGCGCGCGCGGCCACTGCCAGCTGTTGTCGCTGCTGTCGGAACGGCTAGGGCGGCTGTGTTTAGAGTACTAGAATACGGTTTAGTGGGCCGAGCACCGCAGCGCTCCCTAGCTGAAGTGCAAAACAACAAAAAGTAGGCTGAGAAGCGCTGTGAGCGAACTAGATATTTCGGAGGCACGCGCTGCAGCGGGTGAAGCGTGCGGGCATCTGTGTCCCCAAGGCCGGTATAACATAAAACTATTCCAATCTGTTTTTATGCCCATATGGGCGAGGCGTGAGCCATTTTGACCTATCACGAAGGGCTAATGGCGGATTTGGAATAAAACATCACAGCAACGCCCGAAAGGCGAAGCATCGATTGCGATAGCAAATTAGTAGACAGCTATAAGCAGCAAGAATAGTACTTATATCGGCCGTATAAACTTGGAAACTTGTGTTCACTCACTAAATTAACAAGCATGGTGTCACGTGCGCACAAGCAAACATGAACACATCTGACTCGATTACCGCAGAAAATTGCTGTGAAAACGCTGGAGTGGGCAAGTGCGGCAGCAGCAGCGAGCGAATTCACCTTTGTGCTGCCTCGCTTCAACGCGAACTAAGCGGCGGCGAAAAACAGCGCACACGAAGCTATCAACACTTGCACTATGTCCCTATCGCAGATCGCTTTCAAGATAGGGCCCGCGTGGCCGTGCCATACGCAGCAGCCGCCGGAGCAGAATGACTCCCCCCCCCCCCCCTCCGGTGCCTTGCGCGCGATAGAAGACGGCGCGCTTAGTCCCCGCTTTCCTCCCTCGCACACGTGAGATTGAGCTGCCATTGTCGGCTCACCCTTGTTGGCTCATTCTAACACTTTCACTCGCACATACAGTCGCGCAGCGATGATTTTATCGCCCCTGGACTTTATATGGAACGTCACGGCGAAGGCGACGCCAGAAATATGCCTGGAGTGTCTATATCATTGCTATCGCAACAAAAACAGATTGGAATTCTTTTACATTATCCTAGCCCAGGGTTGATTGCGGCTCTCTTCGTCTGCGGTGACATATGGTGACACAGAAATTGATCGCATAATTTGAGAATATTTTCCGCTATAGTCATGAGCGTAGGCGCGGAAATATATAGTTTGATCGTAGTGAAACCGATGTTTCTGGCTTTATAGGAAAGCATGCGCCGAGCCCCCGCTCGACCCACTCTTCCATATTTCTATAGCTACGAAGTGCGCTTCCACTACGAGCTTCCTGTTGGTTTATTCTGTGTTTCGTCGTGGTTTCGAATTGCGTTGCCGTATTCCATTATTCCACAAAAATTCAGATAGGCCTGCTCCAAACTGCTTTCAATGAAAATTTTATCTGTTCCAAATTGCTCCTAAATGAAATTTAGTCTGCTCCAAGCTGCTCCAAAATGCTATTTTGTCTGCTCCAAACTGCTCCAAAATGCATTTTGACCTGCTCCAGAAATTGCGCCAAAATGACTTTGGACAGTCCCACCCCTGAATGCGGTCGATGCGATTTCAGTCGCTGCCACTCCCTACCTGGAGAATGCTGCAGGTTGTGTGATGTCTTTTTTTGGAAAGATCGTAGTCTCACCTTTGCCAGGCATCGTATTTTTGAATAATTTGTTTCTGGCAACACTTTCACTTTGGCATGAAGCAACATCTGGCACTGACACTTTAGTGTACTGGCTGTTTCCTTGCTGAGATTAAAGAAAGATTCTGTACATCTTGGACATATTAGGCAGCATTATGTTACTATCAATCACCTTGAGCAAGTGCAACTATATTTGTGGTGACGAAAATTTGTGGTTGCTTAGGAAAAAGGAAACGTTGCTCCACCATGGTGCTCCTATTAGCCAATTAGCTAGTCATATGACTCTAAAGTACATGTTTACAAGATGCTAGTGCCACAGCTTGGTATAAGTTGTGTGAAACATGTTGCATGCCAAAGAGAACTCCTTAGTTCTTTGTCTTTGCTGCCTGTCATGTAGATGCTCTTGACAATATTTGACAAGGCATTCTTTTCCATGGATGCGTACAGCAAGTACAGCATTAGACATTTTTGTCACGGGGTCAGGTCGTAAACTTTAAAATTGGCTTTTTTATTGAGCGTAAATATCTGAAAAAGAGAGTTGATGTAAAGGGGAGGGGGGGGGGACTGCAATATATCTGCATTCTGCATTTCAGAGAGTGCACTTCGTAAAAATTATATAGCAGTTTATGCTAATACAGTAAACCTTCGTTGTAATGAAGTAATCTGGACGGGAAATTGACTTTCTTATGAACAGTATTTCTCTCAAAGCAAATAAGCTAAGAGAGTCACAGGAACGTGAGAACATGAAAAAACTTCAGATAAAGCGATATCTTAAATAAAGTGATTTCATTATTATAATGATGGTTTACTGTACATTGTCTACTTTTGAAAACATTCAAAACCATTTGTTAATAAATCGTTATTTACGATCAACATCACACTCAGAGATTTGATATGTGTCAAATGACATCGAATAGGCCTCGGATAAGCTCAAAATACATGTTGAATATACAGCACACATAGCATCAGTTTGAATACTTTATAAGATGAACCGTGGCTTCCCACTCTTCCACCTGTTCGTGACCAGGTCAGGCTTTTTCAAACAGGCTTCATGCGCTGAGAAGTGAACGGGCCATCAGAGCGGTTTGACAGCTGATCAGAGACTAGTACCAAATGCTATCTGTCCTCCTATTTGCCTAATGTTGCTGATTTGGACCTGCTAGGCATCTTTGGCTTCTGACCTGATCGCCCTGTAATTGGCTCTGTCGATGACATTTCGGCCTTCCCTTGGCCCTTGGTCTTCACTGAGCTGTCGAATTGCTTGGTTTTGGATCAGGGCTTAGCCTGTGCAATACCGTCGGGTTGCTTGGTTTTGGATCAGGGCTTGGCCTGGGCAGTGCTGTCGGATTGCTTGGTTTTGGATCAGGCCTTGGCCTGTGCAGCGTCGTCGGATTGCTTGGTTTTGGAACTGGGCTTGGCCTGGGCAGTACTTTCGGATTGCTTGGCTTTGGATCAGGTCTCAGCCTGTGCAGTGTCATCGGATTGCTTGGTTTTTGATCAGGTCTCAGCCTGTGCAGTGCTGTTGGATTGCTTTGTTGTGGCTTCGGGCTTGGCTTCAGGCTTGGCCTTGCCGCTCGCCTTAGCTTTGGACTTTTCGCCTGGTCATTCTGTGGAAGACGTGGAATCCCTCTTGTCAGGAGCCTTTGGATCAGGCTTCCCACCTCCTGATGAGACAGCTTGACTGGATTTTGCCTCTGAAATGCGAGAAATGGGTTTTTGTTCACGATGTTAGCACCTGCTGGTACTAATTTGTTTTAGGTGCTTGTTTAGAAGTACAGGTGGGACTTGTCTCCCAATGTCTCCCCGTATGGAGACGCAACTTACTTTTGAATGTTCCGACTAGTGATGACAAGGAAAAACATTGCACATAGCTCTGGATGTAAACAAAATCTGCAGCTAAATGCAGACAATAGAGAGCTTTTGCTTGTCCACTCCTTGCGGAAATATAGGGTTGCGATGAACATGGATGGGCAGTTAATGCTGGTAGCGACACCTTGTGACAACATGCGAGACCGTACGTTGTTGATTGCACTGCTACCAATATTTTACACCTGCAGCTAAGTAGAATATGGTAGTTATAATAACTCTGTCTCCTCTTTGGTTAAAATGTGTGCTACTAGATGGTGTCACCAGCCTAGCTGCTTACATCTAGTATACCCTCGGTCAATCAGCATTCCGTTAACGGTAATTACATGTACAGACAAGCCAAAACCCTTTAATGTCATTAGTCATATTAGTATGGAAAGTTAATGCAAAACAGTCATACTTGAATTAAGTGCTCTAGCAGGTTTGATGAGAACTTTGACATGTTGCTGTGTATCATTGCTATTAATAAGGGTTTTTGTTGTCAGAAGGCCTTTTACTCAATAATAATTAGTGCAGCGATACTTTAGCCACAGGTCGACAAAATAAACGAAACTCACTCAGACTCGCTCACAAAATATATTTTTTGCATAAGGATCACTCGGACTCAGACTTCCAATAAAATCAGACTAAGCCAGGTTCACTCGGACTCGGTCTCCCCAATATTATACTCAGCCAGGCTCACCCGGACTCGTCAATATTCTGCTCAGCTGGGCTCACTCGGACTCGCCAATATTCTGCTCAGCCAGGCTCACTCGGACTCGCCAGTATTCTGCTCAGCCGGGCTCCCTCGGACTCGCCAATATTCTGCTCAACCGGGCTCACTCGGACTCGCCAGTATTCTGCTCAGCCGGGCTCACTCGGACTCACCAATATTCTGCTCAACCGCGCTCACTCGGACTCGCCAGTATTCTGCTCAGCCGGGCTCACCAAAATCTGGGCTCACTCGGACTCGCCAATATTCTGCTCAACTGGGCTCACTAGGACTCGCCAGTATTCTGCTCAGCCGGGCTCACTCAGACTCTCCAGTATTCTGCTCAACCGGGCTCACTCGGACTCGCCAGTATTCAGCTCAGCCGGGCTCACTCGGACTCGCCAGTATTCTGCTCAGCCGGGCTCACTTGGACTCGTTAGTATTCTGTTCAACCGGGCTCACTCAGACTCACCAAAATTCTATCCAGCTGGGCTCACTCAAACTCATCAAATTTTTACTCAGCCAGGCTCACTCAAACTCATACTCGCCAAATTTCTTCTCAGCCAGGTGCACTTGGACTCAGACCCACCAACACTATACTCAGCTGGGATCTCTCGGACTCAGACTCACCAAGATCAGACTAAGCCAGGTTCACTCGTACTCAGACTTCAATATTTTACTCGGCCAGGCTCACTCGAACCCAAACTCACCAAAATTCTACTTAGCTGTACTCACTCGGACTCACTAAAATTTTATTCAGCCAGGCTCACTCAAACTCAGACCCACCAAATTCTACTCACCAATATCCTGCTCAACCAGGCTCACTCACTCCGACTTGCATGTCAATCTGAGCGAGTTCGTTGCCCTATAATTGTATCAAATATTTCCGTTCTTTTCATGATATAATGCTTCATCTATGAGAGGTCAATTTCTATAATCAATTTTTGTAATTCTGCGACAGCCCTGATTTGGACTTTCCTGTGCGTGCTACAGCTCCAAAATTTTTACTGCAAAGTTTGCGCCATTTCTCCAGAAAAATAAGTAAATTTGGAGGCCATAGGAACACGCGGTCATAATTCGTGACTGAAGGGGCCATTGAAACCTGTTGTAGTCGACTCTTGTTATTTCAAACTTCAGGGACCACAGATTTTTGTTTTAGGTATCATGAAGTTGAGTTAAAAAGTTAACTCAATGAGAACATTACACGCAAAAGATTGGGTACGTAAAAAAAGGGGGGATGGGGGGGCGAAAATATTTAATACACTTCCCCAGGAACGAACTTGGGGTTAAAAAGTTAACTCCAAGTTCTTTCCTGGGGAAGTGTCCAATCTTTTGCATGTAATGTTCTCATTAAAAGGATACTGAGTTTTGAGTTTTATACTAGTATATTTGGTGGAAGTATTGAGTAAGATGTCTGGAGTTTTTTTCTCAAAAGTACGTAAAAGTGAAAAATATTCTCTGCATTCATGGCAGTGAAATATGTAGACTACAAAAAAGAAATATCCATGAGTACCCACAGCCAGTAGTTATTGATGGAATGAGTTGATAGGCATGACTTGTTACTGCAGAGATAAAGAAAGGGAGCTGTGAACAAGTAGGATAGGTATTTCACAATACTATTAATAGAAACTGGCAGGATCAGTTCAGGTTGGGCTTGGGGCATTGAAGGGTTAAACAAAGTTGAATAAAATGTACAGACCTCTCAACCTTGGTGCCTATGAGCATATATTTGTGGTGACCAGGTCAGCGATTCAAGTTGACTGCACAAGGCATTGACTAACAAGGGATGTTGTTCACGGTGAGGAATTTTGGCACAACTTTGGATGACGTGGGAGAATGCTTAAGATAGAAGCTGTCTGTGCTGCTCAATTACCACTATTGCCAACTGTGCTCTATGCCTTTTCAAGCTGTCAAGTAATGTTGTTCTTGGCTGTACCTTCTTTTTTTTTTTGCTATTCGCAGTTTACCGAATTTGCTGCCAGGGCATCTCACTATGGAATCTGGCGATACGGCAGCGCAATCGTCCAAGCAGCTGAATGAGCTAGCCGCGACAAGTGTTCGAGAAAACGGGACAGTACATTCAGAGCGAACTGTCAGCCACACTGGACGATTATAGGTTAACTGAGGAGATGAACAAGGCCACAGTAGCGAAGTACAGCGACATGCAACAAATTGCCGGCAGCGTCACCAAAGCCCTGAAAGACCTTAACGGCAAGTGTGAGTGCCTTAAACCATACCTGGACCAGATTGACGAAGTAGAGGACAGCGTTGCCAAGCTGGAGCAAGTAGCATACAAGCTGGACGCTTACTCTAAACGCCTCGAGGTGAAGTTTAAAGCCCTCGAGAAACGCTGATCTGAGTGATCTCGCCATTGTAAAACAGGCGTGGCTTCAGTCCGAGAACTGTTCCTTGCTGCTGGTGTTGAGGTGGTCCACCAAACCCAGGTGCATTGTAGTGGCTTCATATGTAAATAAATAATCTGACCGTATGAAAAAAAAAAAAAAATTATTTCTTTGTCTTCTGCCATGTGTCATCCGGGCTGTGCTGAACAGGTTGTGCTGAATAGGGGACCCTGATCATGATAAGGAAATTTGCAGAAGAATAAAATTGGGTTGGAGTGCATACGGCAGGCATTGCCAAATCCTGACTGGGAGCTTACCACTGTCGTTGAAAAGAAAAGGTTACAATCATACCATTCTACCAGTGCTAACATATGGGGCAAAAACTTGGAGGTTAACAAGGGAACTCGAGAACAAGTTAAGGACCGTGCAAAGAGCAATGGAACAAAAAATGATTGGTGTAAAGTTAAGAGACAGGAAGAGAGCAGTGTAGATCAGAGAGCAAACAGGGATAGCCGATATTTTAGTTGACATTAAGAGGAAAAAGTGGAGCTGGGCAGGCCATGTAATGCGTAGAATGGATAACCGGTGGGCCATTAGAGTTACAGAATGGATACAAAGAGAAGGGAAGCGCAGTCGAGCATGGCAGAAAATTAGGTGGGGAGACTGTAACATGTAGCAAAACACCTGCCACGATGGCTCGGAGGATATGGCACTCTCCTGCTGAATTGTTCGATTCCCGTCAGCGGCAGCTGCATTCTGATGGGGTCAGAATGCAAAAACACTCGTGTACTTAGGTTTATGTGCACATTAAAGGGCCCCACATAGTAAAAAATTATACCAGAGCCTTCTGCCATGATGTATCTCACAGCCGAAATGTCATAGCTGGCAGTCTCAATAACTACCGCATTTGATCACATAATGCCCCCCCCCCCCTCCTCCCCTTTTGGTCATGAAAAATTCTTCCCTTTTGGGATCAAGAATGCCCCCCCCCCCCCCCCCCCCCCCCCACGAAAATTGCTGCAGCTACTGTGTTTGTTCTCACCGGTGATGATAATAGTGCATGGCTGATGAGTGCCATCTGTTGAGCGCCATACACTACTATCTGCAAGGTTTCTGTCATTTCGTGAAGTTAGTTGCAGGTGGGTAGCCAACGTTGGCACTGCTTTTCTTTGTTTCATGTCACCGCTTTCCTGTTTAGCATCTAGAACCTTCTCGGAAAACTTTCCCTGCGTAATTATTGCACCATGCAACTTCACATCAGTATTACACAAAAAAAAAACATGAGAGCATTATGTGAAGCAATGAAAGTTGAGTTTTCAGCTAGTCTGTGTGGATTCATTGTGGCTAAATAGTGCAAGGAAACACGTACACGGGGGAAAAAAAAGAACAAGGCTCTGACTTTTGACTAATGTTTATTGGCATGTGCACACACATATAGGCAAAATAGCGCTGTTATTGCACAAATACCTGAAAGAAAACAACCAAAAACAAACAATCGTGTATTTAACAAAGCCATTTCCTTTGGCGACACTATGATAGAGGCCTGGCTTTAAGCACACATCACCCACTTTGATAATATTGTAAACCTCAATAATCAATATAGTGAGAGCATGCTTAGTATTAACCAACTTTATGGTTTCCTGCAACATTGGACAGCACTGGCACAAGCAGCGGTGCTTAGCCAGATGGGCTGAATCACTCTTTTATATTGCAGACACATGCTCCACCAAACGCTTGTTCAGGCACCTGCACATCTGACCTATAATATCGCTTCCCTCATGACAAACTTGTGGAATAGAGAAGGCCTGTTGCACACCTGACAAGGGGTCTTGCAGGCCTTGTCGCCACGCCGTCACCAAAGGAAGTGACTTTCTTGGATACGGCATGATTTTCTGTTTTTTGCTTGTTGTCATCCATGTTTTTGTCAGATAATGTTGCCATTTGGCCTATATATGTGCGCACAAACCAATAAACTTTAGTCGAAAGCCAGCGCCTTGTCTTGTTCTTTTTTTAGCCCCATGTGCGTGTTTCCTAGCAGTATGTGAGGAGATACTGTATTGCTGTGCCACTTGCAGCCAGTACAGAGGGCACTGCAGTTGGCTATCTGGAAAAAGTGCGAATGCAGTGGTGGAAAAAGAGTGAATCGAGATCGATGTACTTACTTCGTGGGATGAAGTCCATGCTTTCGGAGAATATTCAGAAGCGGGATTTCCCGCCCGGCCCCTCGCCCAGAAACTCGTGGCCCAGGCCGTTGTTACACTTGCTGCAGTAGACCTGCACGACAATAGAGGAGATGTAGACCGCAATCTTTCTTTTTTTTTAGATTGTGAGGAGTGCCTGTGTATTCAAGGTTTGAAAACAACTTGGTCAATACGTCGTTTTATACATAGTAGGCAATGCTACAAAGGCTAGAGACTTCTCATTTATCGCATTCGTAACAAAAAATTGGTGTTTCACTTGGGAATGTATATAGGTATGTGGCATGTAATTTGATGTAGCGTAAGTCATATTTTTATGTTTGGAAATATGTAATTATTACACGTAAGGCATCGCAGATCTGCACCTGTTGCCACCGAACAAGCGATGTGGCATGTTTTTGTGACCAGCGACCACAGCGCTCTGCTTGTGCTCATGACCGAAACCTAGTACGTCACTTACTATAGACGCACAATTTTACACAAATATATGTGATTTGATGTAACCTTACATCCACAAGTTGTACTTATACGTAATATAGAAAGCGTTGCAGATCCAGAACTGTTCTGTAAAATTCGCAGTATGAGACTTCCATGTCAGACGTCTGTAAGACGTGTAGCTTCCGCAGTTCGTAGAAATGTACAAGCCAAAGTTTATTGCTGGCTTAGTCATTTTATTTAATTTAAAAGCCCATGTCTCGGCAACCATGCTATAGTGGATAGCATACCGGTTTCAACTTTATAACTAGGAAAAAGATCTGTGATGCGATTTGCATGTGGCGTCATGAGAGCCACTTGAGCCAGCAAAGATGGCGGTTCGATTCGATTCACTGCTGTTCGCTGCAGATATATGTACGCACCTTGAGTGCCCTGGGCATCTCCCTGACCTTTCGCACACTGTCGGGCCGCACCGTTTGGCTGAACGAGGGCCATGGCGACTGGTGGGCAAACTTGGAGCCGCTCTCGAACAGCTCGTTGCCGCACACCGCGCAGACGTACACGCCTACAGCGGAGGTGACAGACTACTGTTGGACTATTTATTAAGGAAGGCCTGAAAGTTTCACTGTCCTCGAGCGGAAGGGTTGATTGATTCAAACCTTTATTGTGATAAGTATGGCCTAGTTATTTGCAAGGAGGGAAAAAAAAAAGGAATGAAACATTCAGCGGTGGACGCCGGTGGTGCATGCTAAGGCCCATAGCAATACCAGGGTGTCCTTTGCACGAGCGGCAATTCGAGGTACAATCTAATCACAAAGTCTAGCGTGGTCCTGTGTTCTTTCTTTAGTCCCTGTCTTTTTAAGCTAGTAATCATGTCTTATTATGCTCGATACCAACCTGCCCAACTTTCTGCCTTAACAATCTAATCCCTCAAGCATTTCTTATGCGGAGTAGAAACTGGCTGCGGTGTTGTTGCAGGCCGACGCAATGCCAGATATAAGCGGTGAATTGTCGGGTTGGCGCTAGTGTTGTATGTCGAGCATATTGTTGGTAAGATCTCGATCGTACAATCGGATAAAAGGAAGAGTCGCTTCCTGCTTACTGCATAGAACAGCAATAAACTTAGCGCCATAACTTATTGGCTATGACGATGCGCTGCTGAGCTCAACGTTGCGGGTTCGAGTCTAGCTGCGGCAGCCTGATTTTGATGGAAGCGCAATGCGAGAACGCTCGTGTACTTAGAGTTAGATGCAAGTTGAAGAAACCCAGCTGGCTTAAATTAAGCCGGAGCGTGCTTCATAATCAGATCCTGGTTTTTGCCACGTAAACCTAGATTTAATTTTTTGTAACCGAGGCCGCAACCGGAGCGAGTTGGCGTCGAAAATTTTCTTTTGTCTATGTGGCTATTACGATAGCAATTACATGGACGGTACAGGTGCATTTCCGCCGTCGCCGTGATCCGTATAAAGTCCAAGTGCGATAGCATCGCGGCTGCACACCGTATCAGTGGGTGCGAGTGAAAGCGTGCGAGAGAGACGAGGATGGTGGCGCGATCTCGCGCACGCTAGGGAGGGAGGCGGGGAGGAAGCGCGCAAGGCACCGAAAGGGGGGGGGGGGGGGGGCGTTCTACTCCGGCAGCGGCTGCTAATGGCGCGGCTGAGAGCGGCCACGCGGGCCCTATCTTGAAAACGACCTGCGATGGGCACATAGTCTATAGGCACGCCGAGGGCTGATAGCTTCGTGTGCGCTGTGTTCTCGCCTGCTTAGTTCGCCTTGAAGAGAGGCAGCACGAAGGACATTTCGCTCGCTACCGCGCTTCCTCACTCCAGCGTTTTGACAGCGAGTGTCCGCGGTCATCGAGTGAGATGTTTTCATGTTGGCCTGTGCACGCGCGACACCATGCTTGTTAATTTACTAAGTGAGTGTTTACAAGCTTCTACGGCCGATAAAACTACTGTCCTTACTTCGTATAGCTGTCTAATAATTGGCTATCACAGTTGATGCTTCGCCATGCGGGCGAAACTGACTTTTTTGGGGGCTACATTTTTTTTCCGGAAATTAATCTCCCGCCCTTTACAACGCGCCTCCGCTATACAACCACTAAATGAGCTACGCTGAACGGGAGGCATACGCCAGGGGGGTATTCTGTAAGACACCTAGTGGACAGTCCATTTCGGCTGTCGCGATTGGCTCCACCTGCACGAGCGAGAAGGAGCCAGCCAGTCTCCCTCTCGCTACCAATCAACAGCAGCCGAAATGGACAGCTAGTCCACTAGGTGGACTCTTACAGAATACCCCCCCCCCCCCCCCCCCACGTTCATCCATTGACTGGAGCCTTTTGTTAGTAGCATCGGGTGCAGGCGCCCACGCGTTTAAAGGAACACTGAAGAGAAGAAAAAAAATGATTTTAGTTGTATTAATAAATTACGCTTCTGCAATACTGAAAAACGCCACTCTTACTGCAAGAGGCTTGGTAAGCCAGAACTGGCGCAAGAAAAAGGAAGGACTGGTGGCGCCGCCGCCTTGAATTTCCCGCACCAGCCCGCCGTGACGTCACGGATTTTGACAGCGTCTGCTAGGGCCTGGCTTGTTGTTTATCGGTAAAGATGGACCACAGTGTGTTCTAAAGGTGCCGGAGGCAAGTTTCTACAACTCACTGCGCCAACGCGGCCCAAATACCATAAAATATTTTGAAATACGTTACGGGTCACACTGACGTAACAGTGCAGGTGCATCGGCGCGAAATTAAAAAAAAACTTTAATCTTCATTTTCTCTTCTAATGATCAACCTATTCTGTCGAAATTCGACCAGTCACAGAGTCAGCTAGCCCAGCCTTGAATGTGCCACAATTATCCTGGACATCTCCATCGACATTCAATAGATAAGAGAAAGGCAGCGCGCCCTCACGTCATGGGGCCACGGTGTATGAGGCTCTTCGATTATCCGACCCTGAGAGTTCCGGACTGACTGAGGCGGTGCTTTCAGCCAATGAGCGTTGCGTATGCAGTGTCTCGAGGCTTATACTCTGACATTATAGGTAACCCAGCAATTTTGCGGTGAAAAATATGCCTCATCGGCATACGCGCGTGACGTGACGTCACGGGATCCACGCTTGTACACCTTAATTTCGCTATTGAGCAGTTACATGTTACATGGTCGAATGGCGACAGCGCGCAATATATCCTGGCCAGGCCATCTATACGTGCGAACCGCATATGTTACAATGGCGGCGCAAACTGGCAATATGCGAGCCTTTGAGCTCTTACCGGCCTTGAAGTGGTCCCGATACTCCTCCGAGGCCGCCCACTGGGAAAACATGGCTCCGCGCTCGACGCGGGCTCAGCCGCGGCCCGCGAGGTTGAGTTGATGATGATGATGAACCTCTGTTATGGCTCGTGGGCTAAGGGGGATAGGCCAAGTTGGTTGGTTGGTTTTCCTCTATAGTGGCTCCTACCCACCATGGGGGATTGGCCAGGAATCGGGTAAGGTAGGAAAATAATTAGTCGAGCCTAAAAAGAAACACTAATGAGAAATTTTAATAGATAAAAAAAAGAATGAAGCCAGATAAAAATTTTAGAACTTAGCAAGCAAATCGTCCTGATCAATTATAAACCCCACAACAGCTGCACCAACGTCCCTATGATAATGTCCTAGAGAGGAGGTTCCCAAAGATAGATTATCGGGCATGGCTAGATTCACTCCAGCACCATGAAATTGTCCTTCTAAAGTAGAATGAAAGACGGCAGCATGACATGTTCTATTGTCTCATCCTCACCACAGTATGAGCACGAGGAGCCAGACCAGATCGATGCAGATAATTTATTTATTTATTTATTTATTTATTTATTTATTTATTCATATTACCCCACAGGCTCCAGTGTCCAGTGGAGCATTGCGTAGGGGGGGGGGGGGCGGGGGTTACAGAAAAAAGGCAATAAATAAGGCATAAAAATAACTACATAGTAGGAAAAAACAAGTAAATTTGTTATTTAGTTTCATGTAAATTTGTAAATAGTTTCATGTCGACGTCATTCGACGTCGGAATTTGGTAAACAGGACTTAAACTTTTCTAGTACGGCAGAAGTCTCTATACTCCAGGGGAATAGCGGTCGGTAATCAGTTAAATTTGTTAACGATAGGTCCTAAGGGTCTCGCATGACTGCCCGTCTCCTGAACCTAGCAGCAGTTATGAAAGCTGACACAGGAAGGATCGGAAGAACGGGACCACTAAGGGTCGCTTTCGCCAAGCTAGCCAAGCTGTTTGCTAATTCATTAACTATATATAATCCTTTGTGTGACCAGGCGCCCATACCAATCTAATTAGCGTTAAGTGAGAGGGTATTAGAGACTGAAATGTACGTGAACTATGTGAGCCACTATATTTGCAGTAAGAGTTGAACATAACGATAAAGAATCTGTTACTATAACAACCGAGATTGATGCGTTCGCTTTTCGTAGGACCAATATAACCGCCAGAAACTTAGCTAAAAATACCGGTATGTAGTCGGGAAGTGCAACTCCTGCGTTTATTTCATCATATGCTATTATTTTCAAGTGAGTCATTCCACGCCATATCAACCACCGTTTTTTTCGAAAAAATTTCCCGATATTTGTTGAAGTTCAAAACTCATTCCCATCGTTTATATTTCTTTTAAAAACTTTTCTAGCATTTTTGGCGAAAATTTATTGTTCTTGCCCAGCTAAACCAGAAGGCATCAATCAACATTAAAAAAAAAAAAAAAAACGCACATTGTATGATCCAGTCATTCAAATGGTGCGTTTACGACAAGGCAGTGAAGTGATGTGCCTGCCAAAATAACCAATACTTCAAATATTTGAACACTTCTAGCGCTTTTGGCACCGGGAAAGCCGGTAAAATTGCAGTTTGAAAATTTTCTCGGTACACAGGAACATTTAGAGGGCACAAAATAAATATAGATTGGTAACCCGGTTAACATATTATAGACGAAAAATATTTGAAACTTTGAAGGTTCAGCAAATCGCCTGAAAAAAAAAAAAAAGACTGTAATGTTCCATCTTTTTGCAAAAAGCTTCGTGTTCAATGTCAAAAAAGTTGCTTTGGTCGTCGTGATGCATCATTATATAGCTCTACATGTCTGCTATGCATGTGAGAAGTTCCAAAAATTTATTGTTTTTTAAACGCGGGAAGATAGCGCGCATGAAGCCACCAGGCATTGATGGATGAGTGCTCGATTATCTCTAAGGCGTCATTATTATCGCGAACACAGCCTTAATATTCGAGAAATTTAGTTAAATGCAGGACACGAATAGTGACTCCCCCGGGACATTCATGTACTGTATAATTGTCCGATGACGAAGGCACTCTTCATTTATATTCTGTCGCTAATACTAAACCACTCGTTATAATTTTTTACATTGTATTGTACTATAAGACGAAAGAAAATGCTACTTCACCAGTTCTATTTCATTTTTAGAAAAAAAGAACTCATTGACATTACACCGTTGACAGCGACACGGGCGGTCGAAAAGTTTTGTTTTCGCTGACTTTGCGCCGCCTGCGCTTTCGCGTTTCAGTAGTTCCGTTATCGCGTACGTGCCTGTGGTAGTGCTGCGCTGGTTTTGCTGGCTCGCGAAACTCACACAAACTGCAAGTAGCAGAGAATTCCACTTGCATGTGATCACAGAATAAAGAAGCGATGTCATAGAATAAAGAACCAACTTTGTCGCATGTCGCGGGGTGCCCGAACGGTCCACGCCACTTCACCAAAAGCAGCTGCAGCGGCGCATCGTACGGCCGTCTGTCGGGCGCCGTTTTACTCACCGACGGCAGCAAAGGGCGGTGATGGCGTATGCCACGTCACCACTCCCTGGTTGGCGTGGCAGTAGATTTGAATTGTCATAAAGGTATTCGGACCCTTCAGATGCAATTTTCTCGTAAACTAAGTCTTTTATTTGCACGAAACAAGCGTTACGAGGTTTCTGGAATGGTATTTAAGCAGTCCACGTCGACTTGCTATTTACCTTTAGTGCCCCTTTAATTCCAAGACACGGGGCGCGGGCCCGCAGGCCGTGTATGCGCTCAGCCGCGCGAACAGCCACGCGCAGCCGCGGCAGGGCTAGAGGAGGACGCGCGCTCTCCTTCCCTTGCGCATGCGCGATCACGTGAGCTCCAATTTTGGGCGCGAGGCAAAGCTAAAATGTACTAGAATAGCAAGACGGCGCGTGAAGCTTAATCTCGCACGCTTGCTCTTGCGCCCGTAGCATACAGCGCGTGGGCCGCTCATCATCGAACTTTGGCTTTATTACGCAACATCACGGTGACGGCGAAAGTTATAAGAGTGGCCATATAATTAACGCAATAAAAAGAAATGTGACAAGGAAGAAAAGTTGCCCTCTGGTGGAGCATCCATAAATTTTCTTCTGACCACAATTTTCCCTCCCCAGTGCGCTCAATTCCCTTCTCACAATGTCAACGAATTCCCTTAAGTACCCCAATTCTCCTCTGACAGCACCTTCAAATTCCCTCGTGACCCTAATTCCTCTTTGCTACAGCGTCCACAAATTCCCTCCTTATCCCAATTCCCCTTTGATATACAACGCCCTTAGATTCTGTCTTACCCCAATTCCTTTCTGCTGCAGCGTGCTCAAAATTTAGTCTAACCCTAATTCCACTCTGTTGTACAGCTCCCTCAAATTTCATTCTTGTCATAATTCCTATCTGTTAGAGTGCCCTGAGATTCCCTTTTGGCCTAATTCATCTTTCTTACAGCACCCTCAGATTTTCCTCTGACCGCAATTTCCCTCTCACAGCGTCCACGAATTTCCTTCGCAATTACCCTGTCTCTTCTCTTACAGCATCCACAAACCCTCCTTACCCCAACGCCTGTTATACAGCACCTTTAAATTCTCTTCTTACCCTAATTCCTCTCTGCTACAACACCCTAAAATTATCTTACCATAATTTCCCTCTACCATGGTGTCCTCAAATTTCCTTCTGACCCCAAATTCGATCCCTTCTTACCTGAAGTCCTCTTTGCTACAGCATCCTCAAATTTTCTTCTAACCATAATTCCCATTTGTTGCAGTGCCCTAGAATTCCCTTCTTACCCTAATTTCTCTCTGCTACAGTGTCCTCAGATTTTCTTCCGATCCTAATTCCTCTTTATTGCAGCATCCTAAAATTTCCTTCTAACCCTAATTGGCCTCTGTTGGAGCACCATCAATTTCCCTTCTGAACCCAATTTCCCTCTCTTACAATGGCCACAAATTCCCTTGTTATACAGTGCCCTCAAATTACCTTCCTACCGTAATTCCTATCTGCTACAGCATCCTCAGATTTTCTTCTAACCCTTTATCCTAATTCCTCTCTGCTGCAGCATCTTCAAATTTTCTTATAACCCTAATTCGCCTCTGTTGCAGCACTGCCCTTTCTGACCCAAATTCCCCTCTGTTGCAGCGCCCTCGAAAAATGATTCCCCTCTGTCATTCCTTCACTTCCCATTTGCCACCTGCCCCGTCACACTCCCTTCTGCACTTTGCATTGCCTGCAGGTTGTAGCACATGCCGCAGCTGCGGGGCGGCATATAGTTCCTGCAGCTGACGGCGTCGGCCATGATGTACTGCGTGGTTCCCGGCTGCTGCTCCCAGGTGGGTGCCACCAGGGATGTGGTGTTCCACGAGTTCCCTTCCAACATGGAGCGCCGGGAGACGTGGACACTGGCCGTGCGCGCACTCCAACCACCCGCTCAAGGCGAGCGACTTGGTTCCTATAGCAGCCAAATCAGTGTATTGCTATGCGTCATCGTTTTTCAATGCGGTAGCGTTAGGAGCGTCAAAGTGGAAGAATGTGTGTGTGTGAAGTGGTGGGTAAGCCGGTCAAGTGGTGTGTATATATATATATATATATATATGTAGTGCAGCTGACAGTGGTCTGCTCCGGACCACCTTCAGTTGCACTTTGCTCCTTGAATAGACAGGACGTGTTGAGTGAGCTCCTGAACATCACTTTGCAATGTGGTGTACGCGGTTTAAATCATGGATCCGGAAACTCAAAGAGGTAATGCTCACGCATGTCTCTTGCACTTACCGCAACATCACCACTGAATTTTATACTTTTTGCCGGTGTTCTTACCGCATTATCGCTGTTATCAAGTTGTCACTCGGCGCAAAAGGCGTCTACGGTACGGTGTTAGAAGTCCGTTGTCCACAGTATCCGACATTTTTTTATTGCAATAGCAATTATATGGGCACTCCAGGCGCACTTCTGCCGTCGCCGTGAGGTTTATCACGCCAGCGTGTTGACAGAGAGTTTCCGCGGTCATCGAGTGATCATGTTTGCTTGTGTGCGCGTGACACCATGCTTGCTAATTTAGTTAGCGAATGTTTACAAGTTTATACGACCGATAATACTATCCTCACTTCGTATAGCTGTCTACTAATTTGCTATCGCAATCGATGTCTAAATGTGGCAATATGTTCAAGCTGTATGCTTGGAAACACTGTGAGCGCCGTGACGCGCGGTGTGGAAATTGTGCCGGCAAAAAGCACACAAACGACCGTCCAACTCCTTGTTTGTTGTCCAGTGCTTTCAACGGTATAATTTGCCAGGGAACTTCGAAAGAGACACTGAAGGCAAATAATGAATTGCTATAGACTCAATGCTTATTTTGGGTTAACACACGACT
Source organism: Dermacentor silvarum (assembly GCF_013339745.2). Taxonomy (NCBI): domain Eukaryota; kingdom Metazoa; phylum Arthropoda; class Arachnida; order Ixodida; family Ixodidae; genus Dermacentor; species Dermacentor silvarum. The sequence continues at coordinate 28,060,756 of NC_051158.1, read as the reverse complement.
TTGTGCGGTTCCCCAATTGAAACCGCCCACCGCGAACCAAGTTTCGTAGCCTATGCCTCTCAAGTTGCGCTGGCTGAGGGAATTTTTTTGTGTAAGAAATTCCACTAAAATTGGTCAAGCCACACTTTTATTGTATGTTTAAATGAAACGTAATTAACTTTTTAAGTTATCAATTTTTACTAGAATTTGTTCATCATAAACGGGATCGACATATTGTGTCATGGCGTATTTCTAGCGTCGCGGCGCCACTTCTGTCAAGCGTTTTCCCGCTTATTGTGAAACTTCTGATCTCGACTTTAGCTCGACTTACTCATCATCAGCCTATCCTGCGATCTCCAATTACCCCTGTCATCATCCCTGCTGATTCCAACTTGCGCCTCGACTTAATATTTGCCCTCGATGTTCCTTAAGGGTTTTCCTCCAGCTAAGTGAGCATTAATCATGTACTTTGGGAAACTCTCACCAGTAGAGTTCATCGTAATCGTGCGCTTATCGCGCCTACGGGCTCATATGCGGACATCACTTAGTCGCAATGGCTGTCTCCTTTGCTTGCGTACAAATGGCTGCCAGGCGTGCTCACATAGCTTCACACTCTTGCATTGTTCCGTGTACCGCCACATGTGTGCTTATTCCGAGGCGGCAGCGCCGGCTGGCTGCAGTAAACCAGACGTATTTTCAAAATTTCGCTACGAAAGCTATGGCATGCTCAGGCGGCCGAGATTGAGCAGACGACGCAACTTCACGGAGGAACACGTCTGTTCGGTTGCGCATTCGCAGTTCTGGCTGGCTCAATGAAGTTTAAAAATTTTGTTTTAAACCTCCTTGGGTTAGCTGATGCCATTTGTATGTAGTTCCCACTTTAGTGCCGAACTACTTTAGATCGAAATATCGTATAGACTCGTGTAAGGGCCGCATTCCCCCCCCCCCACACACACAATTTTGACGAGGTGCGGACTGAACCTTTTGGTCAAAATGGTGCCGGCGCAGGCGGCGACTTGTGCACACCCGGAAGGTCAACGCGCAGCTCTCGCCATTTAGTAACTGCACGCGGAAGTATGCAGCGCGTGAAAATTCGCCGATGCGCGCGCACGGCATCGGGGTACCGAACGCGTTTCCTTCTCTGTTGAAATCCCCCCTCCACCCCCTTAAATTTTGGGCTGCCAAGTTGGGAGTACGGCCTTTACACGAGTCTATACGGCACAGCTGTGATGAAGGAAGAGGAGATGGATAGCGATTGACAATCTGAAGTTCAGACTTGTGTATTGTGCCCATGCGGTAGAATCCTGTGCATACGTGAGGTACTTTGTACAAAAGGCGGTCGTGAGGTGTGCTTGGCGACGGGTAAGCTAATGCGGCCATTTTACTGACTGTAACACTGTTTAACACAGCTCCGTAATATATGTGGTAAATCTGGAAATGGAATAGCCTCATGGATTAGCGTCTTGCACAGCTAAGCTGGCACGAGGTCACATTTTGATTTCTGGTCACCGCTGCCGGGTGCGAAAATTAATGTAGGTGGTGAAGATTAATTCGCAGTCTCCAACTACGGGTATGTCGTATTACAATTTGCTTTAGGACTTTTCTATCAGTAGCATAGCAGAGCGGCGACATCTGTAACGTTTTCTCAGCGACGGGCACCACGAACACGAGATATTAATTTATCACACATGGCGTCTGCCGGGAATGTACACAATATCCACTACTGACGTTAGTGATAGATGTTGATGACGCAATGGCTAAGGCAGTGCCATAGACAAACTGATTTGATAAGCATATTCTGCAAAAAAGCCTTGACAAGTTTGTGATGTACATGCTTGGCAAGCTGCTCATGCTCATTCTTTCTTGTATTATTCTAAGAAAGAGATATAAAGATGTTCCTAACATGTTTCTTTCATTACAGAAAAAAGATGCACAAGAAATGTGCCGAGTACATTACAGAAACGTGTCAAGGCTATTTGCAGCTAGAGTGCTTAGAATTCTGTCTAGGAGATGGAATCTGGGGCAAGACGATCAGGAAAGGGGTGTGTGCAGGATGTTTTCAGCACATCTCTGTAACATATATATATATTCTTGCAGTGGATATCCTAAAGGATAGCCTGAGCAGATATCGGTCAATCGTTGGAACATGTTCACCTTCCTGATCACGACTCTCATATAGCCACCTGTTTGGTGCGGGGTCCTAATTGGCAGTAACATTCTCCACATTGCAGATTCCGACCATCCGTGGGTGCCGTCCGAGTATGCAAAGATATGCAGCAAGCACTTCAAGCCAGACGACTACATACAGGGCCCCAAGAAGCGCTACCTGGCGCCCCACGCCACACCTTCCCAGTTCCAGCAGACATGCGGTGTCCAAACACGCGGTCGCCGAGGCAGGCCCAGGAAGCCGCGGCTGGCCGAAGACCGCTCTTCGGCTGCCATTGTGAGTGAGCCCCCAAGCGCGAGGGAGTCCAGCAAAAGGCCTCAAGCTGGCGTCACGACGACCCCCATGGTGATACGTCATCTGTTGGGGGATGGTTCTTGTTTGAGGCGCGACCACCAGGGTGCCATCAGTGCAGTCTCGACGCAGATTACGAATGCGGTGCCAAGCGAAAGTGCCAACGCTAGGCTTAGCGCTGAAACTACAGAGCCGAGTCAGAACGCTGACCCCGGTGTTACACACAGCGCTAGAACTTTGGCAGGAAGCAGTAGCCAACAAAAGCCTGTCGCTGTCCCGGTGCACGGCAGCCACTTCGCGAGACCATCTGTCTGTTGCCAGACGCAGGTGACTGGACTGACGATAGCGGCGTACGAGGAGCAGATACAGTCGCTGAGAGACGAGTGCAAGCGACTGCGGGACGAGCTGTGCGAGCTGCGTCGTGTCGGGGTGGACACAATCTGCAACGGCGGCGTGGCTAGTGAGCTCTCAGCAGACTCGAACACTTATATTTAAAACCTTGAAACGTTTCTTCTCCACTAAAAAGTGCGCCTTGACTTCCAAAAGTATCAGCAAGTGTAGAGCAGCGACACCTGTTGACTGAAGTATGATCATGGCAGTTTGTCAGCGCACCTTAGTGATCCTTAGAGGTCCCTTGAGAAATACATGTCCGTCCTACAAGGGGCCAGTAAAAGTTTAATTCAGGAATCGCATTAGAGGTGCTAATGAACTGCAGCAATCAGTTTCAGTGGGCAGTGCTGCCGTGTAGTCAAGGTGCAGTGCCTGACTGGAGGAACGTTTTGAGTGGCTGCAAGCATGTCATTGCTTGAGTGCGAACGTGTAGGAGTGGCAGACGCGTGTGTACACTATTGGTTGCAGCAGCAGGAAGCCGACATATGAAGAAAGAGCTATATAGTCCTCAGAACAATGCATAAACAACTAGCCACTGTGCCCCCCCCCCCCCCAAAAAAAAAAAAAAAAATCAGCCACATTCAACTGGGGGCAGAGTGCGAAGACATCTCTGTGCTTAAGAAATCCAGCCAGTCAGAATTGATACCTGGCCTGCCCTCGACTACATGGTATCGACCAATAATCTGGGTTGATGGGCGCCCAGTAACTGCGTAACATACCCAATGATGACGTGGCGAGACACTAGCAAAGCTTATAACAATAGTACTTCTGTGCTCCTGATAGCGCACTCCTATGCCAGTGTCCACTCGGGAAGCCAGCAACTGCTACTCGCTGTCCCTCAGCTGCACATATCTAAGATTGGGTGGGAACCCCCGAGTTTCTTCCGAGTGGCACATACAAAATATTAGAAGCCCACCACGATTTCCCAGTGGCTGTAGCGTTGTGCAGCCAAGCACAAGGTTGCGGATTCGATCCTGGCTACCGCATCCCGATTTGGGTTGGATGCAAATACGTTCTTGTGCAGTGCCTTGGATGCACGTTATAAATAGCTCCGGCAATCAAAATTGTGAAACCTCCACTACAGCGTCAATCATAAACCACTGTGCAATTTGGGACGTTAAAGCCCCAACAATTTAAATGAATTTTCCTTTTCATTAAGGCAACATCGACCAAGGTCGTTCCACAATAAATTATTTTTATCTCGTACTCCTGTTTGTTGATACTAGTTTGACTTGCTAATTGAAAAGGCGCTTCCATGTGCATCAGTAACTCATTTGTGTAGCAAGAGTGGTGACATCTAAAGCTTTAAAGACCAGTTTCTGTTCTTTTCAAAAAAAAAAAAAAGAACTTTAAAATCTGGCATTTATTCTGAAGATCTAGGGACGCCGCCCACCTCGGACGATTTTAGCGTCTGCTCATTTCCCTAAATAAAGTTTATTCCTCCTCCTATTCTGAAGATACCACAAAAAGTTTTCTTTTTAAATGTTAAGGTTATTTTTGCCACGAAGAGCTGGATCACAGAGGTGCCTGAAGGTTCAGGAACAGTTGGCACTACAATCTGCCCAGAATTAAAAAGAATAGTAAAAATTAGGGTTACATCACACACAACTATGTGCTGCCTCAACCCTTTCTCTTGCCCCTTGTGTTTCTGTGCATTTAGACCAAGCCAAACATGTTCCAGTTGTTTAGTGGATCCACCATAGAAAGGGCGCTAGCTTGGATTGAGGCTTGTTGGACAATATGTTTTTCTCCTTGTCATTCTGGAAGGAATTGACTCATGCAGGTTTCTTGCATCGAGTGAAACAAAAAGTATAAATGCAATCTGTTCACACAGGAACTTTATTTGTGTCACCAACACCAAAAGGCGAGGTTGGCCGACACGGTGCACTACATAACACGAGCATATCCAAAACTTGCACATGCCAGCATTCACAAAGACAACTTGCACTGGACATCCAACAGCCGGACAAGGCATCAGCGGCACCGCGCCTGTCATTTCGAAGGCTTTACCAATGCCACGTCATTTGTGCTGTAGTTGGTACACGATGCAAGAATCTAGCGAAAGTGGCAACAGTGTAACACAGAAGCCTGGGAAAGACAAAACGGGAACACACATGTGTAAATACAAGGCCTTTCAAAAAATACTCGTCTAAAACTAAGGGACTTCCTGAAGCATCTTTGAGGAGATCAGTGGTTGCATCTTGTTCAACCCTTATGCAAAAGCGATTCGTGGTAATCGGCCTACAGCTACATCCAGTACTTTTCTTCAATGAAAAACAAGCACGCGTTAGTTACTTGAATGCTACTGTGACTTCCAGCAACAGCCTACAGGCACATTTAGTTTCTCTGGCTTCTTTTTCAGGCAGGCTCCACATCACTTTACACCACATGTTTCACAATATACACTTGCGAGGTCACAGTTTCAGTTGAAAACTACATAATTACACATTTCACTGAGCCTGCAACATCAAGCAATCTCAAAAAGTTGCACTCCACCGCACTTGTAAAGTGAATTTTGAATTTCTGAAAGGGGCACTAGAGGCAAACATTAGGTCAAGCTAAAGTTATCGATTTAGATTCAGTGTTCTAAGGTGTTCGAAGTGTTCCAAGGAGTTCAAGGTGTCAGTTTAACTAGAACAGCCTTCGTATGCAACTAACATGTGACAGGATTTGTGTCACTGCTACAACATTGGTGAAATAGACTGTTCATTGCGGGCTGTTCGAATTCTAGAGAATTCTAGAAAGATTGTCATGGCCCCTTCAGTTGCAGTATTGTATGCAACGATATAGCAAGCACTGCGAGGTATCTAAATTGGCAAAGCAACACTCTAGACTGACTCAATGTGTACTTTTAACATCCCTTTATACGGTTCCTTGTTTCAAACAGATGGGTCTCTTTTCCTCTGAAACTGTCATCACTGTTCTAATAAGCAACAAATAGCTCCGTAACAGTTTTTTTTTTGTGCAAAGCCAAACATTGTTACAGACAGGTTTGGGAATGGGTTGAAGGTTGGGTGTATGTGCACACTGCATGATACAAGGAGGCGTATTCATCACAGTGAGGACACCTGTATGGGTAGAGTGAGACGGATGGCATGGTATAGGCTAAGAACAGACAGGTCACGTGAGCAGAAAGAAAAACATGCATATGCTCCTCTCAACCCCCCGAGTCGTGAGGCCACATTCCAATTCCCATCCCTGCGTAGGCAATCGCTGACGAGTATTGTATGATCAGCTCATGCAGCGGAAGCCGATAAGCCCAATTGGTAGCAGAAGTGCCAAAGCACTGGTCACTAGGGGTGACTCTAGTCTGCAAGATCACTGGCAATCTCTGACAAGTATTGTACGTATGATTTGCTGAAGCAGCAGAAGCCGATAAGACCAAGCACGGCAAAGTGCCAGAGCATTGGCCGCCAGTAGTTGCAACGCGTTCTAGTTCTCCAAGATCGAACAACCGACTGCAGTCTCCAAAGCCACACTTCTGCCAAAACTTCTGCAACACCCGCATGACAACTCGCTGCAGTTACAATGCTGCCCATAGCACTGATCCTTTAATTATTCAGCTCATTTGAAAGTAATATATTCCTTCCCAAAACTATTTCTACTAGGTTATTTTGTTTATTAAGTTACAAAGTGCATGAGATAGCCACAAATATGAGGACCACTTAGGCAGATTTATAAGCAAGTTTAAGCAGACAGACAGCTATGATAAGGCAATGGTAAGCAATATTTCTTTGGAAACGTAAACAGGTCCTACTGCTTCTGCTGCATCAACCAATGACACCATGGGGATGGAAGTCGCAATATGGCCCCCTCTCCCTCCCCTGCCTGTAGTGTTGCGGCTATGCATCACATGCCAAAAAGCCTGGCTCTACAACCTGGTTCAGCTTATGTTTTTTTTTTCATTTTCGCTGCATATAAAACGCCACATAAGTTCAGAAAGCAGGGCCAGTTTAATTTAAGGATTGCTTTCGTTTGAGGAATCAACCATCGTTCACGGCCAGCCGATCCCGGTGATAACATTGGCAGAGCGCCACTCAAACCAAAGGCGAAGAGGAATAACAATGGACTAGAATCACTACGTTATCCCAGCCCAGAACATGCGCCCACAGAAACGCCAGGCACATTGTGGATTACTTTCACGGACAGTCTGCCACCGGCTGAACCGCAGGCGGCGATCACGAGGTACGCTGGAGTCGCCAGACACACTGGCTCAGGCAGCGTTTAGGACAGGTTGCAGCGATACAGAAGGCCCAGAGGCTTCGGCTTCTGGTCCGTGTTGCTGTCTGGGGTGTCCCCGGCATTCGCCGCGCTGGAACCTGGCACTGAAGCGAAAGCAATGGCTCGACGAATGTCCACACGGAGCGACGAGAGGAAAGGGAGATATAGCATATGGTGACAAGTACAGCGGAGAGCTGAAAATGGTTAGTATTTAGCTCGACAGAAGGCAGAACAGCCCGTGTAGGTTTCCTAGCTGTTGTCACTGGGCCACCTAAAAAGAGGCACTACACCCCGGTTCATACCGCACGTGGCAGGCTGTGACCGCTGGTCACGGAAACATGTCACTCCACTCGAATCACATGATGCATACCCAGGTCTTTTATTTTTGTACTTGACGCACTACTTTTTGGCCATGAGTTAGAGCAGTAAGTCTCTCTGGTCTTTGTAGCATTGTCTGCTATGTATGAAGCGGAGTATGCTCAGATTTACTTAACTTCATGCAGTGCATTGAACATTAGGGTTAGTTAGTGTCAGCCAATCAACAAGAACTGGCTTCAGACAAAAGAGCGCAGCTCGCCCATTGTGCGCCATCAATCTTTACATGAAGCTCAGGTTCAAAGGCCCACAATGGAGGAGTCCTTTTTTTTTCTTTGTTTTCTTGTTAGTTGATGCAACCCACAGCTTTCGATGCACTACACGGTGTACAAGTTACTTTGCACGTGAATGTCAATTGGCAGCTGTTAGCAAAAAGGTGCGATAAACCGTCAAGAATGCGTCGGGACAGCAGCGCAAACTAAGCAAGCATCTCCTCCCTCTTCAGGGATAAGAAAATTGAAATTGCCAATTGTTTCTAGAATTCAGCTAAAGGCAAACAAGCTTTACCTTAGGTGTTCCTCGTTTTTATCACAGCAGGTGTCGGACACGCTGAAATCACCACTTAAAAGGACATGTGATGGCACTTGAGAAAGTACGATGAGCCCTCTCAATTTTTCAGTTTGCAAATAGCATACTTTTGAGTATCTTGCCTTCAAAATGAATCAAATTTGCACAGTTTACCTAAAGAGGGCAAAAAGATGCACCTGCGTCCGTACAGCCAATGATAACGACCTAACAGCACTTGTCAGCAGAGCTCTGAGAACCCTGCATGTTTTGCAGCTGAACAAGACTGCCTTTCTGCAGCCATGAATTGTATGCACTAGATTAAACAGTAAACATATTAAACAATAGTACTATGCCATGTGCAGAGAGCTGTGCCAATGCTGGATAAGAAACACCACCACTTCTTGGAGCACATGTTTTAGGCAAATGACTGTGAAAAAACACGTCTCGCATCACACTTCAAAAAGAGAAAAAATAAATACATAAATATACTCTCCCGTCACTTTCTATAAATAGTAGAAGACACAAAGTTAAAATAAGTACAGGATTTGGCAACAAATGCATTTCGGAGATTGTCTTCAAATATTGCACCACAGATCAAACATCGACACAATCAGCAGCATGGACTGACCAATTACAATTTGAAAATTCACATGTTTCAGGGAGGCAGAAATTGCTCTACCAGTGAGCCAATTTCAATGAAACTTGTTGCACTTAAAAGACGTCAACTTGTACTTGCAGTTCAGAGCAGATATCCGATTCATGCATTCAAAATGTTTGCATAAACTGCTGAAAATTGACACGTTTCACGAAAACGGAGCGTTAAGCTTACAATGCTGTAACTTCTCCTGAAAGCCGACATCAAAATTGTGTAGCCTCTTAAAACAAGGCAGCATAGAATTTTCAACAAACGTTACTAGAGGGCACGCTGGCGCCGCTATCACTCAGAGACCACGAGAATGATGGGTTGTACTATCTGGATTTGTCTCATCTTTGAGCTTGTCACTTCAGATCTTCTTGTGGTGTTATTCATTACGCTTTTTAAATTACCAAGAAAGTACGTTTTTTTCTAAATGCACGAAGGCAATTCCCACACACGTGCATAAGAACTGCAAACTGTTCTAATTCATAGCATGATCGGTAGTGTCCACATTGCACACCCAGAGAAAGCTCCCTCGAGTAACACGAAGCAAATCTCAGAGGCCATGCTTTCGTGCACTAAAGGTGCACCGGAAGCATTCTTAAGAGCTGAAAACACTCCACAGATGCAGTATGTCACACATCATCCATATTTTGATAAAAATTATCAAGTCACAAAGTTGCAAGGCTGGTTGAAGCCAGAAGGATGTAGTTTAGGCCAATCTGGGTACCCATCATTTCCATGCTTTCTGAACTGCCATACTAACAGCCTCACCAGCACCAAAGTTCTTAATTTTTGTACGAAACTGTGCCCTCTAGGAGTTATAAACCATTCTTTAGGAGTCATAATAGTATACTCCTTAGAAGTCATAACAACACTTCCTTCAAAAGGAATAATTTCACATACTTTAGGAGTTCTAACAGCACATCCTCAGAGCTATTCCTAAATCTAATAAACTGATCTCACAGTGAGTGTGACTATGCTACTGCAAAGATTGAACCACGGTTAAAAGCACTTCCGTCTGCCACGAAGCAGACGCGACAGCACCTTCTCCTTCCCAGGTTTGTTGGCGAGATCAGATCTATTCTTCCCGCGCTTGTGCCTACGTTGCACAACTCATTCTCGGGAACTGGGACAGGGGGGGGGGGCTCGGGAACACGGAAGCCGTCTCCGACGACAAGTTCGCGACAGATCTGAAGACTAGAAAACAGCTCCTACGGCAGTGGTGGAAAAAGTTTGAAAAAGCAAAGGCACATGCTTGACCGAGCACCGACTGGGGTCCCCTTAGGCCGACCCACTGCTGCAATCACCTTGGTCGCTGGGGACAAGCCGCAGCGACTCCGAGAAGATTCAGAAGCGCGACTTGCCGTTGGGCCCCTCTCGCAGGAACTCGTGGCCGAGGCCTTGCTTGCACTTTCCGCAGTACACCTGCAAGCGTACAAAGCAGGAACAGGAATTTTCCAAGGTGCAAATGGCCAGTATGCAGACCCAGTGCCGGATTAAGAAATTTCGGGGCCCGGGGCTAACTGCATCCTTGGGGCCCTAATGACGATGACGACTGGTGTAAGACAAAATTGTTCGAAACCCACACGTTACGTTCGCTGATTAGTGATAAAATGTACATAATTTTTGTGGGCTCTTTGTAGTTCGAGAAACTAGTGTTATCTGACGGTTATTATCTGACATACACGTCCTTCTGGCGATTCGGTCGCATCTGCAAGTGATTATTCTGCTTGTTGCTACTTACTGTGCTTGCATGACGTTGAGAAGACTGAGAGTTGACACTAATACACAAAGTAATAAGTGACATTATTTTGTCAATTCACACACGTAGGTTGGGATTGGTGTTTCTACGGCTATTACAAGTGACCTCTGTTCTAACAGTGTTCCAGCTCTGTGAGAAAAGCTGCGCTGTACTGTTTGATATACCTGGGATTGACTGTACACAGCGTCTTTTTTTTCAGCTGCACCAAATTTATTAAAAATTGCCCGTGGCACATAGCACAATTCTAATCCTTCATCTAATGAGATGACCATTAAATCTGCGAGGAATAATTGACATAACTATACTAAGTAACTTCTTAATTTATTTACGGTACATATTTTAATCTACGAATTGTAGCTAGTGAGTTCGGAAGGCGTATCCACTTGGAATGAATTTTCTGTATGGCACCAGTTCCGAGATGTATTAATTTTCAAAATGTCCAACGAAATGCATTAGTGTTCCGGTTACTTTTGTGCTTCAATGCATCAAACAGCATTTTTTTTATAAGGTGAGTGGAACGCCAATGGATTTCGTTGGTCACTTTGAAAATTAATATCTCGAAACTGGTGCAGTCTCGAGAATTCGTTCAGAGTGCCTTGTGAACTCACTAGCTACAATTTGTAGATTAAATATATGCCATAAAATAATTAATTATAAAGTGAATCAGCATAATTGTCGTAATAATTCAATTAATCATTTTGATTTCTCGTAGAAGTAATGGCCACCTCATCGAGTAATTTAGATCATGGGTTAGAATTTGTCTATCTGCAACAGGCAATTTGAAAAAAAGTTTGGTGGAGATAAAAAAAAAAAAAAAAAAGCTCCCTATGTATTAAACAAGTTTGCAAGTTGGCAGGTTCGCTATTAAAAAACATGCACAGTATGGCTCTCTGGTTTGTTTTCGTTTTACAACTCACCTTGAGCAGGAAAAAGAATGCGCAGGCTTCTAGGCCCACTGCCAAATGCCAATGAGCCTTTACATTCTTATGATAGGCGCAATAACATACGTAATTACTAATTACGCATGCAATTGGAATGCAGCATTGCAAGGGCAATGTTGGGGCAAATGTTGCCAGTGGGTAATACCATCAACAGGAAAAGCAGAAGTGTTGTCAAACATGTATTTACAGGATTGCACGATGTGCAAGAAATTAGTTCAACATATCTAGTGATTCAGTATGTTCGAATGTATAACACATTCTTGTTATTCGGTTGCTTGCAGGGGTTAATTCTAACAGAGGTAAAATAAGCAACAGAAAGTGCTGATCACACCATTCCAAGGCTGTGCAAACATGGAAAGCATAATTTCGACACACGCACCTGAAAGTCTGAGATTATACCACATTTCTAAATGTGAGAGGCAATGCAAATACATATACACTTTAAGTAAATATCTTGAGAACGGCTAACCTCACCAGTCCAAAGCCTCACCACTTGGAGCTGGTGAGGCTAGCCATCTCTTGTCGGGATTTTCGTTTCTCACGAGGGCTGGGCTAATCGCATCAGTACTGCTTTTACACAGAAGTGAAAAAGAAGTGATTTGCCGGCTTTTCTGTAGCTAGGAGACAAATTTGATTACCATGTGATTACAATCGTCCTTTCGAAACGAGTCGGTGAATGTATGAAAACTTGCCCGGTTGGGAAGAACCGTGATGAAAAGAAACTGGTGCTGGCCACAAGTAAAATACATTTTCAAAACAATGAACATTTTAATCCTCATGTGGTAGCTTTCCCACATGGCTCACCTGAGGGTGAAATTGGCACAGGTAAAGCGTTACTAAAATTTCTATTAGCTGTGGTCGCCCACTCTTTCTGTCATTACTTAGAAATTTCGCAACATATTCATAAATAAGAGTACACATTGTTCACAAGCTGCACTGCACTAATACATTCCTGTAGCAATAAATGTCAGGCTGCCATGACAACATATCAGGCAACATATCAGGCTGCCATGACAACAACAGGCAAACGTGTGCCAAACTTTGACCTCCTGCCTACCTGTAGCCTTGGACAGTGATAAGAACGTCACCAGCCTTATTTCGTGCCCACCAATGACACTTCATGAACAAGAGCTGATAACATGCTGCGCTTTGAGTGCGGCTAAGCTGGATCAAAACATATCTGCCACTCCCCACTTCCAATACGCACCAATGCCAAGGCACACTTGACAATAGGTTTTATTTACCACTTGATGTTGTGCCACTTCATTGCTGGGCTGCTTCGCTCTATCTTGGAGCACATGTGTCGTTTCTAAAGTTGCGGTGAATATTCTAAAACAGCCATTTGGTGGCAACCGTGTTAAGGGGAGACACTCCTTGAAGTTTTCTTTTTTTAATATTTGTATTGGAGATTTGAAAAGGCAGCCCATACACTTTTTCGATCATATTTCAATTAGCTCATTAGCTCTTGTCTAGCTGCAATAGTTCTTGAGTTACGTCTTACATAGTGGTAAAATATAGGGATCTTTGGGGGCACTTCTCTGTGTACTAAATTTTCACAAAAAAGTATCGCGCTCTAGCTTATTTAGCTTTTTGTAGACCGCAAAGTGCCAATATTTGCCAAACAGCATGTCCGATTATTAGAACTGTGAAAAAAAACATTAGGACCTCTTCAACTAACCTTTCTCACAATCTCACGAAGCATAATCTTGTACACTATAATTGTTCTGCACCTACACTAACGAAATTTGGCATACATACTCTTGAAGACATGTGAAACGCTGATATCCTACTTGAAATTACAATATCTCCCAGCAGCTCGTGGTTTTGGCATGTAAAACCCAGAATAATTTTTTTTAATTGTTGACAAACGTCCTTTTAGTGCAGTTGTAATGAATTGTGTCTTATGCTGTTCTCATTTTCTAGGCTCTGAAAAAAGCCTGTGAAATGTGAAATGACGATGCCACTATGTACTTGCGCAAAGGTCAGCAATGCCTTCTCATGCATGCTTTCAATGAATGACGCTCTTCTGATGGCAGTTCATTAATAGAGTACTGAAACATTTTTGGAAACTCTATATTAAATGCTTCTTGCACATAAAAGAGTAAAACTTGGCAAATATGAAGGTTGAGAAATTCTTATCTGATAATTTTTAATTGCAATGTTGAACCTGGTATTACCAACATTACCGCAATATCACGACACTGAGTAAAATTTTCTGACATTGTGTAGCAATAATGTGGAATATGATTATGATGCTCGTTAAAAGAAAAAAAGAAAGACAACTGCGCTCACGTGTGACAGCTGTAGCAACTGCGTAACGGAGTGAGCTAACACTTTATCATGAAACATCCACTTCCCAAGTACTGAAACTGAAATTGGTTTGCAGAAACAACTAATTACAGTTAATTGTTTAGGGCATACTGATGGTTGATGGTATTTCTTTTTCTGCGGTTTAAGAGGGTCTTGACCTTCATTCAGTGCGCTACAATGGCAAGTAGGTGTCACGTCAGTACAGAAAGGAAAGACTTTGCAGGAACAGCCTGGAATTTAGCAGAAGTATGCAGAGGTACTAGAGAGTACAGTTGGCTCTGTTTAGCGATCATTCTAGCCATAGATAAATTTTGCAGTTATGCAACTTGCAAAGAGGACAAAGACAGGCCAAGCACAAAAGAGTTTGCCCAGAGAGCCAGCTGTGAATGGCCTTGAAAAACACTTTAAAGAAGCCAGGCACTGACGTAAATGAAGGCAGGCATTTTTCAGATGCGGCAGTACACGTGTCCCCGCTCAATAAGTTTAATTTTCAGTTTGATACAGGGCACCGTTCACTGTAATTGATGTTCGGCTGTAAAAAAAATATATATTTGACAGAATTTGACAATGTTTTTGTGAATACGTTGCACTTTTTTGTGCATGAAACGAAATTTACAGCTCTACGGCTTGAGTGTGCCAACCTTGAGTGCAGTAGGCCGGCCAATCTCGGGTCGCTTGGTGACACTGTTCTCGTGTATCGTCTCGGTGAATGCAGGCCAGGGGGAGTGGTGAGAGAACTTGGTTCGGCTCGAGAACAGTTCATAGCCACACTGGGAGCAGACGTAAGTGCCTGCAAATAGCACGAGTTGTTTGTGATACACAGAGTGGCTGTCTCATATTTTCCAAGTAATTCACAAATTTACATCCAAACTGCGGCAGACACGCTCAACTGAAACGACAGTAATTTGTCGTCGGTGTACGCTACGCAAGTAGCATCATTGTAGAGTCCCACTCCGCGCATTTTGCAGTGCAATTGTTTTTGATCTGCAACGCTTTCTACGGAACAACTACTTAATCTGTTACAACTACAGCTTGTGGACATAAGGTCGTGTCAAATCACACTTTGTTTGTGCACCTTCGTGCTTCCAGTATGTGGCACACCCTGTTTTGGTATGTACCGCACACCGACTGCAAACTCGCTATAGGCGTGCTGTGGCCACCGCCCACAGGCACGTGTCGCTCTGCTTGTTGCATTGTACATGTATTCAGGGGGGAGGGAGGCAGGTGCCAATTGTCATTGCCAACTCACAAGCTCTACTCGTTCAGCGTGCGCTGAAACGGACAGCCTGCTTAGTGGACGCCCTCCACGTAATAACTGCGCCATATTTCGCGGCATAAATGTATGAGTCTAAAGTTACTTGAAATTACATGATGCATACTTATGTATCACTTTCGCATGTGCCGCACTCTTTTTTCGTAGCAAACGCGAACAGTGAGAAAAGTCTCTTTAGTCTTCAAAGCGTTGCCTTCTATGCACATGAAATGGAGTACAGGTGTCTTGGTCAAAGCATAGGACTTTGGCACATGGATAGAAATATGCGAAACAAAACTTGCAATTCAGAAAAAAAAAAAAAAAAAGAAATGCAAGGGTTGTCGCCACCCCTGTGGTTTAAATGAACATGAGATTTCAGACAAGGGTGTTCTTGGGCACTGCATCACATCTACAGATGCACCTGATCTGTGCGAACTCAGTCTTGACGAGTACGATAGTTAAAGGGACGCAAAAGAGAAAAATTGAACTGTATTAATTAATTACGCTTAAAAGAAAAGTCACTCTTACTGTGAGAGGCTTGGCAAGCCAGAAAAGACGTAAAAATGAAAAACCGGTGACGACGCTGCATTGATGTTTCCGCATCAGCTTGCCATAACATTACGGATTTTGATGGCATCTGCTCAGGCCTAGCTAACTGCTTGTTGGTTAAAATGAACTTGACAAGTTTTTGATAACTTTTACTGTGTCTTAGATATAAGAAAATTATTTGAATTCTCCGACGTCATGCTGTAGTACTGGTGCTAAGGTTCCAGGCACAAAATTAAAAAACAACACACACACACACACACTAATGTTTGGCCTTCATGTTTCTCCTTTAATAACGAGCCTCTTTCTGTAAAATGAATAAGAATTGAGTTTTGCAAGTATACTTTGTCTGCTTAATCTGATTAAGTGCCCCTTTAATTGAGACAAAAAAAAAATTCCTTTGCTTAGTACGAACGAAACGTGATGAGCAGCAGTGCAAGAACAAGGCAAGACAAACACGAGGACTACTTACTGTGCCCCATTTTCTCACAGTACTGTACATTATTTATTTATTTATACTGCAATCCCCACTGAGGATTTTAGTGGCGTGGGTGACAAAACAAACTGATTACAAAATTTGCAAGAGTGAAACAGACACAAATCGCAGCACATAAAAACAGAACACTGCTCTAACCAGCCAGATGAAAAACTTTATGCCAACAGTTCATAAACTAAACTTTAAACTCGGCTGAATAACTTGATGATTAGTTAGAGTACTCCACACATTAACAACTCTCTTAAAGGGGCACTTGAAACAAATGACTCATGTGCAAAAGGCAGTTACTACCAAATCATCGTCTTTGTTCTGTAGGCATAATCCAGATGAGATCATTTTTGTTATATCGGTCTTGTAGTGCCATTTAATTAGCTGAAGGAACAATATCAGACAGGAACAGCAATTTCTATGGTAAAAGGTAGGTAAATTGGCATACCTTGTCATTGACATGTGTCCAAAACTGCCACTTATAAAGCCAACAGCCATTTCTTGGGGTACTTTCACAATTTCATTAATATAAAGTTTTAGTAAAAGGGTTCCATATCATAGAAGCAGAGAGTCTAATAATGGTAAGACGACAGGTTTGTACGCCAGCAACCGAACAGCAGGGGTTGACAATTTTTAAGGTCCTTTGGATAAAGAACAGTTTCTGGTTCGCATCAGCTGCAATGTACTTTATCTGCTTTGACCAATGATGGCTATTAGAGAGTTTTAGAATAGGGGCCCCAAAGAACTTTGCTGGTGTTAGCGTTGGGGCATGCAGGAGTGAAGAGCTTTAGAATAGGGCTTTGCATTTGCGAATAGTGTCTTGCGTTTGCAGCGCCACTACGGTATCAAAGAAAAACTATTATAAATAGTAAAATAAACTATACCATTTTATGATAAGAGTAATTATGACTTTTGTGATTTTGCATTTAATTACAATTGAGAGGCCATTCTATTAGCAGCAAGCGATTTGTTGCACTTAATTTTGAGTAATCAACTTTACGTGCCTTCACCAGCCAAGCTAATCCACGTTAGGCCTACGAGCCACGAAATCGACAATCGCATTCAGATTCAGAGACGTCTAATGAATCAATCTTCATTACACACGTTAGTTGAGAGAAAGCAATAACCGTAGTCACATCTCCTAGCTTACAAACTTGACGCATTACCACGAATCGAGCTCAGCTTGGTGCTTGGTTAGAGCTGTCGCTTCGATGGGCGCCGCCATGTTTGTTGACACAAAGCTTCTGGGGCAGCTTTTGGGGCTCCCGCTAAATCAGTGAAATAACGTGCCTGACGAAAACCCAAATGCAGTTTGCATCTCGCGCGTGCGCAGTGCGCTAAAACTCTCTAATATGTTTTGCATATGCCATTGCCAAGCTAATGCCGCTAGGAAATCTCCAATCACAAAACATACACCTCAATTAAATTTTTTATTTTTCTTCAATTTTCAGAACGGATGTTGAATGTCAGCAAAGTGGATGCATCCACAGCTGTGTCCCCTTGCAAGCAGCAGATGTTTCCCGCTATATATCCGACTATTATTTATGCCGTCGCCGGCCTACGACGGCTGGTTTCATCTACACTCATCAGCTGCTGTGGCAGCATTTTTAAACGTGTTGGCACTTTAGGGATGGTCAATTAACTATTTTATTCGATTAATGATTAATCATTTTAGCCTTTAATCGATTAATCGAAATTTTTGCTGGGCACCTTAAAAAGATTGAAACAGTTATTTACTTTTCTAGGACCCTATTTTAATGTTTTAGAGGTTCCATTCCAACTGCCGAAGCTAAGATCCTTGTACTGAACCACTTGAGCATGGCATATCAAAGCCACCCACAAGCGTACACAGACGGGTCAGTGTGTGCACAAACAGATAGCTGTGCAGCAGAATTCTGCACACCCTCCCTTGATGTATCATGATCTGGCGGGCCTATTCTGCACAAGATATTGTGGTGCTGACGGACTCAAAGTCAGCATTAAAATGATCGCATCTTGGCCTACCTCGAGATAAGTGTACAAGGCAATCTCTAGCATTGATAAAAGATCTAAGGAGCAAGGAATTTAACGTAAAATTTCAACGGATCCCATCACACGTAGGAATTGAAGGAAACGAGAAAGCTGACGCTCTTGCACGCCTAGCGCTGACGTGTGTCCCAAAAGTGAGAGCGCCAAGTATTTTTCAGAACTCTAAGGATGCAATCCGTAATCACTTTAGGGTGATCCACAAGACTCCACACCAAGCCTGTGTGATCCATGGACTTTCTCGTGAGGAAGTGACACTGTTGTACCACACCAGAACCGACTCTGTGTACACCCCAGCTTGGTCATTCAAGACTGTGCTTTCTCGCTCTGTACCAAGGTACTGCAGTGATATCGGCGACACTGAACATTTCATTTGGCTATGCCCACAGCTCGACACAGAAAGAAACGTGATGGTCGACAGTCTGCAAAAGAGTGGTCTTTTGTGCAGGAACATTGAAGACTTCGTTTTCTACGGAGGGCCTGTGGCAATCAGGAAGAGAGTGTAACGAGTGCTAATTACCTTCCTGTGAGACCCGGGGCTCATCGACACCTGATGACACACCCCTGATCTCAACTCACAGGAAGCCCGGGTGGAACAGTTGCCGGCTATGTATTGCTAACCCCGCCTGCTGCAACACCACCACCACCACCCCCAAAACCATGGTTTAGGATTTTAAGCCACATGCTCTTTTCCACAGAGCGAAGGAATGTCAATTGGTTGGGATGTTTGGGTGAAAGCGACACCTTCGTTGAATGGCCATACAACCAGCACGCAAGAATAGACGAATAGGCTCAGAAGCTACAGATTTGCTGGAATCGACATGCACTTAATCATTATGTCAAATACGTGCTCCAAAACGGCGCGCATGCTGTGCCACGTCTTTAGTGGACTGGGAGTGACACGACGATCAACGACTGGGTTGCTACAGCATGCCTTGCATTGCGAGGACATCTCAAGCCCCTGGCGTCGGGTGGCATGTGCGGTGTACATGGGTGAAGAGAGGGGAAGCATTTGGCTCGGCATCACTCAGGACTCCGAGAAACAGTCGACAGCCGCTTTACCACACCCCCAAAGTCACTGCTCGTGCTCCGCTATTCTAGTACGATTTTAAAATTTTCGTGCAACTCCTGTCAAACTCTCGAAAACGATTAATCGAACATGTCTAATCGATTAAGTCCATTAAATCAAAGGTGGACATCGATGAAGATTAATCGCTCATTGATATTACCAACCCTATTATACTCTATGTTGCAATAAGAAAGGTAATGCGTAATGCAGTGCTCTTTATGTTCAGATCAAGGGATTGTTATCGGCATTTTTTTCCGGAAGCCTACCAGTTATAGACCTTTGCACAATAGACCACCATTCATTTCACCATTATACAAAAGTGCAAAAGCCAGACAAGAGCTCAAGGAAAGTTATCAAACAAAGCATGTTTGAACAGTGACTGCAAGGGAAATTAACACGATCCAGCGAACGCAGTTTCTGCGTGTCAACACGGGGCGGACTGTCGCTCAGTGTGTGAACGGTGAGGGGATACGCCAATCAGAGCTTGTTTGAATGAGTGTCTCGACCATATCTGCACTCATATGCTTAATTTGCTTATGCAACACTAAACGAAGACATCCATAGTTAGGTTGACACGCTGCATATGGTTAGTAAATGAGAGAGCACAGAATCGACGTTTGTACGCTTCTTCCAATGAGCAAGAATGCAGTGCCGGACATGGATATAGATATGAAAAGCAGATGGTAACAGCCAAAGTGGAGTGTGTACTGTAGATCACGAGTTCAGGAATACTTATGCTTTAAAGCCAGCTTGTCTACTTCTATACAGTCTGGGACAATGTGAAAGAGAACAGTCAACACATGCCTAGGCATGACAGTCGATCAGCTATTCTCAGGTTTTGCGTTGAAGCTAAACAACCAAGGCAAACAAGATTTCTTTAAACATTCGAGCTAACTTAGCAGGAGTCGGCGTGTACTGTTGGAATCGGTATGCACTTGCACTGTAATCGTGTTTAAGTGTTCACGCTTTCTCTTTGACCTTAGAAGCAGACAGACTAATCCGCTTCGCGCTTTATTCGGACCTTGCTTTTGCGGCTGTGGCTAACGTAGGGAGGTCTGTCCGGATCATTCAAGCGTGCGCGCCTTATAATGAGATCGCGTCTGAGCTTGTTTTTCGAGAGTTTTTGTGCGAAGGAGGTACTCTGCGGCGACGTTTGAAAACTTGGATCAGACCTAACTATCGGTAGCTAGAGGCACTGAAATGCCGATGCCCGGAAAGCGCATACACGCGCGCTCAGCGAGAACGTCAACAAGAAAAGAATGTCGATGTGCAGCAGTAGAGGAAGTACACGCCTACAGCTTTTCCGCCTAGATTTGTCGCGCGATTGGCCGCAAAACTGCAGCAGGAAACGACATCGCTTTTGCGCACTTCGTTCCGCGTTGGTGGCCCTCGGCAGCACTTTCCCCATAATCAAACCCGTGCCGAATCCCTCGGCAAAGTATATCTCCGGCGTTCCACAAGTATTGCTGGTACGCCGGCGCCCCGAGTAACCGACCGACTCGACCTTTCGCAATTTCTTGTCGCTAAGCCGTCAACGTGACGGGACCAGACGGGACACGTTTGACCTCAGCGCGGAAAATGTGACGCAAAGGCGTCGCGATAGCAACGTCCCGCGGTTCCAAGGCTGCCGCGCGCCGCTCGTGGCGATGAGTTTTGAGGAAACCGAAATCGCTTACCTGACACGAATGTGTCTCTGTACTTTTCGGCCCCGTTCCACATGCAGTACGCCATCGCGAACGGTTGACGCCGCAAGAAACCTGCGGACGATCCCGACCTAAGCAAGCAGCAAGCTAAAACACAGAACACCCATACAAACTGCTAAAACTGCTGCGCGGTGGCGATCGCACGCGACCGAACTAGCGAAAGCAGTAGTTGCGCAAACTCAGCTGCTGCCGGTTGTGAGCAGCAGACAAACTCCGCAGAACCGCAGAAAATATAAAACAAAAAATATTTTTTAAAGAAACAGTTACATTTAAATTATAATTAAATAATTATTAGAATTTATACTGTATATTGTCATGTTTTTTTTGCCTTGTAAAATATTTTGGTGTCTTGAGACATCGCAATCTCGCAGTTGCACTCAAACATGGCTTCCGAAAACAACACATCTGACGGCGAAAGTGAGTTGCTGGGGCTATTTCGACGATTGCTGGTGCTCTGGTAGCCAAGACCTTAGTGGAGACGAGCTTTGAGAACCCTCGTGGTTCGCCGAGTCGTAAGTTTTGCGCCAGCGGTCTGCCGCGAAGCGGGGAATCGGGCGCCGTCCACGCGTCAGCTTGCGTGAACAGAGTCATACCGCTCAGCTGTTTTGGGATCCCGATGTGTTGACTCGTGCGATACGCCGTGCAGTACGACTTCGCGCCTTTCTGGTAACGCCGTCCCAACCCCACCGTTCGCGCTGGTTCGTTTTGATAATTCTTTACTCGACGAAGAAAGCGTTTGCAGAGTTTTCTTTTTACCCGTTTTAGCTGACCACGCTATGCTTTTGTTTGGGAGAGGCGCGGAAAAAAAAAAAAATCGCATAGTCATAGGGCGCCTTGTGCTTGCACATCGCGAAACGCGGTCTTTTATTTGCTCGTTATTCCCCTCGGCTTCAGCCCCACTCGAACGATTGCTAGCAACTTGGTCAGACGATTTGAACGCGTCGATGTTTTCGACGACGTTGCTGGGTTAAAAAAAAAAAAAAAAAAAGAAATATAAAGAATGCGCAAGTCATTTTGCGAATCCTTGGCGCTTCGCTGATTGCGCAAAGGCCACTTTCGGTAAGCGAACAGTGTGTTGACAGAATTAGCTGCATTAGTAAAAAAGAGATAAAAAAAGACCTCTCTGCGTCTCAGGCGTTGTACTGTGTGTAAATACCATGCGCGGTGACAAAAACAGGGTCGTTTATTATCAGCGCTTGAGAAATGTCATTGTGTGCGTAGAGATACGCAAATCGCTTTGCACGGTACTTGTCCTAGGCGGCGTTTTCTCAGAAGTCAGATTAGTCATTGTATTAATTGTCGATTAAACGTGACTATATTATTATTATTTTCTTTTCTGGAAATTGTCCGGGTTTCGTGCGGGCAGTTCTCGTGGTGTCACAATGATTGGTCGGGACTTTTTCGTTTCAGTCATTGTTGTTCAAAATGAACAAACTTAGCATGCCGTTTATGCTCCGCAGAGATCCGTTTTTGGGACTGTCCGGGGCCGATCACTTACCCACAGATCACGGTCCATTTTGGTACTAACCCAACAGTTCTGTGCAGTAGCCGCCGTCGTATCGGTTGTTCTGCCCCAGGTGCACTAATAGGATTGCGCGAATGCTTATGGCTTGATCGACGTGCACTGGACGGGACAGCGTGACGCAAAACTAAATGTTGTAAAAAAAAAAAAAAAAGCACGTGGATGACACGTGTTCGAGTGTCGTGCACGTGTTGACTTTGTCGCGTCTCGTAAACAACGCGTGAGCCAGTCAGCGAGATTTTTTTTGTTTTGTTTTATTAACTAGGCACGATGTATTTCGGATTTGCTTTACCAAGGTTAAAGAAAATCGCACGTGGCGTATTACAATTCCCGCAGTGCAAAGTGGTGGAGTAGGCTAATTGGTGATTCATGGTAACACATTATAACAGCACTGGCAAAGGCAAGTACAAAGAAAATGACAGGCCATGTGCCAATTTCTGCCAAAATGTTTTTTCTTAGATTGATATGTGTAGTTAAAAAATAAAGTACAATAAATCAGATAAAGGAATTGCATGTAAACATATAAGCAGAACCAGCAAAGAAACTATATCGGTGGTTTTCTAAGTCCTTGTCTCTTGCTTGCACTGTGAATCTGTTAACAGCTTTGATCTTCGTTTGTATTTAGAAAATTGCAGTACTTAACTCATGAATCACATTGTTTAATGTGGTAATGAGCAAATTTTCACCAATTAATGCCCTAAATAATTTCATAATGGGGCATGTAATTATCGTTGGGACACATGTTATTTGGTTGATTTTGTATTTCGATAGTGCAAAGAGAACTCAATAATAGGAGTATTTTTTTTTTTTTTCAGAAAAAGCCAAAATCTGATAGTACTCCATGCACAGCTTTCATGCCTTTTTAGGGTTCATTCGCACCAGCGACTCCAGGAGGTCGCGTGACCAATTGTGACTGGCCACGAAACAGCGACTCCAAGTGACCAGTCACTGGCATGTATGACCGGCACCGAAATATCTCGTGATTTATGCCGTTAATGACTGCTCGCAACGCCCTTGCCACATAAAATAAGCGTTATTGTATACAGCCGTCATGTTCCTGCACATCTGATTGGTTCAGATGCCTTGCGACTGGTCGCTTGACTGAAAATTCGAGCAGTGAGTGACTGTCTCAAAAACAATAGTTTTTTTGAGAAAAGCGACCTTTTGCGACCGGTTGCTTGTGACAACTTGTTTGCGTGACCTCCTCAAGTCGCTGGTGTGAGTGAGCCCTTAGAAGGACTTGCACTCTGTACCCTGTCTAATTGTGGCTTAGTAAATCAACATTTGTGTAACTCCATGACCTCCTGTTTGCATATGCATTTAACCTTGACCTTCCGAATCACTTTTCTTTCACCAGCCTTTGGTTTACAGTCTTGCATGAAAGATTTACTAGCCAGCTCTGCAGCTTCCTGTTTGAATGATCAAATCCAGCAAACTCCCGGAGTTCATGCTCAGTGGTTGCGTTGGCCCTCATTGTTTGGGGTTCTGCATCATTTCTGAGAAGCGGTAATAGCGGCATCTTTCTTTAAAAATTTTGTTTTTTTTTTTCAATCGGAAGTCTCTGCTTCTGCGAGCTTTTTCATGACACGTACATTTGCATTCCAAACATAAAATTTTGCGCAAAGGCTATCTACACTACCTGGAACCAGGCTTTTTTTTACTTGGTCCAAACTTCTGCTGCAGTTAGTGTTTAAAGAATGTTTTCTCTTTTTCCTATCATGAAATCGATGAACCGAAGTGAATTTCTTGTTGGTAAAAAAATAGGGGGGTTTTAAGCCCAAACCACATGAGAGTGATTTTGTGCGCAACGAGCGACGAAACGGGCTGTCGTGCGAACAGATCACTCATTCTTGTCGCTCGATCGCTCGGTTCTGGAAATCCAGAATTCGTCGCTTGTCGCCTGGAAGTGCTATGAGCGATTAGCCAATAGCGCGAAACCGGAACAGGATGTACATCAGTCAAGTACTACCGATTGGCACTCGGAACGAGCAAATTACTAAATTTTGATATGTGCGAGGATAAGAACATAGTTCAAGACCTTTAGAAATATTTATGCTGCTCTTTACTGTAAAAGACATCAACTTCAATCAATAAAGCACGCATCACGCCAGTTTCGGCGCGTATTTGCTGCCCTCATACCGGCAACACCGCGGAGACGTCGCTGTCAATCGCAAGACCGCTTGCATGCGGTTTATACTTTAATGTCATAAAAGCTAAATTTTGTTAAATTCTGGAGTTTTTCGGGCTAGAACCACAATATTGTTACGTGTGGAAGGACACGTAACAATAGGCGCATCCTAGTGGTGGGTTCTGAATCAATTTTTACCATTTCGAGTTCCTTAACGTATACCTAAATCGACTCGATCTGATGTACACGAGTATTCCATTTCGCCTCTGAAATTGGGTGAAATGGAAGAAGGGGGAAATCAGGCGGGAATGGCACTTTGCACAGTGGTTCATTATGGTGCCATAGTGGAAGACTCCGAATTAATTTTTGACCGCCTGGGATTCTAAGTGCACAAGCAAGCATTCTTGCATTTCGCCTCCATCACAATGGGGCCGTCGCCCTTGGGAGTCAATACCCGTGATCTTGGTGCCACCGCGGCGGGTGATTGTTTAGTACAACTGTGCGCTTGCTCACGCAGCTGCCATGGCCGGTCAGCGCAACAACAGCAGCAGCAACGGAAGCACTAACCAGCAGCAGCAACAGACAGTCGACAGGGAAAGCGGGGAGACCGAGGCCAAAATTCCTAAGACAAGCTGCGACGAGAACAGTCAGAATGGTGCACCCACACCCCAGGGTGAGTGAGCGCCCTCTACAATCTAAGGGGAAAAGAAATTGTCTGTCCAAGAGCAGAAGCAGCCATAGTAGTAGTAGTAGTTTCATCATCATCAGCGGCTTATGTGTGTCCGCTGCAGGGCCAAGGCATCTATCTCCCAGTGATCTCCAAATACCCCTGTTCATGAGCTAGCCGATTCAAAGTTGTGCTTGCGAATGTCCTGATTTCATCGCGCCACCTGGTTCTCTGCCGTCCTCAACTGCGCTTCCCTTCCTGTGGCAACCATTCTGTAGCTCTAATGGTCCGCTGGTTACCTGCCCTACGCATTACATTGCTTGCACCCAGCTTCCCTTGTACCGCTTAATGTCAACTAGAATATCGGCTCCTTCCCGTTTGCTGTCTAATCCACACCACTGTCTCGCGACCCAACTTTCTGGGGCAGCGATGGGAAAGCTACAAAGGTCGAGCTTCCATGCACGTGTTACTGTGGCAAGTATAATTCGGCAGAGTTTGACAGCGCTTCGTGCTCTGTTTTCTCGGAGCCGATACCGAATTGGCACAGCTTTGCTGTCTGTGGCAAGCCTTGCATTTGCCAAAGCTCGGAAGAGCAAAACGAAAAAAAAAAAAAATTATATAGCCCATTAGTGACACTTCGAGCCAGTGCACTTAGCTCGCTGGGTGTCACTTTGGCGGCGGGGTCCAATGAAGGGTCATTCAGGAAAGGGTTACTCAATTACTACGGGGTGGGGGGAATGCTTATTTACAAGAACCTTTGCAATAAAATATAGAAATAATATTTTTTTAACATATCTATTTGTTTTGAGCAAATTCAATTAGGAAACATATCCAAAATCCCGGCAGTTAAAATGGCTGAATCCGTGGAGGGCTCGATAGGTGCCAAAAATGAAAGTTTCAAGCCTGCTTTGGCTTCACTGATGTTACGAGAATGCTCGTAACATTTTAATTCACACATACAAAAATAAAGTGGCCTTAAAATTAGTGACGACTCTGCATTGGGTAGTCGTTTATTTATCCTTGAAGCACTCCTATCATGACTACACACTTCTGTGCAGCGAAGTGAGTTCGTCTTATACCCATGCCACACGGGCAAAGTAAAGTGCACTTTGAGCGAGCGAACTTCAGCACGCTAAGTATCACTTTGTCGACGGTAGTGTGTCAGCATTACCCAGTGATCGAGCCCCGTTTCCTCAGCACAGCAGCCTCATGAACTACTCATTCGACCACAAACTACCCAGTGGCCAAGGTAGGTGAGAAAACGGTTGGATACATAGATACAAACGTATGTAGATAGATAGGTACATAGCCCCTGGGTAGTGTGCGAGGTAACCTAAGAATGCCAATGCATTAGAATGATACGTTGAGCTTTGTGGGTTTTAAAGGATAGACAAATAGGGTCGCTGAGCGATTAATACGGCCCAATGTTTTGAATACATTGAATTTACAGATCTACCAGTGTGGCGGCGGCATCGAATGATAGAACCAATGTATAACAGCAGCCGAATCTTTGACAGCCGTCATGTGAATATTCTATTAATGAACTTAACAAGTATTTATGCTTTTCTGTGGTGCAGACCACTGCTGCTGCGACTTTATCGAGCAGAGTGGTTGTTCGCAGCAGCCCTACAAAGCATTGTCTGTGAATCTAGAATAAACAGTCAACATATATTGATAGTCAAATAATTTTTGGTATTTTCTGCCGAAATTTAGTAGTATTTCTTGGCTTCTGTTGTCGTGCTTTTAAAATTCTAAGGTTGGCTGGTCTGCTATCGCTATGGCAATTGTTTTAAAATGATGCAACATTTAGCTGCATTTGGCCTTTAAGTGTGGCGCTCGTTGCATGCTGTGAAAGTGTGCTCAGACAGTGTGTGTTGTTGTGGTTTCAGAGGACGGTGACCCCGAGAGCTTGGTGGCCGGCAAGCAGCAGTCATTACAAGAGGAAGATGGCAAGGAGGATAGTGTGGAGGAGGAGAGTGCCGTGCCGCTGGTCGTGATGTACAACAAGCGGCGGTACGACGTCAAGGTGGCGCTCTCGGCCAAGATGGCCAAGCTCAAGGAGGAAATACAGAAGCTCACCGGTGAGATCGTGCTGCCTGCCCCCGAAATGGAGGCGATAGCAAAAGAGGCACAAGGGTCTTTGCGTTGTTGGTAGAAATGAAGAACGATGAGCTTAGCTAAAATGTTGCGATTGTGTGACGACCTGTGAGAACTATGTGATGGCTGTGCGACAGTGCGTGAAAGGGGCCGTATAGCATCGTGTAAGGGTCTCACCTTTTGTTTTCATAATTTTGACAAGGTGTGGCCTTTACACGAGACCAAACCTTTTGTTCGAAATGTTTCCGGCACAGCCGGTGACTTGTGCCCACCCCGGCTCTCACCACCTAGTAACGGCATGCGGACCCACACCGAATGCGTTTGCTTCTCTGTAGGAATTGTGTAAAACAAATTTTGGACTGCCAAGTTGGGGGTACGGCCCTAATATGGGTGCCCTGTGTAAGGGCCGCACCCACAACTTGGCTTAGGTGTCCTCACCTAAAGAGTATATATCTTACATTGTGCACGGGTGCGGGCCTTACACGAGTCTATGCGGTATGTGACAATGGGATGAAAGGTCTTGGCGGGTATCAAATAACAATTACCGTAACAGTGGTGTAAGACATAACCTGTCACTGAAGAACTGAAATTTAACCTAGTTGGGTAAGGAATCATCGTGGTGTAATCATCGTGGAGAATAAGGAAACACATTTGCAGTGTCAACGAGAAGGACAGAAGCCACCTGGCCAACCAGTGTGTGAGATGTGGCTGCTTGCTGCTGTTGCTTGACTAGACCTTGCTTCGGCACAAAAGAAATGTATCCGACAAGTTGTCAAAGCTTACCTTATCGTCACGAGCTAGACGTGTTATAAGGCACATGATTGGTGTTGCTTCCTGATCCTCCTCTGTCACTCCTTGCATGGTTTTTTGAGCCGGTGTGAGGGCCGTTTTATTCTATTTAGTTGTGTTGTCTTAAATCCTTCAGTTGCGAGTAGTGCAGTTGTCCGTCCCCTTCTCTGGTGGTCTCTGTTTTGCACCCATTACACCACGATAGCCTATCACACTCAGCACATGCATAACTAGTCATCACGCAAAAAACTAAACTTAAATTTTGCAGTTCACAATTGCCTCTCGTTGTTCCATTTCATATTTACTAGGTCACTTTTGTTCCTGCTTTCGTTGTCATAAAAGCAGAGAGCTTGTAAAGTACTATGGATATTGGGTGAGGGAAGGCTTTAGTTTCACATTAAGGTGACAAATTCATAGAAAATTTAAAATGAGCTTATAGCCATGTTTTTCTTCTGGGGGTTGCATTAGCACACTGCCGTTTGCGAGCGACTTCTGCAGTTACCATATTTACTGGGCTAGAGCTTGCACTACCTTACAGAAAAAAAAATAACGAAAAGAAATGCCTGAAATTGACGTGCACTAAAAGTGAGTGTGGAACCATGGTTTCACTAGCCGCACTCTGTTTATGTTTGGTGCAGTGGTGCAGCCTACTATGCATGCCACATTGTGGTGCTATCGCTCCTATTTATGGCTCATAAACGGGACACAGACACCATTGGGCGCTGGCACTGTATGTTTAAAGCAGTGGCATCGATCCTGTCCCGTGTTTGCATCATTATGTTTTCTTGTGAGGTTGATTAGCTTTGGAAGGATGAACACAACACGTAGTAGTGTAAATAAATGCAAAGGTAGTATTTATTTACCTTTTGACTTGGTAATGCCAGGTAAATGACATGCAAAGCCTAGTTCTTCAAATATTATGCTAAGGATTCGAGGAAGTTTGACAAATCACCGTTGTCCGAGCGATCATGTTTGTCCTTGCCGTGTCACACTTTGGGGCCAGACGGGAAGCTTTCAGCAAGATAGTCCTGCGGAGAGCACATGGTCAGTGTGTGTTGACATTTGTCAGCCAGGGAGGAGGCAGAAACATCCTCTTGCGCCTAAGCCGTCCAAGCCATCAGTCGGTGCTAGCATGCGAGTGCTCGTGCTGCCTCATGTATCTGTGCAACTAGAACAATGGCTCCACTACCAGAGCATGTGTGACATGGGGGAAAGACATATGTCGGGGTGCGTAATATGATTGTCCCCATAGTGGCCACAGGGTGGCACTAGCATAGGAGGACTTCTGCCGTCTCTTGTCATAGCTGTGCTCCTACAACTACTGCCTTTGCGTGTTGTGTGGGGAAGCTGAACATTAGGATATGTGAGTGTTCTGTGCGGGCAGGATGAATGATCAGTGGTGGAATTCCTGCTCCGTTTGCGCCATTCTGCTTCATTTGAGTTTTCCTGCGCCATCCTGCTCCATCGCCCGCTAATTGAGCCAAAAATAAAACCCTGCACCGCACTGCGCCATGCAGGAAATTTTACTTAAAAAAATAAACTCAAGCCAGTTCCACGAAGTGAAATCTGTCGAAACAGCGGAGCTGTGGTTGTCTTCGTTATGGTAGACTGTTGCTTGGCATTTTGCCGCGAGGTTCCGTATGAAGTCCACGGGCGATAAAATTGTCGCGCGCCGTGCGGTATGTGCGAGTGAAAGCGTGCGACGGGGAGCCGGCAATCGCGGCTTGCGCATGCAAGGGTGGGGAGCGGGAAAGAAGTGCGCAGTCTTCCAGTCGCGGACAGCGCTACGGAGGGAGGGCATGGAGGTAGAGGGGCCGCACTTTACTGCGCCTGCACACTCCCGCCGAACCGGAAAATTCTGTGGGGAGGGGGGGGCCTTCCCTCCGTATGGCTCTCATCCTTTACTGTCACGTGACGGACTACACGGATGGCGAAGGGTCGACTAACAGCTCCGCTGTTAATAAGGGCACTTGGCTTAGTTTCGGTTTCAGTTACAGGCAAGTGCGTCGTCTGTCTGGCTAGCTCAATTTAGTCTTGCTACGATGTAGCTGTAGCCAGGGTTTTTCCTTTTCTCTTTCTTCTTCATACGCGGTGATTGTTGAAGTTAGCAGCGACTATCATTGTGCGCCGGCAGTCTGGAAGTTCAAGGACTGAAAAATGGCCAAAAGTAAATAATATTCTCCTGCTATTTTGTGTAACCGCAACTAGCGTGCAGTCGCGAAAGTGTAAAGCGCACCAGCCAGCGTCGAAAGCGGTCAGAAGCGAGCGGTAGGCCGGTAGGTCTTTTCTCAGCGATGCACGTTTAGGTTAGTTGCCTTTGTCGCGATCGAGTAGTAGGATGAGCAGGTGTAGCGGTTCTGCTTCTAGAGTGCCCGCATAAAAGTTACGGCATTCTATGGTTTAAAAGGAAGCTTTAGCTCCGGGACTGCTATCTAAATACATGAGAAAGGAGAAATACTGTTTCTCGGCAATCACTGCACCAACTTTGATGAGATTTGCTGCATTTAAAAGATAAACTTAAAATCTAGAGACTGGTGGAAGCGTATTTTTGATTTAGGCATAGAGTTTTTTTATAAAGATTGTCGAACATAGCAACTTTTCTGAAAACGAAACTATGAAATTTACAGCTTTGTAACTCGGGAATGAAAACCGATAACACAATCCTGGAAATTACATCTAATCTAAAGTGGACAAAAATAATGTATAATACACTGCTCTGCAATATACCGTTAGTATGGAGTGTGACTTTTGCGAAGCCCTGGTAAACAATGTAACAAATTCACTGAAGGTATAAACTGATGCACAAAATTTGTCTGCTTTGGATGCTCTAACGGATGCTGTTTACAAAACTGCGATATCTGTTGTTGGTGTAGAGCTTCAAATTTGTAAACATTGTAAACTCGCCAATTGGGTCAAAATCAAGATTTCGCTTCCAACAGTCATTCGAACTTAACTTTCTTTCACAAATGTAACAAATTTCATTAAAATCGGTCCAGTGCCTAGCACACCAGTGTTTCTTATGTAATAAAATGGTCCAAGGCAATCGAGCCTCTTTTTGTAACATTGTTATCAGGTTCAACGTTTTCAGATATGATACATGCTCCTCTAATGTAAAATTGAGTCCGATATGCCCATTCTATCTCTTCTGAAATGGTATTTTAGTTGCTCCCAGCCTGCTCCAAAACAGCAATTTATCCAGGAGTGTTCCAAGCCACACTGTACCAGTTCCACCCCTGTGAATGTCTAACTAGAGGGCCTCCCTGCAACTGGCAAAAGTTTTCTTGCCTTTAAAATTGGTGTTTTAGACTTTCCGAAGCACTAATCTGTCACCCCAGGATGGTCTTGACACTTGCCTTTAGTGGCGCTGCGAGAACACAGTTTGTTCGGCCACATTTGTACAATTAATTTGTTTTCTTCTGTCTTGTAGGGGTCCCGCCAGCGATGCAAAAGCTGATCTACAAAGGTGGGTGCTGCTATCTAATGCTCGGCTCTCATTTGTCCCATTGGGTCCCGAAAGATTTGGAGACAGCCTTGCAAATGAGGGTGTTGTCGAATTGTTTAGGAGCTCGTAGCTTACCAGTATTCTTGTAAGGAAAAGCGTTTAAATTGGTACATTTTGCAAGTAGTCGAATTTAGGGCCAAAATTGAGATAACATTTCGAAATTTCAACTCCTGCAGCCACGGCTGCATGAGTAGGAGCACTGCGGAGAGCACGGTGGGCGATGTGATGTGTTTGACTTAATTGTTGCAAATGCTTACGTGCTTGAATTACTGAGTGCTTTGGCACTTCAATATACTCATAATTGTGACAAAACCACAGTGTCAGTAAAAAAAAAAAGAAAAAAAAAAACTCAACTATGGCACATGAGAGATTATTGTACTTGACACTGGTCTTCACATACCTATGCCAATTTGCGTCTTTTATATTTATTTTTATTAGTACAGTGAACTAGCTGTTGTATGCAGAACTAATCTAGAAACGGTGAGTTTGATGTAGTTTTATCAGGACACATGCCGAATCGTTATATGGTCGTTGTATGTACGAGCATGCAGCATGAAAATTATTGCACAAGGGTGAATACCTTGTTCACTGGAAGTTCTAATTAAGGAGGTTCGAATTAACGAGATTCCACTGTACTTGTGTAAAAGCAGTGCCACGAACTGGTTACTATGTAATGGACGCACTCTACATTTTTCACTCGTGTGTTGTGGTGTCCAAGCATGTTGCCTTCCGTGTGTGCTCATGCGCAGGGGCTCCCAAACCAGACGATACCAAGAGTCTGCTGGAGTTGAATCTGTCTGCCAACGCCAAGCTCATGCTGGTCGGCTCCACCCTAGACGATGTGCTCAACCTAGAAGTCCCCACGCCCGAGCAGCTCAAGGACGACACACCACAGGGTGCGTTTTTCTGTGGCATTTTATCGCGATAGCAATTATACGGACGCCTGGGAGGCGCCTTTGCATCTTCTGCACCGCCATGCTGTCACGGTTGATGGTGCTTGCATGTGGAAGGTTAGGTCTTCAGAGACGCAACGGACGCGCAGCGCGTTCTGCTGTAAAAATGAAAGCTTGTTCTGCCTTAAGCGGTCATCACGAGTGTTGTGCATGGAAAAACTAGCGTTCCAGCTTTGAAGTGCATGCAGTGGTCGTCTGAGCAGGCAGTACCTTTGAAGCTACGAACACTGATGGTTTTCCGTGGAGTGGCAACTTGGTAGTTGCCATTCCATGTTGCCACCGTGGTAGTTGCCAGGGCTATGTTACTACTGCGAAGCTGCAGTTACCTTGGGTGCTGCATTGTGCCAACGTGTCATCCTGTGTATTGTTGGAACACTGGGCAACAAACTCTGGTGCACTGCTGAATATTGCTATTGCTGTCCATGGTTTGCCCTTCGAGCGAAACTGCCCACCCTAAGATTTTTTTGTATGTAAATGCATGTTTGTAGTATTAACAGGTTGCCACTGAAGAAATACATTTGGTGATTGATGGCAACTATACGTATTGTTGTTGGTATCAGCAGTTAGAGCAGTGTGTTCAGCCAGTCATATGACTTTCTGTTTATTTCCTTACATTCTTTTGTTTTGCACTGATTCTGCTCAACACTAAGAATTGTTGGACTTTGTAGTTGAACGGCACAAAAAGTTTGTTTGTGCCTGTGAAATAATCTCACTGTTCTAACGCACGGAGGTTAATTTGAATTGGAAGTTAAGTGGCATGATCCTTCTTCCTTGTTCCGTTCTTATACATATGCACCAACTTGTGAAGCTCATGCTGTTTGCTGACTTTTCGCTTTTACGTTTTTCTTTTCAGCCACGAAAGAGCCAATCAGTAAACAAAAAGTGAGTATCTCCCTCTCTTGAAGCCGTT
Source organism: Dermacentor silvarum (assembly GCF_013339745.2). Lineage (NCBI taxonomy): Eukaryota > Metazoa > Arthropoda > Arachnida > Ixodida > Ixodidae > Dermacentor > Dermacentor silvarum. The sequence goes on along the minus strand of NC_051158.1, from coordinate 28,027,526 downwards.
GTTTCTCAACCGTTTAACTTCTTGGAGTAAGCATGTTGAACAAGGGCACTGTATATCCATTCACTCAACGATTGTTCTGCATTCAAGTTGCTTCAGTCATTCAGTTGTTTTTCATAAACACCATTGCTTCTCAGGCAGTCACAAGGAATACCGTTGTTAAAGAGACAGTACAGAGGAATATTGAGTTGATGTATACCAGTAAATTATGGTTCTGCAGTGGCAAATGAGAATTAAAAATGAGGCAAAGGAGAAGAGATGCAAAAAATGTGGTTGATCCCTCTTATATAGGAATCGGTATAGAACACGAAAGTGAAACGTGTCTTCACAGAAGTAGTGTAATGTTTATTGCACATTGATATATAATGTCTATTGGTGTTTTGTGGCTAAAGCGCCCTTAGGCGTTGATGCACCCACGCTGATGCCTGGTGGCACGTCTCCTCCATCACGACTACCAACGGCGATGACCATGAGCAACCGTCGTGCATATGGAAGCTGCACTACGCTGCACACGCTAGCACAACGCGAAAGACGAAGCACGTAACTGACACACTAATACAACGCGCAAGACAAAGCACGTAACTGAATCGTCACCGAGTCAAATCAGCGCGTACAGCGCGTCGTAATTGCAGCCTCCGCGATCAACTTCAGAAACATTTTCAGAGCTAATTGCGTAGGCCACGCTCCGCTGTGCTGAGTACGGTGAACGCCACCTAGGTGGCGTTGGTAGTGCTTCTTGATGCCAGCGTCCCTTCGAATGCTGGCATCGAGGCGTCGTAGTGCTGAGACCACCGAAGCGTTCACTGTCGGTGCGCGTTAGTGTCATAATGCAGTACTTCTCTTTTCTGCTCGTAGGCGGCGGCACCGCCCCGAGCAAGAGCGCGGGTACACGGAGGAGTGTTAGATATATAAGGCGCGTCTGTGTAGCTCTCTGCAAATGCGTTTGTGGCGCAATGGGTTAAACGCTCGGCGATCTATCGTCGCGGACCGAGAGGTCGTGGGTTCGATTTCCAAATTTTGCATGTTTGTGGAACTTTTTCTTCTGGTTTCTTTCTTTGTATTATGTTCGTGTACATTGTAAGAACGTCATATCCGTGACGGAAATACGTCAGTGAAGTCTTGGTGGACCCCGGCATAAAACACTTTCGTGTTAAAACAGAATACAGGTGGCCATGCCGTCCTGAACTTACTGCAACAGCTGTCCATGAAGTTGTGAATTTTGGAAGCTCCTACTAAACACATTAATTGTTTTTCGCTAGGGAAGGACTACGCCACTTTCTAAAGAAACGAATGACTTGGCCTAGAAAGTTTTGACTTGTTTTTTGTCCCAATGCAGCTTGAACATGACAATGTACTGCATTTTCGGGACTATAGTCTGTGGGGCGTTTAAAATTAAAATTGCAGGCTATATGTGATGTTATTATTTAACATTGGAAACACGTTTGAAAGAAACATGGCCAGGCTGTGCCGGCAAATTTTTGCCTCACTAAATTGCATGTTGAAATCAGCTTTGCAATACTTGTCACCGTACGATGGTTTCACGAAAGGTGGACTAAGAACTGCTTCAGCGGAGAGATCGAATTGTGAAGGTGATGAAGACATTGAAAAGCCGTTCATTCAATCTGACTTGCTTGGCTTGTTTTGTTCTGAAGCCCCGACAAAAGCGATTGTGTTAGGTTTTAGAATTGACTCTATAGCTATATGCGAGCCTAATGAAATAAAGCTAGGTTTTTGCTGGCTGACAATAAAAAAATTTTCTAGCCTACTTTGCACTGGTTGCAGACAATCTAAAAAACATATTTCAGTCGAAATTCGTCTCTGTGGACTATGGCAGAGTGGACTTTCTAGAAAAAAACCCATTTATTTTAAGCCCAAACTGATCCCTGCAATACTGTTACTGCGGGTGCAGATTATAGTCTGGAAACTGCGGTACTTTAAAATTTGTGACATCACACTGACCTGCCATCATGTAGGTTTTGGCGCAAAGTCAAGAAAAGAGTCTGGCATTTATTTTCCCCTTTAGTGATTAACCCATTTTTGACAAATCAGTGAGGCAATCAGTGACAAATCAGTGAGGCATAGGCACCTTCACTGTCCCTTGAAATATCTGCATTGTTGCTGTGGCCAAGGATAATCTAATGATCCTATTCCATTGGTATTCCTTTTTTGTGCTTCATCGGTGGTGTGAACGGTGGTGTGTTCATGTTATCACCAGTATCGACCAGTCACAAACGGTGGATGATAAAAAAGATAAAGCATAGAACGAAGGGCATCCTTACATTATACCAACCCTGGCCTCTTTCTGTTCTATTCTTTTTTGTTTTTGGGAAACAACTGTCGGTTTGTGTTTCGTTCTTCCTTTGCAGTTGCACCAGAAAGTAGTCGAAAAGGGGGTTCCTGAAGACGCCATCCCAGGAATCCGCAATGTCAAAGTGAGCCTAGTGAAGTCATTTGTTTGCCCGTGGCATGCTAAAGTCGTGTGTTTGAGATCACTTCAACACCACGCTGTCTCTACTTGCCGTAAGTCTAGGCCTGCAGTGCATGAAAAGCAGTGTTGTCGTAATTTTTTGATGTGCCTCGCTAAAGTGAGATGAAAAGGTCCCTAATTTTGCTGCAAGGTCGCTAAACCTTTAGGCCACATAGGTGTTTTTGAGCACTGTAGTATAGGCTAGCATGGTGTAAATCATTTACCGAAACATCTCACATTTGTCTAGGGCTAATACGAGTGAGGAATAAACAGTGAATTTACTAGCAGTGTGTGCAGTGAGCTTTTAATTTACTGTTATACTTGCATGACAGCTGAAGTTTGGTGTTTACCCTCGTATTGTGAGGTTCCAAATGCAGCATGATTCGAAAGAACACAGTCAATCTGACTTTCCTATAGCATGCAGAGGCACTCGATCAACTTTATCCCTTAAATTTTTTTCAATTTCTCTGCACTCCTCGAAGGATAGCAAAGCTCTGGAAGACGCACAAGCCGCATATGTAATCACAGCGATGACATATTCTGTGACCTTTGTGCAGGTTATATACTCCGCTTCCACCCCTTGGTCTATCTGAAGGCTCTTCGTAGTACCGGGGTGCTTTGTGGACATTGTAAAATCCTGCCACATAGTCAAAATCTTGTGATTGCGGCATTTTGAGCCAATCAGAGATGCTGTAGCAGTCCAGTAGCAGCCCTCTGAGCCTATCAGAGCTGATAAGATGGCAAATTTGACAACATGGCGGACCTTGTCAACGTCTAGAATGGCATTCCTCGTTTGTCCAAGATTCATGCAATAAGAAAGCAGTGTGTTCAGGCTCGCGTGAACAACATATACCTTTCTGCATTCGATCTATCTTATCATTCACCTGCTGCATTATAAATTTCACTGTAAAGTTTGGAAATGTCCACGAATTCAACGTGTTCGGCGCAAGTGCAGAGCCCATTTAAACCGGTTTAAGAGAGAAGAAAAACGCTTGCATTTTGTGAACACACTGTGAATCCTGTGAAGGCAACTGTTGCTTCATCATGGTCATAGAGCTTACGTGCTATACAGCCAATTTCTGCCGCATCAATTTAACATTTGAGTAAAAAAGCGCGTTCTAGAAGCATACTAAAAAAAAAAAAAAAAAAAACTCTCATTGCTTTGAAGTCGCTATAATGTCGCCAAAGTTGTCCCGTCACATAGCTGAAAAAGTAACCACTCGCTAAATTGAAAAAGTTAATGCTAAACAGACAAGAAAGCCGCTAAATCTATCGAAAAAATTGCTAAAATGGCTACACTGATGTAAAGAACAGCAAAAGGGAGATCGGAGCCTGTAACATGCATTTCCCCTATTTTCGCTTTATTATTGTGGTTACATTTCAGAAGAATTGTGACTGCGCTGATCACATGTAATGAGAAAAGTGGTGATGCATTTTACGAACATACTGCTGTGCCTTACTTCACTTTTAAGACTAAGCTATACGTCACAATCTCTGAACCTGAGCGTCTGGCAGTGACTAGAATGTCAAGCTCTGGAGTGTGCAGTTGTGTAGACACAATGGCTATGTGAAAGCACTTCAAGTTATTGTTACTTATTAGTCTCATTATTCTTTGCTTGTAAGCAGCAGTTACTAGGAGGACTTGTTCTAGTTTGACGGTGTATTCACACGAAGGAGTAATCAGGCGGTAGTACACACCGTATTTAGTCTAATATAAGGCAGTCATGATTATACGGCGAGGTTGCAAGTTGGGGGACCCGAAAAAAATGACTGAAGTATGCACGTATATATAGGGCGATATAGAGTGGCTGAAAAATTATTCAGGATTGGCGGGGATTCCCCCCAAAACATAATAATCGAAAGTCGCCCGAAAAATAGGTGTGGGTCATATGCGAATTTTGCCTTGCACGACTTCACGGCAGCGTGAATTTGGCCTTGCAGTGCGACTACCCGGCAGTGCAAATGTCGCTTTAAGGTGTGGCTTTACGGCAATGTGCACTGCACTGCTGTGAAGTCATTCCTCAAGGTGAAATTCGCACATAACTCACAGCCTGCCTTTACTGTAAAATTTTTAAAATTCTCAGTGCGGGTTATATGAGCAATAGTATACAATAGCATTAGTGCCTCACCTGCCAAGGTTTATTAGTTGCTGCAGTTTGCACTGCGGTCTAAAATCTGGATTGCCGGAAATGTGGCATTGCTGCTGCCATATTGAAACAGTAACTGAATCTAACAGCCTAAGGCTAAGGATTTTGGGAAAAAACAACCTTGCCTTGTATTCGAATAAATACACGGCATTCATTGTGACGAAGATGTCACGTGGTTTTAAGGTACCGTGCATGATGCAGATGACGTGGATATCTGCATTGGAGGCCATGCATCCTCTTCAACTGCTGAACGCAGGTGTCGAATGGGTCTACTTTGTTACACAATTGGTGATTGTCACCCGATGTTGATGCCTGGCAGCATGACTGACATGTCCTTAAAAAAAAATTTATCTTTTCCATTTATCTTTTCCAGTTTTTCATTCTGGCAAGCTTAAAATGAAGATCATATGCTTACCACTGGCCCGATTCCCATGTGAATTTTGTTAGGAGATTGTATTGTTCGATCCACATTGTTGCATAGCTTGTCTGCCTTGTCTATCTGTACTTTTAGTTGCTAGTAAGCAGGCACTGAAAGCAGTACAGCTCTGTGTAGCAGCTTGCTTCTTTGATAGCGAGGAGGGGTTACAACGGGGGTTTCTAATTTTGTCTTTACAAGCCGCGCAAGCAAACAGTGTGCACCAAATAATGACATTACAGAGAGCATTAGCTTGTCCGAATATATATAGTCGAATATAGACAATTCAAACTCGGAAAGTGCTGAATAGCTTGTTTGAATTAAACGGAGTTCAAAAGGAAGCTCATTGAATGGAGGACTTATGTCCGTTGTTGCATTACGCGGCACATGTGCACTGAGCTACCACAAATGAAAAGTTCTGGAAGTGTGACTTCAAGGCAGTGAAGCCACACTTTTAAGCGACATTTTTGCTGCTGTGAAGCCGCACCTCAAAGCAAAATTCACATAGAACTCGCACCCCGGCTTTACTGTTAAACAATTCGAGTTTTGGGTGTGGGTTATATGTGCCAAAATATGGCACTTGCAACAGGAGACGGGAACAGCTGCCGGTGTGCGGCCGCACTGTCGAGTTGGAGGTGCCACCGCTTAACTTTCTGGGCTGCCGAGAGGATGGTCGGCTGTGCAGTATTTTCGAAATAACCAACACAAGCATCTAAGAGTTTGAATTACTGGGCATTTTCGCACATTAAAATTCAAATAATTTTCACAGGACCATAGTGTAACTTTGAATTAACGAGATTCCGTTGTATTATAGTATTTTACAGAGTACTGGGTTATTGTAGAAGCAAGCAGCTGCATTGGTGGTGCCTATTATTGCAGTGACCAACATTGTTCTACTTATCTGCTGATGCAAAGCAAAGGCAGCAATGTAATCGTTAATGCGACTTTAATTTTTTATATTTTCACAATAATGTCTTTATCTCATTGTTAGACAAAGCTTCACAAGATATTGCTAATAGCATTGTTACTGCCAGCTATGTCTCCAGCGACTGTCAATTTGTGCAAGGCAATACTTATATGGAATAGCTAAGTCTCTGTCTACATGAAAAGTGATTACGCCGCTGAGCTAGAGGTAATGTGTTCAATCCCAGCCGCGGCTGCCGCATTCCTCAGGAGCTAGAATGCAAGAGCGCTCGCGTACCAGACATGGGGGACACATTAAAGAACCCCAGGTGTTCCAGAGCCTTCCATTACGGCGTGTCTTATAATCAGATCATGGTATTAGCACGTAAAACCTTGCAATTTAATTTCTATGAAAAGTGACAGTGAAGCAGCTTAAGCACAAAATTTTCAGCAGGACGAACTCTTGCTATATTGGCACTTGCAACAGGATATAGCATGATGCACTGCACATCGCACAAAACATTATTTCAAAGTGTTTATTATGAGAATTCAGGTAGCCATGCACGATTGCATTAAATTTGGCGTGGCAGTGATTGTTGCCATATTTTTCTCATGCCTCGGTGGAGTGCTCATTCGACCCCTTGTTCCTTGACCCTAGGACTCACTGCCAACAGCCCCGCTTTCGGGAATGCTAAATAAATCTGGAGGGAAAGTACGACTCACGTTCAAGCTTGAGCTAGACCAGGTCTGGATCGGCACGAAAGGTGAGTAAGGCATTTGTGCTGGTGGGCCAGTAAGAAGCCCTGCTAAAGCATCAAGTTTGGTGAACTGGTGCTTTATCGTGATATTCTTGAGAAGAGGATAAGAGGGAGGTGGACACACAAGTGCCGTCTTTAGACGAATGGACAAGCATGTGGTCTAGAGACTTTCGTACTAGACACCAGTTCACTTGTCATACCAACAAGACAAAAATGGATAACTATTGTATTCAAGTCTGTGTAATCCAATTCTAGCCATTTTACAAAGGTACAAATTGATTTGTTTTTATGACAACGGCAAATTGACAGGTTTGGTCACTAGAATGCGAGTAAACCCAATTACCACATTTTCACGCACCAAAATCCCCACCAAAAATTCAACATAATTAACAGTAAGGTCGGGGTATGGATTATACACAAATTTTGCTTTGAGGTGTGGCTCCACCACACCAAAAATTTCACCTAGAAAGCCCCGAATAGGTGCTTTGGGATGCCAGATGGGAAATTGTCGCCATGAAAGCAAGACGGGCAATCCACTTTTTTCTGCCGACAACAGCCCATCTCGACATTGCCTGTGTTGATCTAATAGAGAAGTTTAGCTTGTCCGGTAATCGGGTAAACACGGGCGGACCTGGTGTTGGGGCGTTTTGCCGGAACCGTAAACGTGAGCCGCCTGTATGGTGCTACCACCTGGTGGTGCAGAAATCAAACAGACAAAAAAACAGCTAATATTGCAATAACCATGTGTATTCTACTTCTCTGCTGGTGTAAATTTTCGGCGGCAACACAATTACGCCACTGTCGAACATTTACACCAGCAGCAAGGTAGAATACACTTGGTTACTGCAATATTAGCTGTTTTTTGTCTCTTTGATTTCTGTGCCACCAGGTGGTAGCACCATACAGGCCGCTTACAATTACGGTTCCGGCAAAACGCCCGGTCCGCTCGCGTTTACCCGGTTACCGGACAAGCTAAACTTCTCTACTAGCTCAACACAGGCAATGTCAAGATGGGCTGTTGTCGGCAGAAAAAAGTGGATTGCCTGTCTTGCTTTCATGGCGACAATTTCCCATCTGGCATCGCAGAACACCTATTCGGGGCTTTCTAGGTGAAATTTTTGGTGTGGTGGAGCCACACCTCAAAGCAAAATTTGCGTATAATCCATACCCCGACCTTACTGTTAATTATGTTGAATTTTTGGTGGGGATTTTGGTGCGTGAAAATGTGGTAATTGGGTTTACTCGCATTCTAGTGACCAAACCTGTCAATTTGCCGTTGTCATAAAAACAAATCAATTTGTACCTTTGTAAAATGGCTAGAATTGGATTACACAGACTTGAATACAATAGTTATCCATTTTTCGCAGCAATAGTGCATTTGCAAAAAGAAGTGCTTAAGTGCTTGCCACTGCTATCAAGGTATAGTAAAATCTCGTTAATTCGGATTTTGGGGAACAAAAATAAACTGTCCAAATAACTCAATGCCGAATTATTTAATGTATCAAGAAAGCAATCCACAAATTCTTTCTCTACATCAACATGCCTTTACTTACTGAAGACATGCACAAACCTCGTTTATATTTCGCACTAGATCGGCACAGAAGCGGCAGTTTTCATCTCGTGACTGATGGGCGCTCTCAGGAGCAAATGCCTCGACGTCATTGCTTACATTGTCATCATGTTTTTCAGAGAGGACAGAAAAAATCAACATGAGCTCTATTAAGCAAGTCATCAGTGAAGCTATTGAGGGTCACGAAGAGTATCACATAATGGTGAGCTGTTGGTTTTATCATTTTATTCACGTGAAGATTGTGGGTGGTGCACTGAGCTTGCATGCACATTGCTTGTTCCGGTGGTTGCAAACAGCCAAGATGTTGAGAAACGTTTCAGGAAGCAAGAAAGCAACCATAACATCTTACTTGCCTTCGTATTGTGGTTAGATTCGTTAAGAGCAGTGCGTCAATGCAAACTGCACAGTGCTTTTGGCCAATAGCCAGCTATGCCAATGAGTCGAATTAACGCAAGTCTACTGTATAGCCATTCTGGGCAATAGGTCAAAAACGGGCGCATGCCCACTGGCCCCAGTTGTCTACACGGCAAGACAGCTTCAGCCAGCACTTACGAAGTGGGTGAAAAAAACACTAAGGAACGCTTCGCTTTGAAACTAAGTGTTAGTCTTGCTCTGTATTCACATTGTGAAGGACATCACTTGCGGTACTATGAGTAAGTTAGCTTAAGGGGGGACGCGGGTTCTAGAATGGTAAAAAACGGCCGAAAAAGTGATTTTTTGAAAAACGCATTTTAGGAATGTTTGGGCCTTCAAGCACCTGCCCTCAAATTATTAACCATGATTTCGATCAGGAAATAGGAAAAAATCGACTTTGAGAACGCCACGGGAGCCGCGAAACGACCTGCGAAAGGCAAAATTTGTTCAAACTTCCCGCGCGCGCCGCGGGCGCAGCCGCCACCCGATCGTCGCCATCTTGGGCTTGTTTTGTAGCTGGTTTCTTTGTGAGCATTTTGCGCCAGCTCAAAATGGCGCCGCTCAAGCTGAACGACCGCTCTCGCCACTTTCCCGAAGGGTGGTTCCGGGCCTCTGATTGGGCGGAGCGTGCGCGCGCAAGACGAGCCCCCCGTCTCGCGCCTCCCATTGGCTGGCGCGAGTGAGTGAGGCAGCCATTTTGCTTTTTTATTTGTGTTTTGTGCGCGCCGCTGTCAGTCCTCCGTTGCTCCGTGTTATCGGCGGTCGTCTGCTACTCTTGCGTTCACGCGGCTCACGCACATTTTTTTCATCTTACGGTGAAATGTCAGGAGACGCTCGCCTAAAGAAGAAGACGCGTCAGTCTTACGGGAAAAAACGAAAGCGTCCATGGAACGCACAGCTGAATATCGCGGATGACGGCGCGCTGACGCAACGACCTTCTGTTGCGCTCGAAGCGGAGTATTCTACCGAGGAACGGCCGGAACCACCTGATGCGTCCGAATCGCAGTCTACCGACGCCGTTGATTCCGCTGGGCCTAGCTGCATTACATCTGGTGCCATTGGATCGACAGCCGGCACATCCAGCGGCATCCAAGACCGCGTTGACACGAAGTTCTATTCAGTGGGCGAGTCGGCCGAGCGCGCGAGAAGTGCGGCGATTTTGAAAGAAAGCCTGGCATCGCAGTGCGCAACGGAGCGGAAATTCAAGCTGCTAGACGTTGAACTGGTGAGTGACGACAAGGAAAACGGCACTGAATTTGTTATTGTGGACTTGGCCGTGATAAACACGTTGTTCGGTATCGCGCTTTGCCCCGAGTGCGGCACGAAAACCATGACTTTGTCGAAGGCGGACAGCAGAGACTTTGGACTGTGTTCGAAGCTGGTGCTCTCTTGTCGCACCTGCGACTTGTGCGAAGAGCGGTTCTCTTCTCCAAGGGTAGCCGGTGATGCTGGTGCGAAAATAACGCCTTTCGAAGTGAACTTGCGTGCTATGAAGGCCATGAATAGCATCGGCAAGGGAGCAACGGCTCTGTCCGACTTTTTCGCCGCTATGAACGTTTCGCATCGTGGCCTGCACCACAAGACTTTCCAGGGCCACATGAAGGTTATGGTAGAAGCGTGCAGTGCGACTGCTACTGAGTGCGAGGCCGCTAGCGTTGCTCGGGTCAAAGAATTGTACGCGGAGTTTGGCAACCTGCCAGGAAACATCGACGTTATCTACGACGGCAGCTGGCTGACTCGCGGACATCGGTCCCACATCTGTGTAGGATCCATAATTGAGATGTACACCGGTCTCGTCATAGACCATGTTGTTCTGTCAAACTTTTGCCTGGGCTGCACCAACGGGCCAAAAGAAAATGAGGACGGACATGCTGCCTGGCTCAGTCAGCATGCTCCACTGTGCCAAAAAAACATAGATTGTAAAGCTGGCCAGATGGAAGTGGAAGCAGCCCTGCGCTTGTTCCAGCGCTCATTACAGAAGCACAAGCTTCGCTACACGACTATGCTTTCGGATGGTGATAGCCGAACATTTCATGCCCTGACGGAAGATGCAGTCTATGGCTATATAAAAGTGCAAAAAAAAGACTGCATCAACCACGTGCATAAGCGCATGGGAGCTGCCTTGCGCACACTTGTCGACAAAAGGAAAGCTCAAGGTGAGCCACTTGGTGGTAAAGGAAGACTCACACAAGATAGGATCAAAAAGATCACTTGCTACTATGGCTATGCCTTGAGGAGCCACAGAAACGATGTGCCAGGCATGCAAAAGGCTGTGCAGGCCACACTGCAGCACATGTCCTCGACGGACAAGGCACCCAGACACGACCTATGCCCGAAAGGCCCAGAGTCATGGTGCAGGTTCAATAGAGCTGTGGCTAACAATGAGGAGCCTCCACCACATAAAAACAGCCTGCCAGATTTTGTTGGCGAGGCACTGGAGCCTGTGTTTAGGCGTCTTGGTAGTGAAGCTCTGTTGGAGCGATGTAGTGATGGAATCACCCAAAACTCTAATGAAAGCCTGCATGCCATGATTTGGGAGCAGGCCCCAAAAACCCAGCATGCCTCACTGCGCAGCATTGAAAGGGCAGTGGCTGAGGCTATCAGCCGCTTCAATCAAGGCATCACGAAGAGCAACACTCAAATTGCTGAGAAGCTGGGCTACAGTGCAGGGTCTTGCTTTGTGCGCCGCAGCCTTGAAAAGGACAAAAACAGGCTTCAGAAGTCGCAAAAGCAGCATGTGGACAGTCGTGTTACCAAGGCCAAGCTATCGAAACGGCACAAGCCAGCAAAGGATCCTGCGTACAGCCCTGGCATGCTGTAGAGTGAAGTGTTTTTTGGGTGCACGACAATAATAAATTTAGGTAATTGAGTAAACACTCCATGTGTGTTTGTGTAAGTTTACTTGCCTATGGCAAGGATACCTTACAAAATTTTTATATTCCTTTAGCTTGCAGGGCACATGAAGTGGTAAATATAGTATCTCCTGCTGGTTTAGGGGCAGTACATGGCTTTTTCTAACAAACTTTTCCCAGTTTTCTGGGAGGGTACAACCTTATATTTAGTGTGGATATTCTTATGAAGAATAGAGCTACAAAATGATGTCATTAATATTGCTGTAGCTGCATTCTAGAAAAAGTTACAGCTGTCTAAACTTCAAATGCGTTTTTCTCAGTTCGATGTTTTTACACACCTCACTCGGTCTTACGGGGCTTTTTTCTATGATGTTTTTGAGTGACAATAACAAGTTTGGTATCAGTGTATTCGTATTGGAATGATCTAGGGGGTGATGCTATTTCTGTTACTCTAGCATTATATTATAAATTACAATTAAGAGTAATAATGAGTGAAAATAAGGAAAAAATGTTCACAGTAAATGTTGGGCTACTTTCTTGCCTTAAAAATGCTTTTAAACAAATAAAAATAGCATCACCCCCTAGAGCAAGTCTTTGGCATTAGGGTCATGCACTTACTTTTTGTGTTTAGCAAGGTGAAATTGCCAAAAAGTCCCGTAAGAACTACCCATATAAATTTATTTTCAGACTTCAATAATTTCTGAACCAGAGTAGCTATCAAAAAACTAATTATATATTTGAAACCAGTGTGAAAAACTGAACATAACTGTGAAGTTTAGTTAAGATTGAAGCAAAAATAAAGAAAATTTTTTTAAAACCCACATCCCCCCTTAATCCAGGGCGTGGGCTGCCACTGATGACATAGCACTCTGTTGCCAATAGCTTGTGCCCTTGCTGCTTCATTAACTAGCACTAGGAATCGAGCTAGCATACCCGATAACTATGGCTCGTGTCCTTAAAAATGCGTGCGAGGTCAAAAACTGTGGTCTGGCTTTGCGATACGAGCTTGAACCCTCTCCGATAACATTGGTGATTATATACCTGCCAACTGTCCTGAATATTTCAGTAAGGCTTAAAAATTTCGACTTCTTTTGCGATTTTATGAATGTGGCGTCGATATTTTAGACAAGTTAGTTCTGTTTGCAGAAAAGTTCTGCCCCTCCGTCTCTGAACCTTCCGCTCTAACGCTTTTGATTGTGAAAGAACGCCAGAGGGGCACTTGCTTTGGGCAAGTTTACACAGACAAGTTCCTCAAGCAGGCGAAATAGGCGATGTCTTGGTGCAATTGGGGTTTTTGCTGGTTCCCTTAAGTCGGCTTCGCCGCAGTAGAGCCGTCTTATGTTGTGAAGTGCGTTTAAAAGTGTAATGGGGATATCCTCACGAATATTACTTGTCCCTTAATTATGCACGCACCGTCTCCGGTCACAGTACGAACTGGGCTGGCAGTCATTCCAAGCAGTTTCTGACGTTGCTGTGGCGATTTACGACCTTTCTCATTGTTACTTTTTTCTTCATGCGGTCTCTTGAAAAATGTATCCACACGGTTGTACGGCAAATGCCATCAAATGGGACAGTACTGTCAGCTATGTGTCTGAAATATGTAGGACAGAGAATAACCAGAAGGTAGTGCAGAGTCTTTAGCAGAACCTGTAGATTTCATAATCTCTATGTTGAGTTGCTGCCTCTAGTATAAATGATCCAATGTTCAATATAGTGTAAATTTAAAATAACAAACCTTTTCCTCTGTGCAAGCACTTACCATGACTTTCAAACACAGTTGAATTAGTCAATGATGAATGGACCAATGTATTCTGCGTGCATTGGGTTGTTGCATAATAAATTGTTTCTTCGGGCCATGTGCAATATTTATTGCAGGCTCTTCAGCTTGGGACAACGGAAGCCTCCCGCTACTGGATCTACTGGGTTCCTGCGCAGTACGTGGATGCCATCAAAGAGACCATCCTAGGAAAATAGTCACAGTACCTCATAAATTGACTGGAGTCCAGACGCGGGAGAAAGGGGAGAAAAAAAACTGAAAGATGGCCATAAAGCAAATAGAAGCGAAAGGTTCCCGTGCTGATTCTCCTCTTGTTCTTATGTTCATATTCAGTGTTGATGACGTCCGAGAGTGAAAGAAAACACTTTGACGAGCATGGTATTTTTGCAATTTTACACTCGGGGCATCCCTTCCCTTTCTGTCCCCCGGCTGTACGAGTGACGCTGAAGCACGGGCGCTCCCAAGGTTGCGTGCTGTGAGAAAATAAAAAAAAAAAGAAGTTGTGACAGTGGAGATGGGCATTTGGTGTGAAGTTTTGTTTTCATAGATGCATGTTTTCCAAGCTGTAGATGCTCTCGCGTCTCGCATGCAGAGAGATGACACTTAGCATGCTGGTTGGGGAACCGAGTGTTCGTTTTGGATCAGCGAAAATGGTGCACATTGGTTTATGTTTATTTGCTTAGCCTGATAGCACACCTCAGAAGTAGTGTGCAATTTCTGTTGCACCACTTCACGTTACGTAGCGATGTGATCAAAACTTGCCCATACTCGGGAGCGAGTGTGCCGACCTATGCTCACGAGTGCATTACTAACATTCCTGCCTCCCAATGTGCCACTTCGAAAACTGCACTAGCGGTGCTGTCACTTCTAAAATGACAGTGGGCTTTCATGTATTGATAGATACAGTAGCCACAAGTGCAGGCAAAGAATGGGAAAAACCTCCAGCGAAGGCGGCCAACCTGAACCGAAGAATGCTTTTTTCTTTTCTGGTTTCGTTCCGGAGAGAGAAATTGGTGTTCCAGTTTCCCTGATTGGGAAGTAGTAAGATATTCCTCTCGAAAGTCTGTGCCTGGTGTGGTTGACATTATCATGACATCACTACACAAAGCAAACTTTGATGAAGAAAGTACCTTTAAGCCTAGGTAGGATGATGTTGATCATAGAGTGTAGACAAGAGTGTAGAATGTGGGAGCTGGAGCGATTGCAGAAGTGAAGTGAGCTGTACTCTGACGCCATGATGCTTACTTGAGGCAGGATGGCTATTGTAACAGGAACTGGTTAATAGAACGAATATTATGGTAAATTATTCATGGTGCTCTGAGACTTGTCAGTATTTATTTCTAGGGTTTAAAGAGCTTGGAACTTTACCTAATGCAAAAAAAAAAAAAATTTGTTCTTGCAAACATACGGAGGGTTAAACAATGGAATGAACTTGTTGCCAGTGATGTAGGGTTACAGCGATAGCTATTAAAGGTAGCGTACTACATCAATTTTCCCTGTTTGCTAACGGGGATAATAGCAAACGGGGATAGCCGATATTCTAGTTGACATTAAGAGAAAATATGGAGCTGGGCAGGCCATGTAATGCATAGCGTAGATGACCGGCAGACCATTAGAGTTACAAAATGGTTGTCCAGGGTAGAGAAACGCAGTCGAAGACGGCAGAAAATTAGGTATGGTGATGTAATTAGGAAATTTGCAGGTGAAAGCTGGAATCTGTTGCACAAGAGTGGTAAGTGGAGATCGCTGGGAGAGGCCTTTGTCCTGCAGTAGACATAAAAATAGGCTCATGATGATGATGACTGCAATCATACTTCATGGCATTTGTCATCTGCATCCTGTTCCTTGGATGAAAGGTATTAAAAAAAAAATAACCTGCTCTGAAATTTGATACCAGCGCTACAACATGCGACCTGTCATGTCGTGGCTGATATCCAAAATAAGTTGCTTCTGGCGTCGCGCGACTGTTCGGAGCTGGTGGACACTGATGTACAAGAAAATTCACGATGTACGGGGTGTTGTAATGGATGCGCAAGCCTAGCAGATGTGTTGCTTGCATTCTCTTGCTGCCTCGCTCGCACCACCTGCGCATGCAGAATCGGTGCCGTTCAGATACCCAACGCCCCTTGACCACGGAGACGTGAAACTGCGACCTGCACCTGTCAATCACTTGGCTTCAAGGTGCATCTATAACGGCCCTAGGCAGTGCAATTTGTGTTTCACAAACTGTCACCGTAGCCTTCCCATTGACATCGCCTATGCTGGCTTCACCAATAAAAATAGAAAAATTTGAAGCCGATTTAGCCTTCAAGGGATCCTGAAACGATTTTGTACAAACGTACCGAGTCGTTAGGGTAGGTCCTTTTGATCATCTTTTGACACTTTTAAGTGTCGTTAAGCGTGTAATTTGCACTGATCTGTACTGTTTTGCTCTCTGAAGTAGAGATCAGTAGTAATGTAGTATAACGATTTAAAAAAGGCACATCGCTACCGATCGCAGCACGCGAATCGGCCGAGTTTTCAGCCGCCCCTGACCAGGTGACGCGATTTGGCCATATGACGTCAGTAGAGCGAGCTATCCGATTGGCTGCCCAGAGCGTGCCAACATTATGAACAAATATTGTTCGTAATAATTGAAATGTTAATTTGTTTCTATAAAAAGAAAGTAACAGAAAGAGAATGCACAAGGACTACACTCTTGAAAGCACTTCCAGCATACAGCAAGTGTCATCTGCTTGTGTTCTCTGTGTTGATGCGAGCTGCACGGTCTGTGTTGGTCCCGATCTATCTTTTCGCGAGCACCATAGTTCGCCCTTGCGTTCTGGGTTGCAAACGTAGCGATCAGTGACATGTTGATCCACATGTCCCTCTGCAAGGCAAACATACGAGCGAAGTGGCTGCAGTGCTGGTTGTCGGTATCCGACTCTCAGCAGCATCTACGCGTTTGCTGCCGTCACTTCACTCAGTAGGATTATTGCTATATACCACAATAGTGTTCCGCGTGTCCGGTATTTGGGTAAACTCGAGCGCAAGCTGACTGCGCCTGGGCGTTTTACGGGATGGGCGGAGGCACAAACATGAACGGCCTTTTGAATGGCCTGGACGGTGCAGCCACCTGGTGGCAGAGAGCTCAACCAAACACAGAACTAATATAGCAGTGATCAAGTGTATTATACTTTGCTGCGGGTGTAAATGTTTTTGGAGGAGCGTAATGGTACATTTGTACAACAGCCGCTGAGCGCGCTGCAGTGTTGGAAGAAAAGCGGTTGAAGGCGGTGGCACCACAGGCAGCAAAAAATGCCATAAGGTAGTCATTTCATGCTTCCATCTATTCTCGATTACGGGAGAGCCAGCATTTTTTTTATTGCGATAGCAATTATATGGACACTTCAACCGGATTTCTGCCGTCGCCGTCGCCGTGAGGTTCCCTATAGATAAAATCTTCGCCGCACGCCGTATGCCCGAGCGGAAGCGTGCGGGGAAGCGCGCTATCACGGAGAGCGAACGCACTCAATCTCCCACGCGCAAGCAAGGAAGCGGGAAGCCAGCGCCGGAGGGAGCGGGAGTGTGGGGGGGGGGGGGGGTCGGACTTCTACTCTGCTAACAACCGCGCTCGTCGCTCGCTCGCACCGTCTCTTATCTCCACACGACTCTGACCTTTATGCACTGTGCATTCGCCGCTCAGTTTCCGTTGAAGCGATAGACCGCACGTACCTTCGCCCGTTGCTGCGGCGTATGCGCTTGCTGCCAGCGTTTTGACAGTCGTTGTCCGCAGTCATTCAGTGTGATCTATTCATGTTTGTTTGTGGGTGCTCACACCACGCTTGTTCCATCAGTTAGTAATAGTCGGGCCACATTTTCCAACGCACGCTACACATGCAATGCTGCCCGGGTCGGCAGTGCAGCGCTACAGGTGTGTCCCTTCGCACGCGCTGCCCACGGTAAGCGCTTCTCATCAACACCACCGTTTCACACGCGCCTTCTCGTGGTCACCGAGTCTCTCTTCATGTCGGTCTACTTACGCCGCAGCACACCTGATTACTTAATCAGGTCACGTTTACTACAATTCATATTGCTACCAAAGCCGCTCACCTTGCTTCGTATGACATTGCTGTGTTGCTATCGCATTCATTGCTTCGCCCTTAGGGCGAAACTGTGACATTTTTTTTTGTCGGTGTGGCTGTGCACTTCCTCGGGGATCGGCGCAGGAAAGAGGTTTGAAAGGTACCCGTTACTGAAAAGTGGTAAAGTCGCTAAGGAAGACATTAGCTTTAATTAGTAAACGTAAATGAAATTGTCCCATGGCAGGATTCAAACAGTGAACCTCTCTCACAACAACTCGTTAAATTAGCTTGCGTTTCAATTCATATGGCCACTACAGCTACGAGTCTTACACTTCGTATATTATTCTAAGATATGTTGCTACTGCATTCATTGCTTTGCCCTCATGGCGAAACTGGGATATTTTTGATGCTATATCTTTGGGATCAACTCAAACATTTAGACTGCACTATGTTCGGGATCGACTTACATTTTTAGACCATATTCAGGAGCGGCCCGCATTTTAACGTTTATTAATTTAAAGTAATGTTTATTGCATAGCATTCCATATCGAGTATCCAGCAATCTTGGAAGCAAAGTCATGTGTGTAACGCATAAGCGTGACGCCTTTCCCATGGAAATACATAGGGCTCCACAGAAAATACATGGGTTGGGGTAGGCCAACTTCATTTTATCTTTATTTTATTTCAAAATACTGCGAGCCATATCAATCTGGCTCAAGCAGGAGGGGCGACAATATAAATATGCCAGACAACTGATAGAAGAAGTATACAATTTGCAGCCTATCATTACACACAGCATCGCTGCTTTTCACGGTATTCACAGTAGCACGTGCCACGCTGTCGTGAAGCTCAATTCCTGAACTCGTATCTCGTGTATTGTACTGTGGTGCAACTGCGTAGCTTGCGCAGCGGCGCGCGCCGTATCTTGACGGCGATCTGCAGAAGCGACGACTTCGGGTTCGGTCGACTCGTGGTCGGCCTGCCGCCGCTTGCGTTGCTGCTCCGTCCTTATCGCACCGCGCTCGGGAACTCGACCACGAGAAGAACCCGGCACCTCAATAGCGCGCACAGAACCAGTAGCAATTAAGTAAACCAGCGCGCTTCGCGTGGCTATAACATCGAATCCGATTTTGACGGCAGTTTTCCCGAAAAAAGAAAAGACGTACATAAGTTGCACCGTTCTATAAGACGCACCGACGAAAAATTCAGAAAAAACGGCGTCTTATACATCGAAAAATACGGTAATACAAAGCAGTGTCATGAGGGTTCTCATTGTAGGACAAAGATGCACCCCAAAGAGTGTAAAATGCTTTTAGAGGGCATAAAACAAATAAAGATAGCACATAAAATTCTTTATTCCTTTCAGTGTCTGGTTTTTTGCGCATGCGACACGCCCCCAGCGTCGCCATTTCCTTCACGAATATTATAAAACGAACACAACTGTTTATTTTTGGCTCTACAAAAATGAAAAAAAAAAAAAATCACGCTTCATATCCATTGCTAGCCGTGAAGGTGGATTACCAGCGAAGCAGTTTAGCACACGAGATAGAGGTAAGACAGAATTTAGACCGGTATGAGCAAATTTTATTTCTCTTGAGCAGCGACGGCGGTCATCGTGAAGAAAGACCCGCATACACACTTTTATTTTGATCAGCGGGCTTGATCGGCGGCATACATTCGCGTGGAAGACCACCGCCACCTCGGAGAGTGGGAGGAAACTAGACACGCGCGACGGGACCGCCACGCCAGGAGAGCGGAAGGAAACTAGGCACGAAAGCGCTTGGAACGACGACAAAGAGAGGGCGGTGCGAGCGTACACATGGTCGATGCGGGTGGCACAGGAGCGTATCTTTGAGAAACTTATTATCTACCTCAGAGTCTACTGATTTTGAAAATGGTGCCTATTGATAGCTAATCTACTGAAAATGCATATCCAGGTGATGAGACGTATAAGGCTTTTGCACAGAATGAAGCGATTTTGCATCAAATTCGGGAGCTGAGTCTTTGCATACGCAATCTGTTGACGGATACGAAAAATGCATAGAACCCTAGCCATAGACAGCTTCGCTGAAAAAAAAAAGGAACACTCCTGGCCACAGTTTCTCAGGACCAATTAAAGTTCTTGTCACTGTCACAGATAATGGCAAATGCTGTCTTGGTGTGGTGCTCGCATTCCTGACAAAAAGAATGTCGAAAGAATCATGGCGGGACAGAAGCGCGGTAACGTACCGGTGCGTCAATGATGCTGGAAGGCTTAATAAACACTTTGCACTTGTCTCGGTCTTGTTACTCGGTCTTGTTACTTCCACGATCATAATCATGATAACATATAAAACATATAAACGAATTATATGCACAATTAAGTCACAGGAAAAATTGCTAATTGCATTCACGTCGCCTATCATCTACGCGGATGGTTGCGCCGCCGAATTTTATCTGCCTACTTGCGTATAGGACTTCGTTTACCAAGTCAGAACCACCGTGGTCTCGACTCTCACACCCTTCACATTACGTGGTCAACGCTGATGATGGCTATACAGCGACCGGAGGAAGAGAATGCAAACAGAATTTCTGCCATCAAGCTTGAATGCTTGATTTTCTGCTGCCGAGCGCTCATCTGTATGCTTGATCGCTCGATAAGAGGTCGAACGGTTGTCGTGGTGCAAATTTCACGTGCCATAGGAAACGAGCATGTCATCGCAACACACTCGACTAGTAAGCAACGACTATGTGTAACGTCATGCACCATAGTCCTTGAGGTCATAATTATCACCATCATCATCCACCTCAACAACTCTTGGCCTATCCACCTTAGTGGGTACGAGCCATGTCAGAGCTTCATCATCATCATCAATTGTGTGCCAGCCGCCTCCGTCCCGGCTGTATCCAGGCGACCCAGGAAATCCAGGGCTGCTGGAAGACACTGGACGTGGTGTACACCGAGGCATGTATTGCGTGCTCGCATTCAGTATAAGCACAGTGCGATCGTCCGCTTGCCCCGAGAGCACCGTCTTTCGCGCTGCCTACAGTAGCTGGCTGAGATGCGACGATCATGAGGTCCTAAATGCTCAGATGGTATATGGGACCTATGCTGCTTCGATATTGCATGTGTTCGATCTACGGCGCCTGTACGACGGGTAAGGTTGCGGAGAAAATTCTCAGCTATTGTGTAAAGGCGACTTGATGAGTCAGCAATTAAAATATTTATTTATTTATTTATTTATTTATTTATTTATTTATTTATTTATTTATTTATTGTACCCTCAGGGCCGAAGCATTACAGAGGGGAGTGGCAAAAAACATTTCTGTGAAAGGATACACTTATACGTATAGTTATATAATGTACCAATACAAATACAATACTCTAATTAACAAATCAAATCAATACAAATCACTAAACTATAAAACAATGTAAACTGACAAGATGATATGTTGTGTATCAAGGTGGCGCGAAATTCAAACAGTCCGCGCAAATTTGTGACGCGCATGCGCGCTTTCGCTTTCTTGAAGCGAGCATATATACGGGCTGGCATGAATAGAGCGTCCAGGCATTATTTTCGTGGTGCCAGATAACCCACGTCACAAAGAGCCCACGGAAACGAGCAGTTCATGTAGCTTGTAGCGACAGCGCGCAGTGTTGAAACAAATGGAAGTGCTAGTCTGGAGCGGACACGGTCAACTGCGTCATCCCGCCATCTTTGATTGCCTCAGAGGGCGGCTATACGCCATGTCTGATTGGCCCAAATGCCAGCGTGGCAGAATTGCTCTAGAATATTAGCCGCCATAGCATACATGACAGTGATGGAAGTGCTGCTCCACTTACTCCAAACTGCTCCAAAAGAGAAGTGCTGCTGCACGCTGCTCCGAACTGTAATTTTTGTTAGTAAATGCCCCGAACCTGCTCCGATACGGCGCTGGGAAACTCGATCTCATACTGATTACCAACTGCTGCTGGGGCAGCTGTGATGTGTGACTGATTACTTTTACATTGTGATGCTCAGCTTTTTGTCGGTTTTGATCTCATTTCTGGCACAAAAGTGGCATTTTATATATATTGCTCCATTTACCTGTTTTTTTTTAAACTTTCCACGCACACTATCTTGGGGAAATGTGAAAGTGACTGAAATTACTTCTATCCCATACCGATTATCAACTGCTACTTTGGCAACGGTTATATAGGATTGTGGTTACTTTTATAATGTGGTGCTCAGCTTTACCGGTTTGATCTCATTTCTGCCACAAGTACTGGTATTTTAAATATAAGCTCATTTTACTGCGCATTCGATAACCATGCATCTTAATTGTTCATTTCTTGAAATGTGCGTTGATTATGTGCAATATGTTTCATAACAAATATTAATATTTATGAGACGCTTCGGTGATGGTCGTATGGAATATTTTGCCACCTGCTCCGAAAACACCAATAGCTGCTCCGAAAACACTTATGACTGCTCCAAAGCGGAATTTTTTCGGCTCCGAAATCTGCTGCAAAAAGTAAAATGCCGCTTCCATTACTGGCATGGGATCGGAGCGGTGTTGGAAATGCGGTAGCAACTGACGCGTTTCCTCCATGCAGCAACCACTCCATATTGTGCCTATCCAGTAACGATATGGCCAACAGGTTGTGCAGGTAAATTCTTCTGAGCAACATTATGATATTCCGAGCGCGTGCTTGTCTGTAGATTGGCCGCGCGAAATTGAATCGTTTGGGACAACTGCTTGAAGCTAGCGTGCGCGCCCTTTTAATAACACTGATATAAAACACGAAATACCCATTGAAAACCCGACGAAAAAGCACGCGTGCTCAACACCAGCATGCTGTAGTTTGCGCGTGACGTCATGGTCGCCTGTCATGAGCCGTCGTCCTCTCTTTGCGAGAGCGGTCACAGAACCAGACTAAACAGGAAAGACGGCGCTTCGCTGGCGCTTCGCTGGCGCTCATGCTTCACAACAGTGGCTATCACCACGATGTCGTCATTGCGATGAAATCTACCGAAAAATCTCGTCGGTGACGTACCAAGAATAAGCGTACGTTCCCGTTCACCATGAGATGGACGAGCGCGCATCAACCTTGAGGTTCATTGTTCACACGTCCATAAATGGCGTCCGCTAATGGCAGAGGCTGGTAGCGACACCTTGGGTCAGTTTGATCAACCACAAGGTATATACGTGGTTTCGCACATGGCGTCAGGTTTGAGATATGGTTTATCCATAGCCGTGATTACGTTTTCCCTCCGCCTTTATCGGCATTCGAGTGGCACATGTCAGATAGACGTACGCTTATATGGCGCCTGTTTTTAATTTCTGAAATATAGTTGGAAGTCTGCGCCTGTCCTGTTTACGAGTCCCTTTCTCGTCCGTGTTTTTTGACGCTCTGCCGTGTATATATACTTAAAAAACTAACCAAATAGTCCAAGCAAAATTTGTGTTACAATGTGCATTTTGTGTTACACGAGTGTCCTCGTAAAAAAAGTAACGTAGTTACTATACGTCAATGAGTGCTGTAGCTGACGCATTTACATCAGCAGTGCCACGTAAACCGGCAAAAGGGAGGAAGTTCAGTTAAAGGAAAAGAGTGTCATCCACCAGAGAGTCGCAGGATTCTGCTACAAGAAAACCTACGTACTGTTTGTTACCTCAGAAATAAATTTTCGCAGTGACAGTAAAATTCGTCCCAGGCCAGGGATCGAAACTGGGACCAACGTCTTTCCATCGCCCACGCGCGTGAACGCAGGGTTACAGACTGGCTGGCGATTTGTAGCCTGTGACACGCACACCCACGTCCCGATTCGGAGTTCGAACCTGGGTCCAACACGCCTCCCCGGGAGGATCGCCCTACCATCTGAGCTAGCCACGAGATTTCGCAGAGCGAGGCCGAATTAACTGACAAATCGAGGCACTGGGACAGCGACAAATAGCAGATCAGTTTAGGCGGAAATCCGCAAGGGTTCGGATACGAGTTGTCGAAGTCGAAACTGCTAACCCCCTACAAATTGGCTGATTTGAGGCGGTCAGCCGTGGACAAATCTTTTTATTGCGATAGCAATTATATGGACACTTCAACCGGATGGCTGCCGTCGCCGTCACCGTGAGGTTCCGTTTCCGTATAGATTCCAAGGGCGATAAAACCGTCGCCGCGCGCCGTATGCGCGAGTGAAATCGCGCGGAGGACGTGCGCTATCACGGAGAGCGAACGCACGGCGGAAAGCAAACGCGACCGTCGCGCGAAAGGCCGTGGGGGTATGGGAGGGAGGGAGGCGGGGCGACGCTGTGCTGCTTCACGAAAGGCTTATCTTACAACCGGGTGCAAGGGGAACTCCCCACTCAATCTCCCCACTCAATCTCCCACGCGAAAGCAAGAAAGCGGGAAGGCAGCGCGGGAGGGAGGGGGGGGCAGCTTCTCCTCTGCCAACAACTTCTCTGCACAACTCCTCTGCACTTTTCCCGGCGCTGGCGGTCGCCCGCACCGTCTCTTATCTCCACACGGCTCTGGCTTTTGCATGCGCTGTGCATTCGCCGCTCAGTTTCCGTTGAAGGGATTGACCGCGCGAACAATTCGCCCGCTGCGGCGGCTGCGCTTGCTGCCAGCGTTTTGACAGTCGTCTGCGGTCATTCGGTGTGATCTATTCATGTCTGCTTGTGCGCGCTGACACCATGCTTGTTAATTCAGTTAGTCCAAATGTGTCCAAGTTTATGCAGCCGATAAAACTACTATCCCTACTCCGAATAGCTACTAGTTTGCTATTAGTTTACTAGTCTACTAGTTTGCTATCGCAATTCATGCTTCGCCTTTCGGGCGAAACTGCGACATTTTTCATACGAACAAAAAGAAAAGGTTTTGAGAATCCATTGACTTTGTCCCTTTATTTGTCCCAGTGCAGCGGTTGGGGCATGGCCGCCAAGCGGAGCAGCAGTGATGATGACGACCGGGAACATCGGAAACGACCGGCAGAGGGCGACGAAAGCGGCCAGAGTGAGGCCAAGGTGCTCAGGCTGCTCAGCACGGATGAGAAGGGCGAGGGCACCCGGGGGACGGCTCCGGAACAAGAGCAAGGTGGGAGCGACCGAGCCTTTTATCGAGTATATACGCGAAGGAACGGCACACGGAAATCGCGTTATTTTTAACGGGCCCCCTCACCAGGTCAGATCATTTTGAGCTGACAAGCGCAGTGCACACAATGTGCGAGAACGATCGTGTCTGCACAATATTACACCGCTAAGCGCCGCGCTACGTTTACGTAGTCGACGTCAGTCGCACAACTGCGCCTACGTAAATGACAGTGCTGTGACGTCACTCACAGTGACACGTGACTTCGAGAATTATTCGAGGCAACATCAGTTATTTGTTTGATCTGTTGCTTCAATAGACGGAGTAAAGTTTAGAGAAATAATAAAACATTCAAACTGCATGTTTGCGTGTCTTTGGTTTACTTCGTGCGTAGCAAGAGTGATCTACTTCCGTTTCGTCTGCTTGTTCCCACGTCGTGCATGTCGCGCGCGCTGAGAGCGAAACTACGACACTTTCGACTATCTTTCAGCGCGCGATCGTGCTATTTCATCCGATCGCGTCTGCCTCAGTGTTCATGTGGCAATGATTTATCGTACTGCTTGTCTGGGGCCCGTAGGGATGTTGCAATATCCTCCATGCGGTAAGGAACCATGAGCCGGGCCTGTGTCTCCAGACATTCGCGCACTGCAGGATCCATTTCGCAGAAGAAGCCACACAACAGCGCAGGCGTTCTAGTGCGCAGCTCGAAAGAACGTGCGCAGAGCGAAACGAAACAAACGCAACAGCTCGCGGACTACCTGAAGTCTTCCGAAGGCTAGACGGGGGCAAGTGGTGAGTGTGTCGATGTCGGCAGTGAAGCTCGCCTTCTGAAATGAGTTTGCGACAAATATTTCCATCTCTGGTAATAATGAACCAATTTGAACAAATTCTCGTGGTAGAACGCTACCCAGAAGGCACGTAACAAATTCCAGAGTATAACTGAAATTTGCTATGTGGCCTTGTGAGGGGCCCTTTAAATGAGTGTTGACATCGCATTCTTGGCTTGTCTTTTTTGCATAAAATGCAAGTCCGAGCCCACTAAACCCGAGAAAAATACTGGCACTTCGCAGAGCGACCTAAATGATTTACTATAATAGATAGTCTATATAATACGCGTACTTGTTTGTATGATGACCTCGGCGATCGGGCGGCGCATGGGTTTTGGAGGCATATGTTAACAAGGGCTAGTTAAGTCTTCGTCGATGAAAAGTGTTTACATTACGTGCGAGGGAATGCAAAGACTTTATAAACCTCACAACTTTTGCGAAACATTTCTCGCGAAATGCCGAAATTTTCGAAAAATACAATGAACGCGGCGGCGTTGCATTGAAGTCGTCGGTGCCGCGTACAGGAGAGCTCGGAGCGTCTCGTAGTTGTGCAAGTGTAGGCCATTGTAGCCACAGAAGGGACCTGAGTCACGATACAGAAATTTTCAGACGAATAAAGATGTGTTTGACCTATAGCGAACGGCTTTACGATTCATAGACTTTACGAAATAAAGAAGATTCACGCGCAACTCGAGGCGATCAGAGACTGATGTTCCGTCGGTCGCTGTGGCTTGCCGGCTATAGCGTTCTACTGCTGAGCGCGAGGTAACGGTTTCGAATCCCGTCCGGGGAGGCTCTATTCCGATAGGGGAGGAAAAGCAATATCGCTCGTGTATTGTTCATTGGGTGCGCAATCCATAGCTCCTCCCACTGCAGTGTCTGTCATTGCCCATGCGTAATTTTTGGGGCCTTGAATCCATTATTCAATAACTCTGTTAGTGAGCCAGCAAGTCAAGTGTATGATCAGTCAGCGAGGTAGTCAATCTGCCATGTAAACCAAACCGTTTTACACCCTTAATGGTGCAAATTGGCCTAGAACTCACTCCTTCACACCCGTAAAAGGTATAAGGGTTTGAGTCAGGGACAGAAAGCACCCTTTTGGCTACAAACCGGTTGAAACTTTGGGTAACAGCGCAAACAGACGACCACAAGAAGGGAGACACGGACACACAGGCGCTGACTAACAACTGGTTTTATTGTGAAGGAAAGCACACCCCAGAGTGAAGCAAGGGAAAGGGGAAAACATAACAAGGGTAACATCGTGCCAACAACGCAAGCGCAAACAGCCAACCAAGCGCAACAAGACGCAAACAATTATTTTTCTTTCTAATCTGAACCCCCGATAGCCGCATCCAGAAGATAAAATTCAGCGTCAAGAGAGCAAGGGAAGGGGGGCTGAAGCACTTGCTACCGAACTTCCTGATGTGGTAGGCTTCAAACTGATGCGCGCTGTCTTGTCACTACTCTTTCCTAGAATCGTCGTCTCCTTTAACCGGGCCACACAATCAGTGCACTTGCTAACGTGCGCAACTATATGTGCGTATTTGTCATCTCGTTTTTTCAGTTTTAGAGCGTGTTCCCCTAAACGGTCATTGACACAGCGACCAGTTTCGCCGACGTCAAACATCCCACAAGACATGGGAATGCAATACACCACTCCAGTGGAACATTTAACGAACGGCGGTTGGTGGTTCTTCTGGCATCCACGTTTACTGGTGTTGCAGGTACGTGGGCACAACTTTCCCAGCTTGTTAGGGGCAGAAAAACATATTGGCACGCCGTGCCTACTTGCCACCTTCTTCAGATTGTGGGAGAGTTTATGGATGTAGGGGACCACCTCAGGTCTATGTGCCTTCCGGTGATCCTCTGCCGTTGTAGTTCCCGTTCCACGCTTGAATTTTTGAAGAAGGGTTTCAGAAACAGCAGTCAAGACCGAGACGGGAAACCCTGCAGCCAAAAGACGGCTTACCTGATTGTTAAAACTGAGCGTCATCTGATGTGGGCACGATTTCTGGAGAGCCGATTCCATACACATCACCGCTATCCTCTCTTAATTGTCTTGGAATGTGCCGAGTCATAGGGCAGTAGCTCCTTCTTAGCCCGTGGATAGTATCCCCAGCAAACGTGTCCATCACAGAACGTGATTTTAAGGTCTAAAAACTGTAAAATTGAAGAGTCCGGAAGTTCATGGGTGAAACGCAAACCACGTCCATGTTTGCTAAAAAAGATAAAACTTCACCTACAGTAGAGGAGTAGGTGGAGGCA
>NC_051158.1:27802784-27999922 GCF_013339745.2 Dermacentor silvarum | reverse complement strand
TTCGTAATGCTTCAAGGGATACAAATGATGTAAAAGCAAACATAAGGATGGCTCACCTAGATGGTCAGGCCTCGATGGCATCGTAGTAGACATTCCCAGTTATTTTCGTAAGGTGTGAGTAGCTATCGTAGCCTCGGATCGCTTCACACAAATTGTATCGTGTAATTTGTTCTGGAAAGTTGGGCAACATAAAGGAAAATAAAGATAAGCCTAAGGCATCGAACTTGCACCTAACTTCTCTCACCATGTAATTGATCGAATGCATTTTCAAATTCGCTTCTTTTGTAAAAAGGAAAATAACAAACATCTAGCTTGACGATCCGGCAAATCTTATGAACACTGTGTATTCAATTGATGCACTTCTCAATATCCCAACCAAAGCTGAACTACATTGAAACCTTGGCTTCATATGTTAAAGAATTCAAAAGAATCGCCCAGAAGTGCCCAGTAATTATTTATGGGACCAAATCTGCACAATGACTGATGGACCAGGGAAATTATGGGGGTCATGCAAAAGGGCGCTGAAACACCTTTTCTAGAAATGGACAAGACACGGGAAGAATGGATGCCTCAAAGAAATGTGTTCCTGAAGAAATTTCTTAAAAGAACCAAATATCAACAAGATTTAAGGGGGCCCTGAACCACTTTTTATCGTAGTGTAGAAATGCATTTGAAGTAAATAGGCTATTTCAGAAACAATTGTCACAAAAAGTACTCCAATGCATTCAGCAGAAGCGAAGTTATGGAAGGTAAACACAGCGTTGCGGTGCTTCCATTCCATCTTCAATGATTTGCACTGTGAAGGTTATGGCGGAGCTGAGTGTGAACACAACTCCGCCTACAGATGTCACCATGGCACACAGTTCAAATTTGATTTGGATGTTAACGTAGACGCCACTACTTCTGATTTTGGCGCCTACGACACGTCAAATGTAAGCCAAACGCAGTTGTCCTCAGCGAGCTACAGTGCACTTAGCCAGTGGACTTTGTCGCGACGTCTGTGGTATCTACGCTACGTAGCAAACGCCGCTGCAGCAACGCAACTGCGGACTGCAGTTGCGTATGCGCAATGTTTGCTTTGTGCATGACAGGGCTGAGTGCTACGTGGTGCGGACGAGCTTTTGTCCTTCACCAGCTAGACTGATGGATATTATTACATCGAACTGCTGAATTTTTGAAGCTCTATCAATAAGTCTGCCATGGCGTCTAACCAGTAGCGGCCAAGGGTGAGCGCGTGCTGTCAAACGTGCGTGTGGTCTGACCTAAGTTTTGCATGGTTCGAGGCTAGCTGAGAGTTGAAAGCTAGTCGAAATTAGCGGGACCTCACCGCTACGACACCGATAAGCAGGGTAGCCAAAGTTTATTACTTATGCGGGTGGCCGTGGCCGAGTGGGAGCAGACTACAGTCGGCTTCTCCGGAAGTACATTATTATTATCAAAGTTCGAAAGCAAACTTTTGCTTACTTCAGCCTGTTGATTCAACTTTGTAAATAAATATACACAGTAACAGTAGGAACATGCGCACTGATCCAAAACAGATCCAATACCCTTCTTGATGTCAGCTATTGGCCAAAAGTAGCCGTGTTTCCGGACGCTTTATGACGAAATGAAGCGTCCAGAAAAGAGTGAGGAACATGGCTTTTGTTGAAAAGAGAGCGTTTGAGAGAAAGGTGACTTTGCACTACGCTTACGAGTTACACGCACACGACTGCAAAACTTGGCTGAGATGTTCACAGCCAGCATATGCTATCCGCAGACTACGTTTTTTTACCAAGCTCAAGGGGTGGTTTAGGACCCCTTTAAAGAATGCAATGTTTACTTACTCCCATTACCCCCTCAAATTATTGGTTCTTCTCAGCTGGGTTGGCGCTGATAGCACTGTCCTGTACGTCACTCTGTTTTGTTCCTTTTCTTTTGGCAATGCACTTACGGTAATGTTTGGAGGCTAACGTTTGACTAAGGCACTCGAGGCAACAAAGGAACGACGACAGGGCAGACGGGATGCGTTAACAACTGTCGCTTGACTCTTTCCTAGAAAATTTGGAAGTGTGTACTCAATGGCTGGCATCTATGGGCCGCTGCACTTCCATGTAACATCCACTGCTGAATAGCCTAAGTTGGAAGAAAAGCAGGGGCTTGGAGAGCCACAGGAAAGAGCAGGCAGTTAATTATGCAAGAATGTAGGTCCCCTGTTGTAAGCTGCGGAATAATATTTTGGCTCACGTGCCTACGGATCAGGAACGCTTTCTTACTATGTTCATGAAGTGTTTCGGTGCCCCTTTAATAGATATGAACTGATCAGAGAGGGAACGCAGGTAATTGATATTCTAGCTTAGGAAGAAGGGAAGTTGGGCACGTCATGTAACACATAGAGCAGATAACCAGTGAATTATACAACAGAATGAGTGTAGAGGGCAAAGAAACATGGAACAGAGTGGCAGAACATTTGATAAGTGAGGAGATAATAGAGCACTCTTGTGGGTCGGTTTACATTCGGGTGGTCAAAATCAAGTGCTCAGAACACATTTGCCGGGTTCATTCAGAGCACCACACTCCATCTCGTAGTGGTCAAAGGCACTCCCACCTTCGAGCTGGGAGCGCGACTGAGATTCGACAGAATAGCCCATTGCGTGACTCCTCTGATTAATCTGGGAGCAGCTAAAGATTTGCATCAGGCATGCTTATTCTGTATCCAATGTCGAGAGGCCTCCATATCAGTGCAGACCATGTCTTAGCGTGGTAGGGACCAGTCAATGTACCAATAAATGGGAGCATGCTAAAAAATATATTACCTGCAGAGCAAGGAACTTGCGAAGCCGGTTGTCTCGGTCAAGATAGACGTTCCGGATGATGCAGCAGACAATGTAAGGCCCTCACCTTCCTGCACAGCGTCGGTGACTATCACTGTGGGGCTCTGGGAACTCAGTTGGAGCCACTTCAAAGGCATTCTGCACCTGCAAACACCAGCAGACCAAACAGTAAGCAAAACAGAAGAAAGTTATTGTGGTCGAGCATAGGCAGTGCACAAAATGAATGAGAAAGGAAGCAATACAGATTGCCATCTTGCACTATCACTGCACTGAATCATGCATTACTAACTCGAAACTCTCCTAAACTACTGTGGCATTGTGGTAGCACAAAACAGCAACAAACTTTTAAAAAGAAAAGGCTAACATTTTTTTTCAATTTTACTTCAGCTTTTTGACTACAAGGATGGTGCAGTAAAGGTCCTCTGAAAAAGCATTTTTACAGCCACTTACTGCATCCCTAAATGAGGCCATTCGCTGCATGTTTTTAGACTGGGAAGATTAGGAGTGAGGATCAATAGCAAATATCTCAACAACCTTCGCAGACGACACTGTCCTGTTCAGCAAGGCTAGGGATGAATTGCAACAAATGATCGAGGACTTTGAACGAGAAAGGTAAGAGTACGGCTGAAGATAACATCCAGAAGACAAAGGTAATGTTAAATAGCCTGGCAAAGAACAATTCATGATCGGAAGTTAGCCTCTAGAATTTCGGGGGGTATTCTGCAAGTGTATACTTAGTGGACATGTCCATTTCGACTGGCTGAAGTGCTGATTGGCTGGGGAGCCCTGTCCCCTCACGCGTACCCCCAGCCCCAGCCAGTGTGACACATCAGTAGATGAAATGGACCTGTCCACTAGGTGGACACTTACAAAACACGTCCCCAGGAGTATGTTTGTCTAGGTCAATTACTCACATGGGCCCTGATTAGGAAAAGGAAATTTACAGAATAAAACTGGGTTGGAGCACATAGGCAGACATTACCAATCAAGATCGGGAGGGTACCATTGTTGTTGAAAAGAAATTTGCACAATCATTCTACCGGTGCTAACATATGGGGCAGAAACTTGGAAGTTCACAAAGAAGCTCAAGAGCAAGTTAAGGACAGCACAAAGAACAATGGAATGAAGAATGTTAGACGTAACGTTAAGAGACAGGAAGGAGAGCAGTGTGGATCAGAGAGCAAACGGGGATAACCAATATTCTAATTGACATTAAGAGAAAACTTGGAGCTGGGCTGGTGTAATGCGTAGGGCAGATAACGGGTGCACCATTAGAGTTACGGAATGGGTACCAAGGCAAGGGAAAGCGCAGTCAAGGACAGCAGAAATAAGATGGGGTGATGAAATTAGGAGGTGCAACTTGAGAATCAGCTAGCTAGAAAGACGGGGTAATTGGAGATCGCTGGGAGAGGCCTTCGTCCTGCAGTGGACCTAAAAATAGGCTAATGATGATGATCTCTTAAAGCATGCCACGCACACAGGAAAAGTTGCTCACTGTTAACAATTACTAATGTTAGTATTTCAATACTAGTGAGCCAATACTACAAGCTTAGTGATTTGATCTTGGCACGAAATTGCAAACAGACTATGGCAAGGAACGAGGCAGCCGAGGCACATACAAAACGACTATATGCAACTTTCCTTAGATTTGAGTTCTTGACGCCTAATCGAGTTACAAACATGGTATGAGCGTACCTGTGGCAATAATAATAATAAAAAAAAGAAATACGGCGCGAAATTAGGAGGTACACGTGTTTCAGGTTCTGGATAGCTTACCACACTCCGCCTGCAATCAGCTACAATATTTTGTGTAACGCCGGGTATCAAATTCAAGACAGCCAGTAATGGTCACAAGTACCCGCTGTCACCTATCCAGAAATATGCAGCTAGACTTATCAACTAGCCCCGTAATTCCGAACTGAATGTACAAGCGCAAAGCAGACGAACTTTCGAAGCAGCCTATGCTTTCACGAGAGCGGTACTGCTATCAAGACTGACATGACACCCAACACACCTCCTGGACGTCGACGGGCGCACTGGCTCCTTTCTTCTTTCCTTTCTTGGAGGCACCAGACTTGTCCAGCCCGAGCTTTTCGACTCTCGCGGACCGTGGCTTTTGACATATTCTAGGACTTGCTTGTAGTGACACTGTTCGACCCAACTTCTTCAGGCGCTTGTCACTCAGCGGATATCCTTCAGCAGGAGCTCCTTAAGCTTTGCCTATGTCTCCAATTTCGCCGGGAACCTGTTTCACTGAGTTGCTAGCGAGATCGAACAATTTGAGCGACGGCAGGGTGTTGGACAGCTTGCCCGGCAGCGTTTCTATGCGGTTGCTGTTGGCTACGAGCTCGGACAGCTGTTCGAACCGGGTCTCCCCAGAGAGAAACGAGGGAAATTCCTCAAGCTGATTCCTGGAAAAGTTGAACACAATCAGGCGCGTCAGCTTGGCAAAACTCGTCGGGGAACGTCTTGAGCCGGTTGTTGCTCACGTTGAAGCTTTGCAGTTCTCCGAGGTTTGGACAGCTCGACAGGTAGTTCCTCGAGAACGTTGCTAGAGGACGTCGAGGAACTTTAGCTTGCGGAGTTTTGCCCAAATCAGGAGGGCAACTTTGAAAGCTGGTTCGCATTCAGCGCAAGCCGGGTGAGGTTGACGAGACGAGCGATGCCATCGGGCATCGCCGTCAGGGACACGTATGGCTTACCTCTAAAAAATTGAGGTGAAAAGAGTATTACACGGAGACGTCGAAAGAGTCCTCTTCGATTTTCTTCGAGATTTCCGCACCGGTTAGTACAAGCTCGCATCGTTTTTTCTATTCGAGCGTGGTCGACTTTCTTGCCACGCGGGCGCCATTTTTTTTCGGGTGATGTGCGGTGCCGGCCGGCGAAAAGTGAGCTTTTAATTACTTCAGTTTCGGATTCCGCGACTACTACGACGCCTGGTGGATGTCGGAGCGTCAGCGCTCTAAGAGCCGCTATTCTGGACTATCCGCCATTTTCTTCGAGGCGTGACGTAGGCGCAACGCTTACAAATGGCGCTCATGGCCCCGTTTTGCTTTCGTAACGTGACGCAAATTTGACGTTTTCGCCTAAGAAACTGTAATATAGGCATTTAAACTAGCGTGGTTGATAAAGAAAAACAGTTTTCCTCCCCAGTAAAAATAAAGCAGCTAGCTCAAAGCGTATGATTATTCCATCAAAATCGTTTCTCGCTTCCGTCGTCTGCCTTCATTAGCTAGGATGCGTGTCCTCGGGAAACTGAATGAGTCATCGTATATTGGCGCCCACGCGCTTGCTTTCTACCTTGAGACAACATACGCGACCTGCCAGTGATGATCAGCGCACGCTCTAGGCCACGTTATCGCTATCTCGTGATCCGCAAGTGACTCAGCCAGACTCGTCTGGCTGAGAAGCGGCCCGAATATCATCGATAGCGTTGCGCGCGCCACAGGTATCCACTTGCGCGACGCAAGCGCCGGCACTGCCATCTCTTGTTCACTTCGCTGCTTACTCGCACCGCGAGAGGAAACTTCAAGACGCCGCCTTGCGTACATTTATTTTTATAAATTAAAAAGTCGCCATTGTCATAGCCTTTGATTACGTGAAAAGACATTAATATTGATTACAATACAAACGCAGTGGCGAAAAGTGCAAAAAGTCGCAAGAAGTTTGCTAGTTTCAACCAATATTATTTCAAATAAACGTGTTTTTAATAAAAATGATGGTTCAAAACACAAATGCCAACACCACCCGAGAGCGATGCAAATGCTATGAGCACGCGTTGTGAACAAAATATTTTCATCGCCCCAAATGACAGGGAAAATGCGGCGATACGCATGCCTCTCCACTGTCATTGCATATGGCCGCTCATTACCATAATTCGCGTGGCTCGTCGCACCACAAATTATGGCGGAAAATCTCTGCAATGGTGGTCGAGCGCAACGTCACGCGACGTCGAATTGACGTTACGAAACAGCCCTTCCTGTGACGCTCTTCACAGGACATTCCTTCAGCCAATGAACAAGCTGTCATGCCGGCTATCTTCGAACGCCACCACATATTCGCGAAATTGCAGATGCATTGCACGAGCTTCTGCACGCTACCGTCCACTTTCTTTTTAAGCGCTAAAGTCGCAATAGAGGTGCCAAGGACCACAAAAAAGTATTAGTCGATAAAGTTTGCAGCTCCACGTCACGTTTCATCATTCTTACGAAAACGCAAAATTGCATTTAGCAAAACTTCCGTTTCCCGGCACAAATTTCAAAACACGTGACCTCCGGACAGCCAATGAGACAGCCAAGATGGCGGGTAATGGCGGCCGTGCAGCCGCCATGCGTGTCCAGAATAGAGCCCAAGCTCTTAGTAGAGTGTACCATATTCTAGTACACTCTAGCTCTAAGCCAAGAGTACAGTGGCTAGAATAGAATTCTAGCCACTGTACCAAGAGTTTCTCACTATAATATAGTGTGAAACTCTATGCTCTAAGCGATGCGTAAGCAGGCATTGGATAAAAGACTAGAAGTGTAACCTAGCTACAGTGTACTAACTATAAAAAAAGAAAAAGAAAAAAGAACAACTAGAAATTTAGAATACGGTCGAGTCGGACACGGTCTTGAGGCGGCGCTCATCGACGCATCACAGCCTCAGAGAGGAAGTACACTTATCAGTACAGTTGGTGGTTAGAAAGAAGGTGTGAAAAGCGGCCGCGGAAACCGGTCCCCAAAGCGCGCCGGTGCCGCAAGGGGCGCTGTACGCGGGGGCGCGGGAGGCACTGTACGCGGGTCTATGGAAACCAGGGATGCAGACGAAATTAGGACTAGGAACATATAGTACTTTCAAGCACAAAATTGCCAAAGAAAATATTTACGATAATTCTAGGGGAAGCTCTTTGTTGTTTTAAGCCAGGACGGGACTATTATTGTTGTTGAAGCCAGGACGGCAGTAGAGTGGAGCAGACGGCGTATTGCGTAGCGCTGCTCGCGCCCGAGGAATCTCGCTCGTGCTACTTTGTGCACACCAGTTCTGAGTATTAAGTGTTTTTTTTTTTCTGAGCTTCTGCACTAACATATGGCACACTCTAATCGTGCAGCTTGTTCTTCTCGGATGCCCGTGAAAGCATGCGCGTCGAGAGGGGACGGAGTGAGACGTGGCGCGCACCAACGAGAAACTGGATTTGATGACGAGGTTCGACACGGCACAAAGCACCTGATTTAGAAGCGAAAGTGTATCAGAGAGCTACACATTCATTCAGATCGTGTTAGGCTCCTCCTTTCAGGCGCAGAAATGTCAGGACACGGATCTTTCTTTACATTCCGCAATGTAAACATTTAGCCAAGGGTTGAATGCAGCACCTTTTTTTTTTCTTTGCGGAAACATGTTCCGCTGAAAAAAAAAAAACAAACATCAAAACTGCAAGTGAAAGGATATATTAGCTTAGGCATTATAGTTACAGCTATAGAGAAATTAACCAAACTTTATGTCAGGAAAAGCTTTATTCCAGACTCTATTCAGAACTTTTCCAGATAGCAACTTAGCATTAATTTTAATTCCAATGTACTTCAGTGTCATGCCGTTTTCCCCATTACAATTATGAATCGCTGCAACTAATTCAAACCATGTTTTTAATGTTTAGTCCCATTGTTAAATGGTTGCCTGCTCCTTTGCAGAAACATGCATTTAGACCCGTTACATGCCACTGGTCTTAAAATTGTGTGTACATTTTCTCTGCACACAGGAAAATTGAATTAAAAGAAATCCAGAGCCCTTCCACTATTGTGAAGATGGAAGCCTGCGAAGCTGTGACTATGGTGGGTCTGCTGTAGTAAATATTGCTATAGTGCATTTATATATTATCTTAATTGATTATCTTAATTGTTACGGGGAAAAAGACGTAAGCAATATATTTACAGGATATTTACAATAACTGTAGAGGCTGGCAAGATGGTAGTTGTTGGTGTCGCCTAGCTTGCGAAATTAAGAGCATCGTCTTCTTTGGAGTAATCGTACACGTCTTGTACAAGTTGGTAATCCATTACTCAAGTATTACTTGAGTAATGGATGTAATGCAATGGAGTAATGGAATACAAGTATTACTTGTATCCGTTACTCAATAATAGTTGAGTAATTGACACCTGTATTAAGGCACAACTGGGGGGAAACCGCCACGCACATGGAGCCGAAATGCTGATGATACTAGTTTTCTTTTTTTTTATTTTACACGCGGACACGATTCTGGGGGAACTAGTCCTTAATAGCTTCGCTGTAAAACACATGCATGCAGGAACAAGTTTATTTGAACTTTGCAGACCCTTACAAGAGAAGTTTACTTTATTCTCTTGGAGTTGCCTGTCAGATCTCGGTATTGCGCGAGCCCACTTTGAAACACGTCTTTGCACGCCGGTGCCGGGAACAATGATACTTTTCGGCGGACGACCGGTACCCAGAATTGCACTCAGGAACGAAGCACCAGCATTCAGTTTTCTTCGTTTTAGAGTGCATCTTTACTACAGCTCACAAATGCATGACCCACGTAAAATAAAAATCATGTAACCGATAAAAAAAAAAAAAAAAGACGCAGCAGCAACCCCGTGATGCTGCCGCAGGGAATCTGCGACGGTGGTAGCGGCACGGCCCCGCGCCCCCTGCAGCAGCGTCCCTAGCGGCAGCGGCGCACCGAGGGACCCTGTCTGGCAAGGGAAACGCGCCGCGCTTTTCACACCTCCCAATTCTAGCCACCCTATCCGAGGGCTAAAGAAGCCCGCGAATACACGAAAAACTGCTGCGAGAGTGGCCGCTCGAGGCACTTTGAGTATATCCGCGGGCTTGCCCTTTCAGGTTCGAAAAAAAAAAAAAAAAAAAAAAGTTTGATGTGAACCACATGCAAGCGGAAACGCTCGCGGGAAAGCCTGCGCATAGGACGATATTCGCAGCGGTGGAAAATGCGCGGCGGCAATGCAAGTGAAACGAACTCTCGCGAAAAGCTTCGCAGCGCGCGCCGCTGTTCGCTCCATTCGTGTGGTTTGCTCCTGGCGTCGTTCGCAGAATGCCTCCTACTCGCACTCAAGACAAATTCGTGGGTGCAAAGTCTGTTTGCAGTCCTTTAGAAGACGGAATTTTCGAATTACAAGTTTCTCATATGTTCCTCGGCGTTATCTTTCGCGCGTTAATTCTGCCGGCGCCAGCAACACACTCCCATGTAATCACTCTTGGCAATCGCCCATCGCGTTTTCGACAGGCGTGAGTACCGAAAGAAGGTATATGTTGTTGCGGGGCCACAAAAAACTTCACAAACTTGTCCCTCTAAGATTCATTACACGCCAAAGTAACTTTGTCACCATGTGCACGGCCGAGCTCCTTATCGCTAACTGCGCCACAGCGCGCTGTGCGGCCAGCGTGCCTTAAAAGCTAGTACCCCAAAAAGTAACGAAATTACTGTTCAGTAATGTCTGGTGTCAGAAAAAGCGGTACACACTTCTAGCAAGATGCTCTAGGCTACGCACCACGGCCGAGTTGGTTCTCGCTAACTGCGTCACAGCGCCCTGTGCGGCCAGTGTGCCTCAACCGAACCGGAATAAGTTACAATAATCCCCTAGGAAGCGCCGGAAACATGTCCCAGCACGGCCGAGCTGTTTTTCGCTAACTGCGTCTTAAGCCTCGGTCCCGAGCCGTAAGCCTAATTGCGTCGTAGACTGTGAAACAAAATTTCTCACCTTGCCGTAGTCCAATAGTGCAGTGTTGTCTTGTCCCAGTGCAGAAGGAACACAAGAATACGCCGGGAGCCCAAGAAACCAGGCGACATTTAAAGAAGAGAGACAGACGGGTCGCCGCGGGCGAGCGCTCCAACGCTCGCGCAGCCGCCCTCGCTAGCCTCGGGGAAGTGTCTGGCGGATGACGCATGCATCTGGTGCGTCATTGGCCTGTCGCTAGGTAAGGTAAGAAAAATAGGTCGCAAAGTTTAAGTTCATTTATACGGAAAACGTTTTAGTTTTCGCGCCTAAGAATTAAAAAAAAAATCAATGTCTGTTAACTTAATTTCACTTTCTTTTTTTTTTTTTTTCGATGCTCGCGGCAGCTAACGTTCGGCATCAATACTATAGCGTGACGTATGGTGACGTGTTTCCTGTTGCCAGTTTTTGCCGAGTGTCCCCTCTTGCTGAATTTCTTTTCTATGGGCTTACGGAAGGCGTGATTTTTTTTTTTGGCAACGATAATTTTCTTTCGATTCTTCGTATATTTTATTGCACCATCGCCATTGCGCCGAGTTCATCTCGGCGATAACGTGTACTGCGCACGGAGGAAAGACGCCTGGGCGCAGTAGCGCATGCGCGAACAGCTGATAATTGTCAGTGAAATATACATATAAGAAGCGGCCGCCGGGAGGCCCACCCGTCATACTGAATGTGACGCTATACCTGCTATACGTCGCCAGTGTCAGCTGAACCAGCGATTGACGACTTAAGACGCCATAGTATACCACTTCACCGACTCCTTTCACCGCCGGGTTTTAAGCTGTGAGGCGTGCTCGAAGCTTTGCGTCGCGCCAAGCAACCGGAGGACAACGAGGAAACTGTCGTCGCCACGTGCCTCCCAGCTAACCTACAAGGTGGGTCCCTATACGTATATAGCTTAGGGTGACGCGGCTGTATCCATTTCTTACTGTTCTGTCTACACGATGGCCATTTCCTAGTTTAGATGCTGCTGCGTAATTACCTTATTTGCACGCATATAACGCATTTTCTTTTTTTTTTTTTGCCTCGACATTTGTGGCCACGGAACACGCGTAACCTTATATTTGGGTTCGTCACACGAATATAACGTTCGCTTTTTTCACTTTCATTTCGTCTGCTCACCGTCAAGCTATTAACTGCCCGTGTATTTTGCGCAGTCTTCTCCTGATAAAGAACGCTGTTGGTGCCGCATCAATGTGGTAACGGCGTAATTATCGCAACTCTGAGCAAGACGATAGACGCGGTTGTGCAGGTCTTCAATGTCGCACGGTGGATCGCCGCGCAATCCGTGAAAGACCTTGCGTTCGAATGTGTCGCGGGCATTACTGAGCCGCTGTTTGTCCGATAATCTTAGCGGGTGTCAGAATGGACGACGCCGTTCTCGCCGACAGTGCCAGAGCCCGTCCTTTTACTTTATTCTGCGGCGGTAGTTCATATTGTCCGAGACAACCCCCCCCCCCTCGCGGTATTTACGTGCAAATACGGTACGTTTCACGTCTCTCTTGCCGTTGGCATTCATTTTTTTTCCCCGTCTTCCTAACCGTAGGTTAATCCCGTGCAACCACGTGGCCGTGTCACTACTCCGGGGAACAACGCAACCAAGTGACCGTGTCACTACTCCCGGGAACAACCCAACCAAGTGACCGTGTCACTACTCCGGGGAACAACGCAACCACGTGACCGTGACACTTCTCTGAGGGACAACGGAGCAACCGTCGTCGCTACGTTTGATCTTCGGCAGTTATATTCACCAGGTGCGATTCTAGCTTGCGAGGGTGGCGCGGCTATTAAATCAACTAATTGGCAATGTTAATTGTTTTAGACTGATTGGCAAGACAAGGGCCGCTGCCACATTGGGTCGTCGTCGTGACGCAAGCGGAGAGGACTGGGCGGGGCGATTGTAGCTTTAGGCTTATAGCTAACACTAGGAAGGGTAGCTCGCGCTGTGCAGGCTCCAGCTGGCAGGGGTCCTCTCTCGTTTGCGACACGGACATCGGCCCATTCCGAGTGCTATTGCTTCCCGGTCATAATTTCGCGTGTCGGTGCGCGCGAAATGTGGAAGTAAATTGCACCCGGAATTAATTAGTGTCAGGTTTCTTCCAGCAAAACAGAAGAAGAACGGACGTTGCCTACGGTCTGCAGCGCGGCGCGCTGCAGCGAAGACAGTGGTGGGTGGCCGCATTTTTTTTCCTTATGTTCTCGTCCCTAATGCGGTGTCACGCCGTGCTTTCGTCGCTTGACAAGCCAACCATCGTGGACTAGTCCCATCGCCCACTCCAGCGCAATGACGCTTGGTGAGTACGTGCTTTCTGGTTAGTTTCGTCATTTAACAAGTGCCCCCCCCCCTTTTTTTTAGGTTTCAGATCTGCAACCTGTGCCTTGGCCCCTGGCACATGTTCCTGCACCCGCCTGTCGTCCAGTAGCTGATCGGGACTTCACTTCTGGTGTCCTGGTGAATGAAGATGCCTGCAATAGCCACCCTGCAGAACGTTCACTGCACGTAAGTATATAAAGTTCTTCCAGCCCATGCTGTGATGGTGTCCTCACAGGTTATGAATAAGCCTGTTTGTCATTTCAGTCCACATCCTTTGGTGCCAGACGCACGCGACGGATTTTCCTGCACCCGGCCCTCTCTCGCACAGATGATGTTCAGCACCTGTCGTCCCACGGCTCATCGTGTCACTTCTGTTCCTGCCTCACTGCTATTGATGTCCTGGTGGATGAATATGCCTGCAATACCCGCCCTGCAGAACGTTCACTGCACGTAAGTATATAAAGTTCTTCCAGCCCATGCTGTGATGGTGTCCTCACAGGTTATGAATAAGCCTGTTTGTCATTTCAGTCCACATCCTTTGGTGCCAGACGCACGCGACGGATTTTCCTGCACCCGGCCCTCTCTCGCACAGATGATGTTCAGCACCTGTCGTCCCACGGCTCATCGTGTCACTTCTGTTCCTGCCTCACTGCTATTGGTGTCCTGGTGGATGAATATGCCTGCAATACCCGCCCTGCAGAACGTTCACTGCACGTAAGTATATAAAGTTCTTCCAGCCCATGCTGTGATGGTGTCCTCACAGGTTATGAATAAGCCTGTTTGTCATTTCAGTCCACATCCTTTGGTCCCAGACGCACGCGACGGATTTTCCTGCACCCGGCCCTCTCTCGCACAGATGATGTTCAGCACCTGTCGTCCCACGGCTCATCGTGTCACTTCTGTTCCTGCCTCACTGCTATTGGTGTCCTGGTGGATGAATATGCCTGCAATACCCGCCCTGCAGAACGTTCACTGCACGTAAGTATATAAAGTTCTTCCAGCCCATGCTGTGATGGTGTCCTCACAGGTTATGAATAAGCCTGTTTGTCATTTTAGTCCACATCCTTTGGTGCCAGACGCACGCGACAGATTTTCCTGCACCCGGCCCTCTCTCGCACAGATGATGTTCAGCACCTGTCGTCCCACGGCTCATCGTGTCACTTCTGTTCCTGCCTCACTGCTATTGGTGTCCTGGTGGATGAATATGCCTGCAATACCCGCCCTGCAGAACGTTCACTGCACGTAAGTATATAAGTTCTTCCAGCCCATGCTGTGATGGTGTCCTCACAGGTTATGAATAAGCCTGTTTGTCATTTCAGTCCACATCCTTTGGTGCCAGACGCACGCGACGGATTTTCCTGCACCCGGCCCTCTCTCGCACAGATGATGTTCAGCACCTGTCGTCCCACGGATCATCGTGT
This sequence comes from Dermacentor silvarum, assembly GCF_013339745.2. NCBI lineage: Eukaryota > Metazoa > Arthropoda > Arachnida > Ixodida > Ixodidae > Dermacentor > Dermacentor silvarum. Next base: position 27,985,653 of record NC_051158.1, on the reverse strand, counting down.
CACTTCTGTTCCTGCCTCACTGCTATTGGTGTCCTGGTGGATGAATATGCCTGCAATACCCGCCCTGCAGAACGTTCACTGCACGTAAGTATATAAAGTTCTTCCAGCGCATGCTGTGATGGTGTCCTCACAGGTTATGAATAAGCCTGTTTGTCATTTCAGTCCACATCCTTTGGTGCCAGACGCACGCGACGGATTTTCCTGCACCCGGCCCTCTCTCGCACAGATGATGTTCAGCACCTGTCGTCCCACGGCTCATCGTGTCACTTCTGTTCCTGCCTCACTGCTATTGGTGTCCTGGTGGATGAATATGCCTGCAATACCCGCCCTGCAGAACGTTCACCGCACGTAAGTATATAAAGTTCTTCCAGCCCATGCTGTGATGGTGTCCTCACAGGTTATGAATAAGCCTGTTTGTCATTTCAGTCCACATCCTTTGGTCCCAGACGCACGCGACGGATTTTCCTGCACCCGGCCCTCTCTCGCAAAGATGATGTTCAGCACCTGTCGTCCCACGGCTCATCGTGTCACTTCTGTTCCTGCCTCACTGCTATTGGTGTCCTGGTGGATGAATATGCCTGCAATACCCGCCCTGCAGAACGTTCACTGCACGTAAGTATATAAAGTTCTTCCAGCCCGTGCTGTGATGGTGTCCTCACAGGTTATGAATAAGCCTGTTTGTCATTTCAGTCCACATCCTTTGGTGCCAGACGCACGCGACGGATTTTTCTGCACCCGGCCCTCTCTCGCACAGATGATGTTCAGCACCTGTCGTCCCACGGCTCATCGTGTCACTTCTGTTCCTGCCTCACTGCTATTGGTGTCCTGGTGGATGAATATGCCTGCAATACCCGCCCTGCAGAACGTTCACTGCACGTAAGTATATAAAGTTCTTCCAGCCCATGCTGTGATGGTGTCCTCACAGGTTATGAATAAGCCTGTTTGTCATTTCAGTCCACATCCTTTGGTGCCAGACGCACGCGACGGATTTTCCTGCACCCGGCCCTCTCTCGCACAGATGATGTTCAGCACCTGTCGTCCCACGGATCATCGTGTCACTTCTGTTCCTGCCTCACTGCTATTGGTGTCCTGGTGGATTAATATGCCTGCAATACCCGCCCTGCAGAACGTTCACTGCACGTAAGTATATAAAGTTCTTCCAGCCCATGCTGTGATGGTGTCCTCACAGGTTATGAATAAGCCTGTTTGTCATTTCAGTCCACATCCTTTGGTGCCAGACGCACGCGACGGATTTTCCTGCACCCGGCCCTCTCTCGCACAGATGATGTTCAGCACCTGTCGTCCCACGGCTCATCGTGTCACTTCTGTTCCTGCCTCACTGCTATTGGTGTCCTGGTGGATGAATATGCCTGCAATACCTGCCCTGCAGAACGTTCACTGCACGTAAGTATATAAAGTTCTTCCAGCCCATGCTGTGATGGTGTTTTCACAGGTTATGAATAAGCCTGTTTGTCATTTCAGTCCACATCCTTTGGTGCCAGACGCACGCGACGGATTTTCCTGCACCCGGCCCTCTCTCGCACAGATGATGTTCAGCACCTGTCGTCCCATGGTCCTGCCTCACTGCTATTGGTGTCCTGGTGGATGAATATGCCTGCAATACCCGCCCTGCAGAACGTTCACCGCACGTAAGTATATAAAGTTCTTCCAGCCCATGCTGTGATGGTGTCCTCACAGGTTATGAATAAGCCTGTTTGTCATTTCAGACCACATCCTTTGGTGCCAGACGCACGCGACGGATTTTCCTGCACCCGGCCCTCTCTCGCACAGATGATGTTCAGCACCTGTCGTCCCACGGCTCATCGTGTCACTTCTGTTCCTGCCTCACTGCTATTGGTGTCCTGGTGGATGAATATGCCTGCAATACCCGCCCTGCAGAACGTTCACCGCACGTAAGTATATAAAGTTCTTCCAGCCCATGCTGTGATGGTGTCCTCACAGGTTATGAATAAGCCTGTTTGTCATTTCAGTCCACATCCTTTGGTGCCAGACGCACGCGACGGATTTTCCTGCACCCGGCCCTCTCTCGCACAGATGATGTTCAGCACCTGTCGTCCCACGGCTCATCGTGTCACTTCTGTTCCTGCCTCACTGCTATTGGTGTCCTGGTGGATGAATATGCCTGCAATACCCGCCCTGCAGAACGTTCACTGCACGTAAGTATATAAAGTTCTTCCAGCCCATGCTGTGATGGTGTCCTCACAGGTTATGAATAAGCCTGTTTGTCATTTCAGTCCACATCCTCTGGTGCCAGACGCACGCGACGGATTTTCCTGCACCCGGCCCTCTCTCGCACAGATGATGTTCAGCACCAGTCGTCCCACGGCTCATCGTGTCACTTCTGTTCCTGCCTCATTGCTATTGGTGTCCTGCTGAATGAAGATGCTTGCAATTTCTGTGCTGCAGTACGTCGACTGCATGTAAGTATATCCAATTGTTCCGACTCGTACTGCGACGGTGTGCTGACCGGTAATTAACAAGATGCCTGTTTGTTGTTTCAGTCTGCAACCCTTGTCTCGACATCTGCCGTCCATCAAGGTCTGTCCCACCAGTGTAATATGCAATGACACCAAGTGCAGACCGTAGGGAGGTAGGCGTTTCTCTCGCCACTCATCGTATTGCTGCTCCCGAAAACGTCGTGCTGCAGGAAACGTTCTTCGCTGCCTCGACGAGGCCACACAACTATATGAAGTCCCAAGAAAGAGCGCGACGTCAGCGTGACATGAATGCTCATCTAACATCCCGGTTCGAGTTGTTCGTTCCACCCTATCGAAGATGACGGCCACTTGATGAAGTCGCATGTTATTCAGTGACTGTGACCGTACGACGTGGGTATACCAGGTAACATGCTGTTCTTCACCGTAGTGGTACACTGCACTCTAGCATTGGGTTGATGTGGGGGATTCTTGCTTCTGTCATTGTCTTACGTTCATTGGCATTCTGTGCTTTTGTAATGGTACAACGATGCTGCTTTGCGTTTCCGAATTGTGTGTGCGCGCGCGCATTGGTGTGTGTGTGTGTGTGTGTGTGTGTGTGTGTGTGTGTGTGTGTGTGTGTGTGTGTGTGTGTGTGTGTGTGTGTGTGTGTGTGTGTGTGTGTGTGTGTGTGTGTGTGTGTGTGTGTGTGTGTGCGCGCGCATTGGTGTGTGTGTGTGTGTGTGTGTGTGTGTGTGTGTGTGTGGTGTGTGTGTGTGTGTGTGTGTGTGTGTGTGTGTGTGTGTGTGTGTGTGTGTGTGTGTGTGCGCGCGCGCATTGGTGTGTGTGTGTGTGTGTGTGTGTGTGCGCGCGCGCATTGGTGTGTGTGTGTGTGTGTGTGTGTGTGCGCGCGCGCATTGGTGTGTGTGTGTGTGTGTGTGTGTATGTGTGTGTGTGTGTGCACTTCATCTGGTAGTTAACATCATTCCCGCTGGGTGTGCATTTCCTATTCATCCACGAATTGTTTGGGTGGTTTCTTGCAATTGGTGACGTCCTTCAGCAATGATGGTTGCGTATTGTTTTCTGAAACTCTTACAACATTTCCACTGTACAACTCACCCACTCGTATATTTAGTTGTGGCACTTTGGTATTGGTATTCCAAGGAATTTCTGTTGGTATCTTTTTCCTTGTTCACATATTCTTGGTCTTTCAAGTGACTCAGCATGGACAATGCAAAACAGCATCAATGTACCATAACAAAAAGCACATGGTGTGAATTAAACGCATTAAATCTTATTATTATGAGCACATCCTTTGAAATCTGGCGCTGGCATGGCACCAAGCTCTTACATTTTTTGCCTGTCTGCTGTCATTAATGATGCTGATGATAAAGCAATGTACCACCCGCAAGGCAGGTTCTGGATCGCTCTTCAGACACTACCACACATGCCTGATGTGTTGAACAGACTGTTTTGCCACAGTTCCTTTTGTCCTACATGAGTGTTCACTGCCCTGTGTAAATTTACCTGCCTGTGTTTATTTACTGGACATTTCTATGACATGCATTTGCTCACTACTATTCCCTGGAACTGAATAAAATAGCAAGGATGTTTTTTCATCGTACCTTTCTTGCACTGTTTTTCCCCTATGTGAAAAAGATTGTCAGAACTATCTCTTACACAATAAATTCTTTGCCCAGTTGCTTGAAGTGTGCAGTCTTGAAAATTAAAATTGAGCCTGTGAAGCCTTTGTAGTGAATCATTTCACTACAAATCACTGGTGTTACACGCCTGATGCAATGAAATTTTGGACATAGATCCCGAGTAGATAGTGCATCCTCTGCAAAATGCTGCATTTGAAATGCCTCTAGAAATTTTCAGCTTACCTGCAGCGTGCCGAAATTTGGAGACCATGATATCGATTCCATCATTGCAGCTTAAGCTGGTTTGAGTGCGTTTTGTTGTCGCATTTCTAAGTATTTTCTGTCTGTTATCATACCAGCCGCTGTTACGAGGAGGAAACTGCTAGTTATTGTAAGCTGCCAAGTGCTGCCGTGGACAATGGCACAATAGAAAAGCGGGTACTGCTGCTGGTGATACCTGCATCAATTGCAGCAGGCATAACAGCTAGCGGTACGCAAATATCAATTCGGCAGCGAGCATCACTGTCCTTCCACAGTGCTGACACGGAAGGAAATCGCAGTGCAAGATAAGATTATAAAACCTAGGATGTTCGGTAGTCGGTGGTCTGAAGAACGAACACCGTAAGTCGTGTAGACGCACAGTATGCCCAGGGATTACTTTCTGTGGCAATGAAGGGAAAGTCACTGGGGGCGGAGCTACTGTGCACATACTAAACCGCCAGAGTGTGACAGCCATTTTTTAACATATACTGAATCGGCAATGGTTTTGCATTAGCCCTGACGTGAAAGATAAAAACAAAACATGTAAAAACATTCTTTTCCCCAGCTTAATTCAGTCGAACCCGGATATATCCAATTCATAGAGAAATTTTCAAGGGAATTTTACAGCTGTTCCGTATACACAATAATTCGTTATATGTATGTTTGATATATCCGGGTTCTACTGTACAACAAGCACTTTGAATGTAACGTTTTCTTCAGGAGCGCTCTTGCTTCGGCATGCCTTGCCTCCGTAGCTTCCCTTCATGGCAACAGAAAGCTGTCCGCAAGTATAAGTACCAGAGTCGATATTGTTGGACAGGAATCGACACCAGCGACGGTTGCGACTTTTTTTTATTTATTTATACATGTACCTACAGCTCCCTTATAGGGGCATTGCTGTAGGGTGGTTTACTACACAAAAATATATAAATGACATCATGCAATACAAATGAAACGGTTTAACAGCATCCGATATATGGTAGGAATACAGGCAGGACAATTGCCCTTGATATGAAGAACAGCGGTCGAAAAAAAAACTGTCAACTCTTTTAAAACTGACAGCTCTTTTAAAAGTTTAGGAAAGACTGTGAGTGGGGAGGTAACAAACCGCCCCGGGAGGCTATTCCACTCATGTATAGTTCTAGCAAAAAATGCAGTTTCCAAAAGCGTTTGTTCGGCACATATATTCGCGTACTTTCAAAGGATGGTCCCTTCGAGATGAAATGTAGCTAGGTGGCTTTATGTAGTTGTGTTTATAGATCCCTGTTTTGTCGTGTAATATGTTATAAGAGAGACATAATCTGAGATATTTACGCCACGATGAAAGTAAGGGCCATCGCAATGCATTGACAATTTCGCTTGAGCTTCTCGTGAAGGTGTAATCGCCCGTCACAAACCGGGCGGCACGTTTAATGGCTTTAATGTAGACACATCCAACCAATTCAGAAGGTGCGAGGCATACATGAGGCAATCAGGGCATCTCTTAACTCCAAGAGTCTGTAGACCATTGCAAGTTTCAACATCTTGAACCAGATGCAATTGCAACTTCTCCGTCTTTTTGAGGCACCAATCTAGCCTTTCTTGCAGCTATGTTTATAACGACCAACAATACGTTGTAATTAATGACCGAAGTTGGGCGAGCATACCGGCAGAAAATGAACACTCAGTGGTAGGCAAACGTCACCGAACAAATCGATTAAATAGAAAATATGAAATATAGATTATCGACAACACATTTTATAAGTCATTGTTGCAGTATCTCTATGAAACAGGCCCGCATGCTTATATTGGGCTCCATTATGACGCTATCCCGCGTGGCATCCAAAACGCAAAAAAGAAAAATATATCCCCAAAAAGTGACGATGACGAAATCGCCTCTGTGCGCCTCTTTCTTACCCCATGAATTATTTTTTTTTTACCTCTGGATACGCGCCTTGCCTTCTTTCGCAACTGTTTTCCATGACAACCCTCAATGCCTTTCAATGAGCCGTATATAATGCTATCGCAATAAAAAAATTACACCATCTTCCCGTAGGGGAACCCTGAGTAGTATGCGAAGCAGCCATGGGGTCGACTCAAGGTAGTTTTATCAGCTGTATAAACTTGGACATGCAGCAGCACCAGCAACGCGCAGAACTGTTGTCGACGCCGTCGGCGTTTTGCCCGCGTTCGCACCGAACGCGCGCGGCGTTGGTGACTGTTGCCGGTGCCTCTGGGGCGCCTACCGTCGCGCCTCTGACCTAAGCTGCTTGGCATTATCGCGCGCGGAGCCGCAGGTGTTGCCATTCGTTGCGCAATCCGGAGAGGAGCGTCGGAGAGGAGAGGAGGAATGCCGAGAGGAGGGGAGATTAGACAAGGAGAGGAGGAGAAGGATGCGCAAGCGCAGTAGGGGTGTGGACGCCGCACGGCGGAGGGAGGGAGTGACATAGCTAAAGCCCCTATATATAAAAAGTAGCGCCATTCTTAGATCTTGCCGCCACCGCGCTCACCCAGCCATTTCCTCCTCGCCGCCTCCTGTCGCCCCAGCCTCCTCCGCTCCCCCATTGGCCAATCCGTGTCACGTGGAAGCACGCGTTGCGCTTTTGTATATTTTTTTTTTTCTTTCCAGCGCGCTCCGACGGCCATTCTCGGGCCTGTGCGACGAAAGTGCTGTACGCACAAACGGATCAAACGTGTCAGGGACACACTATGATATTTGCGCCGTCTCGCATCGTCGCGTTGCTACTTCCAAAACGGCATTATTAAGATCAGTTACTGACTGACGAAGCAAAATCGCGCTTCAAAAACTTCTCCGCAGGGCGCGATCGAAGTTTTCCTCGGATTTCCTCTGGTAGCGCGTTAGCTGTCGTCTGCCACGGCAGGCCCGACACAGGCGGCGCCACTGTCGATATCGCGCCTCGATCGCGCTGGTCGCGCCGAGCGCGATAGTGGAACGGAGGAGGAGGGAAGTGGATGGCGCTACTTTTTATATATAGGGGTTTTAGACATAGCCCCTGACACCTTGCAGCGCGGCCGCCTCCTTGTAGAATTTGTCGAGCGATCAAATACATGAATATTAACTGCATTGTCATTGCCATTGTATATTAGATGCTGCAAACGAATTATTAAACGCTACGCACTTTCAAGTAAAATATGTATTTTTTCATAAAAGAATATATTCGTTTGTCCCAAAAATTGGGGCAGAAATAATTGATATCAATGCTACCGCCTTTTTTGTCTATTTAATAAGTAAAGAAAATATCACAAGAACTTTAGAACTATATCAGTTCGAAACCAGCAAAGCAGTGCATGCAGCTGATATGAAAAACGTAAGGCCATGAAAAGAAACGTTGATGACAATTATTTTGATGAATCTTTGTCATTCAAGAACTTTGTTTACATTTTTGTACACGTGCAACGGCCAGGGAAAAAAACCTCAATGACGCTGTCCCTCGTTGCAATGGATTGCGCAGTAGCAGCTGTTACCGGTCGTGTATTGTGAGTAATTGCACCGAAATTATAGTCGCAACAGTCTGTACATATAGAAAGCAGGAGTTCTGCAATATGTACATTAGAAATGCGAAGATAGAATTGAATATACAAATGCGAGGATAAAACGTGATAAAGGGCAAAAAAGTGCCGCTGGGAACAAAGTTCACCGCTTGTATATATACCCAAAACCTCGCAACAATATATTTAAATATACGTATGTCTCCAATAAATCTACGTATTTAAGCAAACTTCACTGTATATAATGCGTCAAACAAGACAAATAAACATGTTGCGTAGTCACAGATAGTAAACTTTACGCAGAGAAAGACAGACGATCCAGGCAAGAACAAAACTACGATCGCATAAATCGTGATATGTACTTGGGCCATGCGGCGGTCGCGACAGCACCATATGGGTAGAATAATAGAGGAATAATGCAAAAATCAGTAGGAAAATGTGTAATTTAACTGCCTGCAGAGCGGCAACAAATATTCTGCAAAAAAGAAGTAAAAGCAGGTAGCTAAAAAGGAAAGAAAAGGCGAAACGAAAGCTACAGATGATGCGGCAAGCTGAACTATCCAATATCCGAGTGTGTTTGTTGGGAAACGCCGCGTGGGCCGGGCTTTCAATGAGCAAGGTCGGTCAAAATTGGTTATTGGTGTCCCCGTAATTTTGATCATGATGCTAACTGTTAGAATAAACGGCCAAAATTTCTGCAGTTTTAAAAGCCAATGAACAGTCATACGTTTTCATAATTACGAGTTTATGGACCTGAAGAAACGGAGCTTTTTACTTGCATTGATTTTCGCTGCTTCGCTATCGAAAGGACATTTACTTCACTCGGCGGGGAAGTTTAGCGAAGCGGTCAATGACTTCGGACACGTTGATGCCAACGTCACTGTGGGCGTATAGAAGCGCCAGCCTAACCATGCGTTCCGCAGACATTGTAGAGCGCAAGTAGTTTTTTAATAATCTCATGGTAAAAAAATGTTCTCTCTGCGCTGGCAGTGGTCGCATGAAGAGGGAATAGAATCTGCAGCAGTTTGTACACATTTACATAAAACCTGCCGTCGCAATGAGAGAGGGCATCTATTCCGGTGCTACTAAAAACGCGATCCGGAACTACACCAAAGGTTGGGTGTCCGCGGATGTGGCGCGCATGCTCAACGCCAGAGCCGGAGACTTCGTGTCCGGCAGGATTACGATCAAGTCCCTCAAATGGTTCCCCGCGCACGTCGGGGAGCTTGGTACTAAAGAAGACAACAGCCGCAACAACAACAATACTAACGGCCGAAAACACACCGGCATCCCGCCCAACCCCAACGAGCGTGCCCATCTCGTCGCGAGGCAACTTACCCGCCGCGACGCGATCACCCAGAGGGCAGCCGCCGTTGTTGTGCGGGACCCCACCGGAGGAATTATCAACACAACCCAAATCGCGGCGGTCGGAGCTGGGGGCCACGGGGACGCCGACTGTGATATTGAGGAGTTTCCGGCCTCGTACCCGAGAGGTTCTTGCACACTATAGGCAAGAACGTATGACATATCCACAACCCCACGGGCGGCTGGACAGGTCCCAGGCAGTCGACCTGAGGCGGTTGCAGACGGGCACTTTCACCAACCCCTATCACCTGCACCGCCTGTGGCCCGCGCTGCACCCATCGCCCGGCTGCCCGTGGTGCGAGCACGAACGGGCTGATATGGCCCATATACTGTGGGAATGTCAACGCCCTGAAGAAGAAGGAACAAGAGGAAGGGGGAAGATAACAGCAGGACCTTCTGAAGCGGGGCGCCTCGCTGAGAGATGGCAAGCCGCCCTCCTCAGCGAGGCACCCGAGGACCAGGAGTGGGCCGTCCAGCGGGCCAGGGCCATTGCCGAGGATCTCGAAAGAGTTTTCTAGGGCGATGGACCCCTGGCAGCCTAGCCCCGGGCACCAACAGCCTTAACCGCTGGACAAATAAAGTTTATTCCTATCCTCCTAAAAACGCTCCTTTGCACAAACAGTAAGCTGTTCGATTCCAGCAATATCCGTCGTTTCGTCAGCAAGTACGGAGAAACAGCCTGCAGCGTTTACTTTTGCGTCTAGGCTTTCTTTGATAATTTCATCACAAATTTCTATAATTTGGTTTTGTACATCTGGGCTTAAATACGAGGCATTACTGGGGTAACTTTCCAAATGGTTCTTCAGATAGGTATCCCAACAATCACCTCGCATGCGAAGAAGCGCTCTGAAAATAGCAGTATTTTCAGCGGGGGCTTTGTTTAAATCCATAGAACCACTATCCCTATATGGCCACGCAGAGCCAGACCTTGCCGCCCGCAAGAAAGAACTGCCTCAATATTAGGCCGTTAACTTTCTTCGGTTTTCTCTTATTTTACTTTGCCTGCCCTGGTCCAGCTGATCGATCACATAGGGCGCGCTTCCTGAAAAATGTTTGGAGAAAATTATCAGCTGCCAGCTGACAGCCACGGTGAGATTGACACGTATACATGTTTATCTTTCACCGGTGGCCGCTTTCTACCGGCTAACAAACGTTAAACGTTATCGCTCGCCGCAGGACGCGCCTCTATCGGAAGTTTCTAGAACGTTATCGATGCTTCTTTCCGTTGCATGTTTTCACCGACGCTTATGTTATCTGATTGTATGACCGACGCGAATTGACTAGAACTTTCTGGAAGACCCGCGGGCATCAGGGATTAATCTGGAACCTTCGATGACTCAGGTATAAAAGCCGACGCGTTTCGCCGCTGATCAGATTTCGACGACCGCCGACTGTGTTCGCCGCTTTCGTTGTGCTTCGAGTGTAGCTTGCTTTTGTGGGCACAGGTTCGCCCAATAAAGAATCAGTCTCGTCATACACAGTTTTACGACTGTTTGCTTCAGCGTCACTACTACGTGACAATATTTAGTATTTTCGTGTGTGTGGAAGATTGCGAGCGCGTGCTTCCATTTCTGGAACGTCTTGGAAACGAGGGCTCCAGTGCGCGCAGGTTGGCTCAAGTTCATAAGAACATTAAACCTATAAGTTACAGAATTAAAAATCTAAAGCACGTCTTTGGAAATATCAGTGCACCTTTCGCGTCAAAAGGTTATGAGAATTTTATAGCCATGAAGTTTCGGAATTGAAATGCATGCGCTCCGTAGATTCCGCGGCCGCTGCGAGTTGTCGCAACGCGCCCGCTCGCTATCGAAAAGCCCTTGAAAGTGTGTGCTCGGATGGAGCTCCTTGCGTTATGTGACTCCAGGTGCTTGGGCGTTGCCATGAAATCCAGTCCGAGTTGGCAATGTTCGTGCCAAAATGTCTTTTCGAGCGTGAAAAATACATTGAAGACAAAATCCAGAATGATTCCCGGCGCCGGTGGTTGTTTTGGTCGGCGGTGCATGCCAGCACGAAAAAAGTTAAGGGGGGGGGGGGGGGGGGGGGGCTGAAGCCCCATCAGCCCCCCCTGGCTACGCCCCTGTTCTTAGGCCCTTGTTCGACCAATGGGCATCGTCACCGACGCTGACATCACCAGATTCACCCTGCTCACATCGTGACGACCAAGGAGGTTTTAAACACAATTACACCATCTTCGCGAGGGGAACCATGGGCTGATGCGGAGCATAACGGCGTTCACGCGTCGCGTGCAGAATCGGGAGCAGCCTCTCGTTGTTGACGTTTACACGCGGCTTCCCGTTCTCGAACTTCGGGTTCCGCCGCTCGCTTCGTACGTTTACGTTGAACTTCACGGTCCCGAACTTCAGGTTCTGCTGCTCGACGTTCACGAACCAACGCGGCTTCCCGTTCTCGAAGGTCGGGTTCCGCCGCTCGCTTCGTACGTTTACGTTGAACTTCACGGTCCCGAACTTCAGGTTCTGCTGCTCGACGTTCACGAACCAACGCGGCTTCCCGTTCTAGAAGCTCAGGATCCGCTGCTCGACGCTGACGTTTCGAAGCGGCTTCGCGTTGGCGAACTGAATCTGGATCCGCTGCGCGTGGCCGACGTTTACGTTCTGCGTCGCGAGCTCTTCTCTGCGCAGCCTTGCCTTCAGAGGTGCTCGCGGTTCTGTTAATGAACTGGCTGCTGCTGTTTGAAGATGTGCCAGACAGTTCGTTGACAGATTCGTTGGCGTCCATTCAGCGCATCGGACGGTGCAGCGTGACTAAACCGAAGCAGCAACTGAGGCAGCGGCGCATGCACCGGGTTTTTTATAAGCAGCTGGCGCAGAGAGGAGGAGGAGGAGAGAGAGGCGCGCATGCACGCGCTATCGCACAGGTGGCGGATGAAGACACGGAGGGAGAAGCGCGTTACCGAACAGATGGCGTGGAGAAGGGGAGAGGAGGAGAGAGGCGTTATCGCACAGCTGGCGTGGAGATAAATAAGGAGAGGTGCGGACGGACGCCGACGCCAAGGACGCCGCGGGACAGGCCGCCGCTATAAGATAAGAGGGCCGTGACAGCTGAAATCTGCTAGCAGCTCACGTCCTTTTGGTCAGTTATTGCAAATGTTAGGCTAATTTGAAATTAAAAGCTCGAACCTCTCGCTTAAAATAATACCTTTGGCTGTGTATTATTATCATGACATGCCATAAAATTTGAAAATAACTTAAGGCTTTCTTCTCAAACCAGTGACAGAAAGGAAGACGTCCGACGATATCTGCAAGGCTAAATTATCCACCTAAAAACAGCACGGAGTGGGAAGAAAGTGCTTCGTATATTCCCCGCTATTTCCTAACGTTATTGCTTGCCTATGGTAAAATGGCGGCGGTCCGGCTTCACGTTTGAGACGGCAGCCCCACTCCAGCACTTTTTTTAAACCTCCTTGGTGACGACCGCTGGGTATACCAGAAAGGCCAGGAGAGGAGGACAGCATTGTTTTCTTTTTTATGTGGCGCGCTCGCGGCGCGTAGCGCTGCAGCGTTTCGCATCGTTGATCGTGACGGCATTCTGAACTCGATGCGCTTGTTTACTTGAAATGTTCCAAAATATCTGAAGTGGTTTAGGGGCCCTTTAAGTACTGAGATGACGTTTTCGACATCATCATTTTTGGTTAAATGAAAGTCGGAATCCTCTACTAAACTATCGAAAAAAATACCGGCAACCATTTTTTTTTCTCGCACCCACGTTTAGAGCAAACTTCCCCTCGAATCCCGTCACCACCTGTCGGCACGGCCCGCGAAGGGACTGCAGGTTTGATGACGGGGCAGCTGACGACAAAATCTTCACGAGCGAACGCTGACGGCAAACAAACGAGAGAAAAAGGCAATGCCTTATCTTGGCCGTTCGTACAGCCAATTCCCGCTGACCCTGGCTAGAAATGGCTGCCACATTCAAGCACTGCAAATTCCGGTCAATAGACTTAATTCGTCATACCAACCGATAGTACCGACTTAGTACCGACCAATTCTCGTACGTTTCTATGGGCCACAACTCTCGTCATTTCGATCCCGAAACTGGCCCTCTCCAGATAATTCAAACTTGACTGATCAGCACGCATGCGCTTGTCCCGAAGGTAACCCCAATCGTGGCCCGAAAGGGTACATTGGCTGTCTGGGTGGTGCTACAGGGGAGTGAATGGGCGACAGATACCTTATTTCCTGCCAAGAAAGTTGATATTCGGCCTGCCTTTGGCAGATAAAACGGCAGCTCACAATGAACGATTCCCGTATTTACGTCCGAATTATAACGTGCGCCTTTCTTTCCAAGCAGAGCCAAGGCTACGGGACCCGCGAGCGCAGATTCTTGCGCAGCGAGAAGTAGTGATTCAGTTTGGAAGCCGTTGGACGACTAAATGGCCCTGACAAGTGACATTAAGAGGATGCTTTAACTCGGACCCAACCCCGATGTTGCCTATTAAAATACATGTAAAACGCAGAAACGCATTTCTGAGATAACCACTGGACCGATTTCAATGAAATGTGTTGCATTTGAGAGTAAAAGTTAAGTTCTAGTATCTTTTGGTAGCGGAATCCTAATTTAGGTCCTGACTTTTTTTAAAGGAATTTTCAAAAATTGGCATGTTCGAAAAAATAGAAGCACGAAGTTTCCAAATTCGTAGCTATGCGCTAAGAACAGATATCTCAGTTCTGTTAACTGCATCCGTTACAGCATCCAAAGCGCACGTACAAATTTGATATATCAACTTATATGTTACGTGAATGTGTTATTATTTACAAGGGTTTTTCAAGTCCTACTCGCATATTAGTGGTAATCTTGAGAGCCATGTGTAATACATCAACTTCGTCCGCTTTAGGTGTACTTTTATAGATGAAATTTACAGAATTGTTATATCGTTTTTCATTGCCGAGTTTATGGCAAACTTCATAGTTTCGTTTTCTGAAAATTTGCGATTTTCAACAAATTTTATTAAAACATTGACGGTCTAAATCGAAAATTCGCAATCAATAGTAACTAGATTTGAACCTTTTCTTTCAAGTTCAGCAATTCATCAAATTTGGTGCGGTGGTTGCCGAGAAAAACGATTTCTCCTTTCCCATGTATTTAGATAGGAACCTCCGAGCTATAAAGCTTCCTCTTATTAAAGCTTCTCTGCAGGTCGCTGGGCGGTTTGTTGCGCAGTGTTGCTTCGTTCTTGATAAAACGTTTATTGAGGCTCTATGATACTGAAAATAGAGTATTAGAATGAAAACGCGCAGACAACAAAACAACGAATGCAACGCTGCCGTACAGACAATAATTTGCTTTTAAGAAATTCACCGATGATAACGATACTCCCTAATGCGAAATCTGAGCGCAGCTGCATACGTGTTTCATTTCGCAATATATTTGCTGGCGCGGACAACGTGTCGTGCGGCACGTTGCAAACGGAGCGAAGTGTGGCGCGATCTGCCTCGCTAATCGGAAGATCGCGAGAGGCAGCGCGTGGTTGACACGTGGGCGCGATTCACAGCAGCCACCGCAGACAGACTTCCGCTCATGCAGCGCTTTGTTTCCATTAGGGTATCGGTGGCGTCATTGGTGAACCGACGAGGCACGCTACTCTAGCTGCATCTCGTAGCCATCGTCGCCGCAGAGCCCGTCTTGCGCGGCACTACGCCTTTCTTCTCACGTTTTCGCCATACCCTCGTCCTCCGCTTTCGGCATCACGGTTCCACTGCACCCTCCTCCTCACTTACCTCCTCGCGCTAATCACTGTCCCCGTCTTTCATCTCCCGCTGCGCACCGCGTTCGCTTTCCTCCTTCACTGTGCTCGTTCGCTCGTTTATGACGGATAACGCCGCCGCTCGCCGTAGGAACGGACGCCTAAGAGCTGTGCTCTAAAAGTACTAACAATCAGTTGCTTTAGAACAGCTTGGGGCGCGGTGGAAAGCCGCGCTGATCAGCGCAGATCTTCAAGACCAACTATGGGCCATCCAGCGAGCTCGAGAGGCGGCTGGAAGACACGGTCTCTCTATAACCGCTCCTGGCGCGGCCTAGGCCCAGGCCTCAATCCGCTGGTTTCAATAAAGTCGTTTCACTCACTCAATTAGTTGCTTTGGCACTGGCTAAATTCATACGTTTAGGCGGCACAGCCACAACACCGCGGCCGGAGCACTCCCTCCTGGGTAGTGCTTCGTCCTTCGCAAAAATGGCGTCGCGTCCGCAGACTTGCTTGTGCAGTATCGTTTCAAGCTGCTCTTTGACGCGAAAGGAAACGAAAAAAGTCGGCGTAGAACATGCTTGGAACAGTGCGGAAGGTGTGTGGTAAACGTGCACAAATTCTAATTGAGAAAACGGCTGCACTTACGAATGTCAGCGAGTGCACCGTGTACAAGTGGATGTAAGTAAGTGAGTGGTCCTGATCCCTTTTGACGCAGAGCAGGCGTTTGTCAACGCCACAGGAGATGTAGAAAAACAAGAAAGGAAATAAAGTGAGGCGTATAAAGAGAGGAAAAACATAAAACACAGTTCGTCACAGTACAGTGTACTAGTAGTCAGTCTTTGAGGCCGTCTGGTTGGTCCGGTTCACTGTTCACCAGTCGTCTCGGATATCGCCAAAGCCGATCCACCAGCCATACCGGGGTCAGGTGGGCGCGTCCTCGCGTCCCATCCAACCGTGATGTCGCTCTGTCGGTCGCGATCAGTTGGAGACAGCAGAGGCTCGCGCATTTGGCGTGGCCGGCATCGGTAACCAGCCGCAGTCGGGGTTCACCGTTGCTGTGATGAGGTGGCTGCAGCTGGAATGTCAAAGGACTGTATGGTTTTTTTTTGTTTGTTTGTTTGTTTTTTGCCAGAATTTTCGGCGCACCTGCCCTGACGGTCCCACTGCTCTAGCCGGGTCTTCGTGGCTTCGGCGCGTGCAGCTCGCTCCTCCTCGGTGTTACCAGTCAGCGCCAGGCTCTCGGCCAGGGTCACGGAGCAAGAAACCTTTAGGAGTGGAAACTCCGCCAATTGCGGCGGAGCCACTATCATGCTGGCGGCACCTGGCGGCCGAGAAAGAAATTACCGCCGTCTTGGTTGCCAAGGCAACCGGTCACGTGTGTTTCTCTCGTTCGCGGCCGCGCGTGTTGCTCCCGTTCGGCCGCGCGCCTCACAACTTCTACTGAGGGCACTCACGCATCCCACCTGCATCCCATCTTAGGCTAGCAATTTCCGAACAAGGGTACACTGCACGTATCAGCGCTGTTAGTATTACGGCCCTCGAACAGACATCGACAAGAACAGTTACTGTTTGACTTAAGGCCCACAAAAACAACGCTACGGCGTGCACGCTGAAGCGAACGCCGAACGCCTGTGTCGTCTACTTTGAGCGCGGGAGACACGGGCGCCGCCGAAGAGAACGCGCCCGAGCGGCACCACCGATCCGCCGGGCTGCTGCTTGCATGACGTGCCGCAAGGCGCCGCCACTGCATGCGCCCCCATCGGCGCATAATAATGTGACGTTATCTGGTCGCACGCGAGCGCCCGCGCTGACGGGAGTTTCTACTCCTAAATAATCTTCCTCCGTGGCCAGGGTACACGATCGGGGGTCTGGGGGAAGCCTCGGGCATTGCTGTAAGACGTGAAGGAGGGTTTCTTCTTGCGCAACACACAAGCGACACGTGGTTTGTGAGGAGAGCACCGGTGCGGGCTTGAAACAGTAGGGCTCTGTGGAAGGCAATAGGCCTCTGTCTCCTCGATAGTGTGGTGATGGGCACGGTTCCAGCTTGTGTTGGTGATAGAGTGCCAGGCTTTGTTTCTTTGCTACTGCTGTGCGCCATATTGATGTTTCGGCATCATTCATTTCTTTGATGACTGCCTTGCGCCACTCTGTCTCTGTTTTAGTTTTGCGGTGTTCGGAATTCTGGTTGTATTTTGTGTTTAGGGACGTGTATTTTCGTATCCAATCCGTCTTAATGTTTTATTGCGATAGCAATTATATGGACACTTCAACCGGATTTCTGCCGTCGGCGTCGCCCTCGCCGTGAGGTTCCCTATAGACAATGTCCCAGCAGCCGCCCAGTTCTATTTGATGGTGATCCAGGCATTTTATGGTTTCGCTGGAGTAGGCCAGCGCATCGTCTGCGTACGTTGTCGCTGGTACAGCTATTGCCTTCCACAGAGAGCGTCCAACAGTGTAAGAGTTGTACGAGTGCCTGGCCAAGTTCCAGATTTTGCCTTTGAGGCGATTCGATTTTTTGACTAAGGCATTTTGGTGCTGATATAGATAATTTGGTTGGTCGCCGAGTGTTACACCGAGGTATTTGTATTCAGATGTTTTTTCGATGAGGTTCCCTTGGAGGGATCAAGAGATGGCGCCACCATCCTGTGCATCACGCTAGCCGAGTGCTCCTTCTGAACCCTCTGCTTCTGCAGTCTCTGCAATCATCCTTCCGCTCTGTATCTCGAAATATCTTGAAGACGCACGCTTTTTTGGTGTCGGAGTAAATATGGAACGAACTTTCTACCACTGCTGTCACAACAGCTGATCTCGCTGCGCGATTGCAGTCTTAGTTGATGCTGCCGCCTCCTGCGCTGCAGCACTCGCCGCTAGCAGACAGGGAGCGGAAGCGCACCTTTAAGATGTGTTCGCCCCCCTAATTGGTCGAAGAAGCCTGTGGCTTCCACAGTGCTGCACGGAACTATCGAAAGAGAGTATAGTTGGTAGAGATTTGCATCAGAAAAAAAAAGTTAGGCGTGCAGACAAAGACACAAGGAATCAGATGTTTGTGGTGTCTGTTTCCCTCTTCGTCTGTCCGTGTCTGCACACCTAACTTTTCAGTGAAACAAGGCTAGCAAGTCGGCCAACAGAATTGCATAGAATTTGTTTCCTCTGGGGTTAGTTGCCAGACCAAAAACAATTTACACTAAGAACGTCCTATCGTCGTGTAGCAGGTGGAAATCGCGCACTTCGGCACAGTTGGTGCAAGTGGCACTTAAGTGGGCGCAGTGAGGTGCGGCCAAGTAGAATTTGCAAATCGCGCAACTGGACCACCACAGAGCAAGATGTCCGAAAGCGAATAGTGTGTGTAAATATCCAAATGAAAGCAATGCTATATACACAGAGATCAGAAAAATGTAAAGGAACTTTATTGTGTAAAAAAAAAGGTAATGTTATACTAACATCTTGCACGTGATTCCATCATTGCACCAAAGAGCACCAACACAGATGAGAGTGAAAACGAAAGCAGGCCACAACAAACCCACCGGCTTCAATCGAGCTCCGTGGAACTCATCTAAATATACAAGACTAAAAAAGATAAACAATTATAGAAGGCCACTTCCCTTAATGTGTGCTACATTACAAGTATAACATAATTTGCCACAGCTAAGGCACATATATGAGGTGAATGTTTAAAGCGTAACAGCAATGGCAAGTATGTAACGTAGCAGCTCCAGTGCATAGTAACATGACATTTAAAGTTCATGTACAACAACGTGTAAATGTTGACATCGTTGAGCGTAAGCGCCAGCAGAAAGTGCCGACATTACATCATCAGACCTGCTCGGTCATGTCATAATTATGGCGATGATCACTCTCAAAATCAATACAATGCGAGAATAGTCACAGGTGTCTTACATGCCTGAACACAACAAATATAGATGTATAATGCAAACTGGGTCAAACCGCGGGTACTGCTGCTTCAAATTGATGGTTAATTATTTTGTGTAAATACTAGCAGAAGAGTTGCTCAAGTTATAAAACTTATAAACGTACAAGATGCAGAACACCTAGCTAGCTGGCCATTGTTAAATTTGGGAAGCTAAGGATATGCAATGAAAGAAATGATCAGTTCACAGTTAACGACTTGGCATACAAAAATATTAGACCACTACAGTGCTTGTTACAGGTTTCAGTCAAGTAATTCACTGGGAAGTGTACAAACTGTTCATTTCATAAGAAAGATGCAAGAGGACACTGAGGCAAAATACTGTTTCACACAGAAGCACTAATAAACCCACCATTCCAGATGAAAATGAGCAGTACAACTATATAAGACATAACGACCCACCAACACGTCACTTCCACCACAAAAAAAGAAAGTTGACTGAGCATAAGCCACACTACAAGTATGTGCAACAATAAAGTTTAAAAAAAAACTAACATGATCCACTTGTAATGGAAGATTTTCATGACTCTATAAAGTCATGAGAAAAAGAATCATTCAGAAAACAGAAGCACGACACCGAATTGCGCTGAAAAATGGGAATGGTCATGAGTGAACATGATACTTTGCCACGTTTGGATGCAGACAGGCCACAGAAAAGAGATTTGGTAAGCGTAAATATAAAAACACCAATACATTGCAGCTCATGAAACCAGGGAGAGGCTTAAGAGCAAATGGAGACGTCCCTACTGTAGAGCTATGCTGCAAGAGCAGACGATGCACCTGAGGAACAGAAGTACTGGTGGCAACAGCACCATGTCCACCTTCACCCTGTAATACCCAATGTATCATATACATTACACCGAGTTTGATGCGTCAAAATGCCGAATGAAGCACAGGAAACTTAATGCGAAGCTCACAGCTGCGGTTTTTTTGTATGTGGATTGAACTTACCGCTGTGGCTAGCTTAACAAATTAATTACTAATTAATTAGTACAGTAATTCAGTGATAAGTGACAAAGCATTTTCTTGGTTTTCTACAAGTCTACCCTATGATCAGAAATAAATGTCAACAATTTGTTCCACAATGTGGAACGGTTTTTGAGCATTACAGGTTTAATATGCTAAAAGCTTAAGTGCATCGCTTTAATGTTTTCTTTGGAAAGAGCAAGGGTAAAAAATGCCTTTATGATTATTATGTTGCTGCTAATACATTCACCCCAGCACATAAATGAAATATAGTTAGGTCACTGAGGTGAAAGTTCTGTGCAACCCTAATTAAACATTCAGCGACGATTACAATACTCCCTAATGTGAAATTTGAGCGCACCTGTATACATGCTTTCATTTCACGACATGTTGGCTGGCGCGGACGATCTGTCTCATGCGGCACGTTGCAAAAGGAGCAAAGTGTGGCGCTATGGCCTTGCTAATTGGCAGATCACAAGAGGAAGCATGTGGGCGACGCGTGGGTGCGATTCAGAGCAACCGCCGCAGACAACCTCCGCACATGCAACGCTTTGTTTCCATACAGACGACGCACACTACTCTGGCGCCATTTCATGGCCACCGCCCAAGGACCCTCGTGCACAGCACTACGCTTTTCTTCTTACGCTTTCGCCACACCTTCCTCCGCTTTCTGCCTCATGGTTCCGCTGCATCCTCATCGCACTCTCTTCACTCCCGTCGTTTTCTTTTCATCCCTCGCTGCGCTCCGCGTTTGCGCTCATCTTTCACTGTGCTCGTTCGCTCGGTTATGCCAACGCTCGCCACAGGAATGGGCGCCTAAAAGCTGCGCTTTAAAAGTGGAGCTCTACAAGGTGGCATTGCCAGCACTAGCGCACACATCTATACTTTACAGTATGTCTCCAGTACACCCCCTATTAACTAAGGCAACACAAAAGGAGTCACACCAACAACTATGCGAGTTGGTACTTCAGATGCCTGTTAAACACAGAAAGAAACTGCCGATGGAAATGAAGACGATACATGCAAGTACAGATATGATGGAAGTCGCAAAAAGAACCTTACAATTATAAACCGATGTCCGCCATCGTAATTAGGTCAAACTATGTGTGTGGGAAAGCTTGCATATGGGATTTCGCATATTACCTATTGAAACAAAAACACACAAATACCGTACCCTAATTGTTTGGTTCAACCTACCCAAGGAAAGGCGGCAGGCTACAAGAGACACCGTAGCGGAGAGCTATGATTTAATTTTTACTGCCTCGACTTCTATAACATGCAACTAAATCTAGGTACAGTTGGCTGTAAAATTTTCAAGAGCATGGAATCCGTGAAAAAGTTGCATTTACTAGCAACTTTGCCCCACAGGCCGAAATTTATGTGAACAATGTAGGAGGTTGCAGGGAAATATCTACTGCACTTTTCAAACTTGAAGGTGGATGCGCTGGTTTGAAGAAAAAAAGGTTTCCTCTTTGATCCCGTGCCCACAAAACTAACTGTAGGGGTAGTGCATCAACAGTATTGCATCAGACCCCATCATAATGTGGCCTTTGTGGTCGGGATTTGAACTTGTGGCCTCAAGCTCCCGTACGCTCAAGTCATATGAACAAGGTCAATCATGCCAGCTACCTACTAGCAAAAATACATAGCTCAGACACCACGAATACTCAAACATAATTTAAATTCGCGCTGGCTCATGTCTCAGTTGTGAAGGTGCTTTGTCCCTGGAAAGTGAACACTGCTACAGAGGGCATGCTTCACTGCATGTCTTGGTGCGAGTTGCATACTACTTTCATTAACAACCTGTCTGCCCGTGGCTTGAGAAGCATCAAATCACAAGTACATAAGCTTATTATGGAATGATAACATCTAATTGACACGACATTCAAAATGTGATGTGAACAGCAACCATTCCAGAGCCAAAAAAAGAAGAGGTTTACGCTCTAATGTGCAGTACATGAAGCGCACAACAATTAGCTGCTCAATGAAAACCAAACAATCAAGACCTCAAGGAACAAACACTTAGATTTGAGGGCTAGAAATGCTCTTACAGTGTGCTTTTAAAAAATACTGCACCTTAACACTGCAGTACACAGACATGGCATTGTACTCAAATTTAAACCACTAGCCCAAATAAACTGGCTTCAGTGTTTACATAACCTCACACATGTACAGGTTAACAACAAGATCGCCAACCGTAACTACATTCATAAGCTGCGTCGCATACGACTTGACTCACTTTCCAACTTGCAATTTTGAAAGAGGCAGCCATTTTGTTCTCTCTCTCTCATGTAAATATGGCACCACCCACCGGGACACCGGCAACACCGTCACCATTGCCGAGGTTAGCCTTCCCCACGGAACCATGCAGAAGCGTTAGCCACTTCTGACGAAATTACAGCATTTTCCACTGGGGCCACTATAACTGCGCCACCACCGCCGTCTGACGGCAAGACATGGTCATGCAAGTAATGCAGTTTCCGCATACTGGGCTTTCACATAACCTTCAGCCAATGTGTACACGTGATTAAAAAACTAAGCACACCGCAGCTCATTGCACTCACTAACCCTCCTTTGCGGGAAACGCTATTAAATCTTTTGGGCTCTCAACAAGCAGAGCCAAACTTCTTGGAACAACAGAGAACAGAGATTCCTGGGTTTAATAGCTTGTGTCCAGTCTAAAATGCTACTCTGACAGTCACACCATCGATGCAGCACAACTAACAAGAGATTCATGGCATGAACTTCCACCATTCGAAACGGAGTATTTGAATCCGGAACTCTCAGTTGGCAACCACTCTCACCCCAACACCACTTTTAAAACTTGAACACTGGAAGCAAAATCTCTCTGGGCCAACCGCACTCGGTCAAGGAAGCACGAACCATTCCACCATAATACTAATCGGCGCTTGCGACATTGGAAAAAGACGTCGCAGCAACATCTCGGGCGACAGTGCATGTAAAAAGTGAGCTGCAATTTCTACAACAGCCGACACTGTGCCGAAATGCGGTTCAATAGCAGAATGGGATCCAGGCACCACCCTCGTCCTTGCGGAAGTAGTGTGGCCGATTGTCAGGGAACACGGTGACGCCCGGGAACGGGTGCTGCTGGATGTACTTCAGGGCAGCCCGCACTTGCATCACGAACATGGGCGACTCCACCTCGGGCGACGTTGACAAGTGCTGCATCAACAGCGCAAACAGGTGCAGTTGATTGATTCAAAGAGGCACTTTCTTCTTGAAAAAAATTTTACTAAATGTCGAGTGCTTTGGAATCGAGTATGAAACCAACAAAAAAAAAGGGGGGGGGGGGGGAACCAATACAGCAAATAAGTTTCCCCCTGCTTAGGGTCGTCGATTACCGTATTTACTCGAACCTAGGCCGATACTTTTCTTTAAAAAAATAACGTACGAAGTCGAGGATTGGCTTAGTTAGATTCAAGGATGTCCTTTGCCACAATCATCAGACACTGCCTACCGCAGAAAGGTCGATGCCACGAGGTAGAAAAAAGATGTTGCCAATTATATCGGGACAAAACGTTGAGGAGGAATGCCCGTAATGATGGACATCATATACAGGCGAAGGCGAACGAAGTTGCAAACGTTTGAGGCATCGCTCGGAACAAGTTCAGACACCTGTCTTTGACTGGCCGTCGACATGTCTACTTCACTTTAGTCAGATATATACAGTGGAATCTCGTTGATACAACCTTCATGGGAACCAGAAAATAAAACACATCATCTGAAAATCGTATATAAATAACGTATTATCCCGAAAAACGTATTCTGCAGAATCGTACCAACAAGATTCCACTGTATAGTAAACTGGGTCATTTGGTATGGGATTAAATTTCGGCCAGTCTGATAATGCAAGCATTCCGAAAGTGCAACAGCTCGGCAATGCTGCATGTTCTTTTCGCAGTCGAATGCCTTTCTTCGTTCAATTTACATTCGAGGAAAGTTTCTTTTTTTTCTTTTTCTGACCTTCCAGATTTCGGGAGTCGATCTAGATTTGAATAAATGTGGTATTTCGCCCTCGCTCTGTAATGTGCAAGCCTCCTGGTTAGCTGAGATGGTAGAGCGACCGCACTAGAAAGGCATTCGTCCCAAGATCAATTCCTTCAGTAAAACGAATTTCGCTCCAAGTGAGAAGCTTTCTGTGAAACCCATTGGGTTGCCTTTGCACTTTTATGCTAGTACTGGTGGGTGGATGACACTTTTTTCCTATTTAACAAAGCAGCAATAGTGATAAGCTGTTCTCATGGGCATTAAAAAAAGTATGCAAGAAAGATGAAACATACCTGCAGAATGAAGTCGTCATTCTGTGACAGCCACAGGTCGACTCCTCGCATTGGCTCATAGTTGAAGGGGCCGATGCGCATCATTCCTAATGAGCAGTCATAGATGTCGCACATCTGCAATGCCATTCGGCTTGGTAAGCTTTCTGCACATGCCGAAACCATGGTTATGAAGTGAACGCTACGACTTGAAGCCAAAGCAGTCCGTTCACATTTCAAATCTCAAAAGTTCGCAGACTCCCAGCTTGAAATGCTTGGATAACACCAACAAAACTGAATCATTCCGGCTAAAACCTGAAACCAATGCTATACGATGGACTACATCCAGAGGTACCTGAGGGCTCCTTAGAATAACGGTGGCACCTTTTAGAACGAATAAATTTTCCCTTCATTGATTCCAAGAACAATGGAGCTGGCACTGTGAGTATGTGTGTTCGTGTCCTCCTCTTGTGTCGACAAACTGCTTGCAGTGCACTAGAATTCCAAGACGTGAGCACGCCAGCAAGCCCGTGCCACTACCAGAGATGCACCATTAACTCTACGTCACCCCAATGCTGCTTCAATGACTAATGGAAGAAGCAAAATTCCTATGCAGAAGTCAGGGATCGGCAGACTTCAGCGATTCCTGTGGTCGTGAAGTCACTTACTATGATGCCAGCAAGTTCTCACAGGTAACACTGCCTCTTCTCTCTTTCTGTCCACTAACTCCCCTACCCCCACCCCCCACTGCTCACTGTTGCTCAGGTGTATGCATCCTATTCTAAATACGGCTCATTCACACCAGCAAATGCCAGAGGTAGTGTGACCAAGTTGGTGGCAAAGTGACCGGTCACCAATGGCCTCTTTGGTTGAAAAGAGACTGTTTCGGGTCGGTCGCTCACTGCTAGATTTTTTCAGTCGTGCGACTGCTGCTGAATCAATCAGCGGCGCAGGAGCAGGACATCTGCAGATGGCGCTGCGAGCAGACACGGACGACATTAAGTGCAAGACTTTTCGGTGTGGCGACGGCAGGTCGCGCTTGCTGGTGTGAACATTGGTCGCCCTTGGTCGCCAGTCGCGGTCAGCTGCGCGAGCCTCTATCACTCGGCAGTGTGAACGCGCCATTACAGTGCAGTTGGCAGTAAGTTTCCTCCCTTCCTTTTCCTTTATTTTATTTTGACAAACAACCAATTCCTACTACTACATCTTCTAGTGTAAAGCTTTTCTGCGGTTCACAGAATGTTGTCTTTGTCAAATTAAGTTTTGCCTGCTTTGGGCTACGAAATAGTTGCAACAATGCCACTGCTCTCGATCAACATAGCACACAAAACCTCACACAAAATTTCCAAGCTCCAAAGCTAAAATTAAATAAAATTAAATTCTGGAGTTTGATGTGCCAAAACCACAATATGGTCATGAGGTACACAATAGTGGGGGACTCCGAATTATTTCGACCACCTGGGGTTGGCTAACGTGCACCCAATGCACAGTTCATGAGCATTTTTGCCTTTCGTACCCCATCGAAATGTGGCCGCCGTGGCCAGGATTTGATCCCGCGCCCTCGGGCTTAACAGCGCGACGCCCAAGCCACCAGGGCAGGTTCCAAAGTTGCGAATAGTGTTAGTGTGGCCGGATCCTAACCGCAGGCGAATGAGTTCAATCCCCAGTGGAAGTGGTGGTGAAGATCAAGCAAAGTCACAGCTGAGAATGTGGAGGCGGCCTGTCAACAAAAACAACATGACAATGAAAGCATAACGAAAAAAAAAAGCAGACAAACAGAAACATCAAATCCACTTTCAAGCTTCTAACTACGCTTGCAGTAAAAGAAGAGTCGAAGGCTGTGCTGTTGGCACCTTGTGAGAGTTAAAAAAGAAAAAGACAAAAGGAACCACTTGCCTCATGGCAGCCAGTGAAGTGTCTCGCCGAACGAAGGGGAAGCTCGGGACCTTTGTCGGGGAATGTGGCTGGAAATATCTCACCGCTCTTGATATTGACACCTGTATTTAAAAACAAAGCAAGATTTCCTTGAAGAGCCAGGAAATGCAGGTTCGGCGATTGTGGTCATCGCAAGACCAAGAACTGGCATTCGTGCCTCTTTAGAAACTGAAGAGGTTTTAGAATTGGAAGATTTACCGGGTTTTGGAAGGTTGACACAGTATAATTCAACTCCTGCAGTTATTTTCTCCATTATGCGCGTAGCAGCGCTGCAATCACGGTTTAAATTTTCCTTGAAGCTCCGCCCCCTTGGCGCGCCGAGCGTAGCGGCGAAAGACCGGGCGCGAGGATGACGTCAATACAGGAGTCACGTGAGCACTCTATTCGAATCATGCTCCTCGTCAAAACCTAAGATGACGTCACAATCGTCTTTGCCATCAGAGCTCGTTAAACGAGCCACGGCGTCTCCTACAGACGCTGCGGATTGTTTTTGCTAAATTAAAGCAACTAGTGGTGACTTCTGGCCTGTTAAACTATGATTTTCGTATTCAGGGGGTGAAAAACTATAATAATTCGTTGAAAGCTCACTTATTTTGAGAAGTGCTTCAGCTGCCCTTTAACAACCCACACTTGCCTCTAATGGTACATTTGACTGGTTCCAACTGCACTCCAACCCAATTCAGTTTGCAGAGATGCGGAACCCTCTCAAGATTGGAGTTGGAGCAAGCCTGCCCCAGCCAAACTTTCAGCTGCTCTCGGAGCAACCATGTGATCGGGATTCTGGAGGATCTCCGAGTGCCTCCGAGCACCTTTAGCTGAAGCACGGTGCTCTAAATGAACCAGGCGAACGTGTTTCGAACGCTCCGATTTTGAGCAGCCGAATGTAAACTGCACCACAAGAGCGCTCTAGAGTGCTCGAAAGCAACCAGTCGAATGTGCCATAAGACAGCCACCTCCAGCCAACTGAAGCACAGCAAATGAAAACAGGCCTCTGTCAAAGCTTGGAATTACAGAAAGCTGAGTGAGCTAGTAGGAATTCATAATACAAAAAGACAAGCGCACAAAACTTGGACACAAAAGGAACAAGAAGGACAGTGCAAGCGTTGACTAATCAATGGAAAGGTCACACAGTGGCAGAAAAGGAAGATACAAAAAAAAAAAAAACTATCTGGCATGCTTCAAAAGAAGGCACTTATGTTGCACTTGTCATTCTCCTTGTGCCCTTGCTTTGCATGGCTGCCTCTTCGTGCCATGAAGGTGCCTATCGCTTAATCCTTCAAGGGTCTGAAATTTTTTTTTGACAAATGTGACCCACTAGCGTCGTAGGAAACAGAAAAAATCAGAAAGTAAACGAGATCATGATATGGAGGACCAGCGTCCTACTAGTCCTATTCTCTTTTACTCTCACTTTTTCTGTTTCTTTCGAAGCGCTGGAAATGCATCGGTTATCAAAAAATCCAACTAGTCCAGCGTTCTGCCTATAACCCCTAGTGTCCATTTTCATTCCGCCGATTGAAAACTCATCGATTGATGAGCTTGCCAGCACAGTTTGGGACAACACAGCCTGAGTAAACGTTTGGGACAAATATATCTGCTCACCGATGCCATAGATGGTTGGCCAGTTGAGATTCCCGCGAAGAACGTTGTTCAGCTCTGCAACGAAAAGGGCCTGCTAAGAAGATGACTTCAAGAAGCCTAAGAAAAATGCCAAGGCTATTTCAAGTGAACGCAAAGAGAAGTACCAATCTACAGCCACAGGGGTAAGCAAATTCTGACAAAGCCGTCCATAAATGCTGTCTCAGCAATCTCACAGTTTTAAAGAAATCGTTTAATCAGAGTATCAGAGCCAAAAAATGCAGCCCACTTTTGTCTTTGATACACCTATGGTCATATTTCTACATACACACATAGCTCCAATGCAACAAACTAATCAAATGCCCACTTTGTGCACAATTATCACCAATATTTTTCTCAATACTAGTGAACATTCATCACCGTCACCTATAAATTCACCTTTCCTAGCTCATTTGAGAATCGGGCTCATTTGCAATTTTCATGCAATCTTACGTAATCAAAGCATTAAATAGCACGCAACACATATGATATTACAGTGTGTGCAGCATATATCAAGCTACTCAATGAGCCATGTCAACAATTTCAAAGAAACTGCGCCACATTGTTAATCTTAAGCTTAACCATGGACATTTGGTGTTACTACCCCAAAGCCCATTGTCACAGCCGAGTCAACAGAATTGAAAGTTACGTACAAATGCCCTTGGTGCTGCCCGGGGCAAGTAAAAAATTTGCATGTCACTATACACAACAGTGACAATGTGTTCCCTTCAACAACGCAAGATCAACAAGGTTGATCTTGCGTTGTCTGTATCACCAAAGTTGGTGGCTCAGCGAACAAGCTGCCTTGATCCTTACCACAAACACAGGCAGTCACCAAGTGGAGGTTGACAGGCTGCTTGTGCAAGGCATCTGCAATATAAGAAAAAGTGTACCTGTAAGCTCAGTCATATTCAGGGTTTGTAGAAACAGGCCAAGTCCCGATTTTAGCTGTGAAAAGTCATCAGTTTAAATCCGCTGCAGAACAAAAACCTCTCCCAGTGAATTACCAAGCCTTGTCTAGCATCAGCAGATTTGATTCTATGCCTGCAATTTTCTAAATTTCATCACACCAGCTAATACTCTGCCATCCTCCACAGTGTTTCCTTTTCTTTGGCATCCATTCCGTAACTCTAATAGACCACGGGTTATCAATCTGTGCTACACGTTACATGACCTGCCCAACTCCAATTCTTCCTCTCAATCATAACCGGAATATCAGCTACTCCCATATGCGCTTGAATTCACATAGCTGTCCTTTCATCTTCTAACAGTATGTCTGTCTGTCTGTCCGTTTTTTTTTGTTTTTTTTTCACTACATTTATGGCGAGGTTTTCCTGCCAAAAGCTAAAGAAGGCAATCATTAACATGAAATGTGAACAGCATGACAAAGAACAAGAAGAAAGGTTACAAAAGCAGCAAGCCAACTGTGAGACCACTCACAGAGAATCTGATTGGCCAGGCTTTCCGAGTAACCCCGACGGTCCAGGAAGCCGCCAACAAGGTAGACCTCAAACCTGCATGCCATGGACACATTCTGCCTCAACACTGACTCACTGCAAGCACATACACACAAGACAATGGAGACTCTCCGCACACAAAACAACGAGCTGCACAATCAGACTGTCGTTAAACAAGGCTTAGTAGTGGGCTGGCACTGTTGCATGTACGGACGCAAACCAAAATTTAATGAGTGCACTATCACGCACAAATCTAAGTGCCAGAGGATGTGGAAGAAAGTAAAGGCTGCGAGAATTCCCAGTGCGTAGGATTGGTGCATCAGCATGGCATCCATCCACCTTCTTCAAAAGGAACTAGCTTTCCCGAATTTTAGCCTTGCACACGCTTGTGCTGTAGTGCGGTAGTGGACATGCTGTGCCCCCATTTCCCCCTTTTCCTCTTTTTGCTTAGTTTTTTAATGTATACAATTGTGCGCTTTTCAAATAATGCTTAGTTGGAAGTTAGCGCTTGTCCGTGTCTTTCCTTTCGACGCCTTTTTTTTTTTTAATTCACACAAGTTCGCCAGCGCCATTAAACATTCTAAACATTCTTTTGACTACTTAAAACCCTGAAACCATGCACACCTAGAGGGCGTTACCCCTACATTTACAAAAACCTTCAGCTGATGTGCCACCTTGTCTTCTGCAAGCAGAAGACAGCGTTGCCCCCCCCCCCCCAACCTTGAACTTGCACTTAAACAACGCTCGTCGGTGATTCCTTGGCTATAATTTTGTGTCTGCCATTTTCAGCTTCAACTCACTGACAGACCTGTCTGTTCAAAGTAAGGTGTTTGCTCAGGTGATTCCTTACTGCAGGAATCAACAAGAAGTACTACTGAGGAACATTTCTCAAGCTACAATTCAACACCGGAGTGATTGTGACATATTTCTCAAGCTGCTCATCAAAGAAGTCACAAAGAAGTGATATAGCAGGCCATTTCTCAAGCTACTCCTAATTGCAAGTTACCAGAAAAAATGTTATTGAGGGACATTTCTCAAGCTTGCTCCTCGTCGCAGAAGTCACTAAGAAGTATTGTTGAGAGCTCTGTCTCAAGCTACTCCTCATCACAGGAGTCATCGAAAAGCGTTAGTCAGGGGTGTCTCTCAAGCTACTCCAATAGCAATAAGCTCCAAGAAGTGTTAATGAGGAGTGTTTCTCAGGATACTCCACAACACAGGAGTCATCAAAGAGTGTTATCGAGCGTGTCTCTCAAGCTACTCCTAATAGCAGGAATCCCTAAGGAGTGTTAATTAGAAGCGTTTCTCAGGATACTCCCGATCACAGGAGTCATCAAGCACTAATGAGGGGCATTCCTCAAGCACAAGCCATCAGAGAAATTGCCAAGCGCACGGTGAAGTGCCAAGACACTTTACCAATTAAAAGTGAAACTGATACACGGAACATGTGGGCGACGCATACTGCAAATTCGCCTCCGCAAATTCATTATTCTCTCAAGTACGTTGCTATTTCTACAAATATTTCTACAAGCGCAGTGACTGCGGCTTTGAGGTACCTTTGTGAGCATTACAGGGTATTACATTAGTGCAGATAAAGATGTGAGGAATGGAGACTGCAGATGGCTAACACCTTTTTTTTTTTTTTTATTTATAACGTGCCCACCTTCCTTCTGGAATGGGAAGCGAGAGCTCCTGCACTCTCCGCACCGTAGACGCCACACCTTGCTCAAGGCCCGAGCCATCGAAGTGTGCTAGCGACACAGCCCCGGAACCTGAAACACAATACTCTCTGTCACTGTGACCGTCTTCAGGGTGTAAAATGTTTCCAGTACAAAAAAAAAAAGAAAAAGAATTACAGAAAGATGAAGCTCATGCTACGTTTGACTGGTTGCTACCGCATTGCTGCAACTCGGTTTGGAGCAATGCAGAGCCTCTTGGAGACTGAAGCCAGCTCAAGCCGGCTCAAGCCACACCTTCAGCAGCTCCCGGAGCAATTGGAGGAGCCACATGACTGGCATTCTCCCAAACCTCAGTCGCACTCACAGCTCGAAGGTGTGAGCGCTTCGAGCTAGAGCGTAGCACATTGAATGAAACACACAAATGTTTCCCGAGCGGTCAATTTAGACCAGCATGAATGTAAAATGTGCCAACCGGAGCACTCTCGAGTACCAATTTAAATGTGCTGCAAGTAATCTACCACACATTTCGCACTTTCCTCGGATTCAAGGTTACATTTTGTCCCTGGGAAATAATCAAGATCGAGAAATTGGGCAAACGTGCATATGTAATCAGTTAATGCAACAACTAAGCAGTAAAAAAGAAACGGAACTTCTAAAGTTGCAAATGCTGCAAGTTACTTTTTATTCGTGACCCTAATATTTTTCTGTTTTCCTGGCTCTACGTAAATTTTGGAACAATTCGAAGGCTCTAATTATGCAAAAAGGAAATATCACCTGCGTGTGTTGACACATATGCAGCCTGTCTGTAAGCAGACTATCCCAAAGACCATAAGATAATGTCTTCGTGATAATTTTTTTACAGTACTCCCCTCTCGACAAACAATATATGTCAGTTCACATTGCGACACTGTAGAGATCATGCATGCCCGTTTCCTCCAGTGTACTGTGCCAGCACACGACAGTGCAAAATGCCCCATTCTCCCTGTCATCTGACCGCACTTCGACAAGAGACACGAGAAAGGAAAAAAGCTATCCGTCCCTCCATGAGCAAAACGGTCCTCTTATGGAAGCAAAGCAATAACTGGTACGAAAATGTATCCTCCTGTTGCAATTTACTTGGTCTAT
This sequence comes from Dermacentor silvarum, assembly GCF_013339745.2. Lineage (NCBI taxonomy): Eukaryota > Metazoa > Arthropoda > Arachnida > Ixodida > Ixodidae > Dermacentor > Dermacentor silvarum. The sequence goes on along the minus strand of NC_051158.1, from coordinate 27,953,781 downwards.
GGGTTAGGAATGTATTACGGAGTGACTGAGAGTGGCTAGAACTAGCCACTTCTTGCCTTCTGATTTAGCTGTACACAAAGTGCACCCCACACAACTTGCGACAAATTATCCGTACTTTTGAAGCAAATTTTACAGAACGTTTTTACAGGAAACATGAGCCTAAGCTTTTTACGAAGCAAACATGCAACAACATGGCTAATCTAAGCACAAACATGAAAATTTTTTTTTAGTGTTGATGGTAAAAACACGGGTGCCAGTTCAGATTTATTTTGTGCTCTCCAAGAAACATACGTGCACAAGTAATGTCAGGCACCAGAAAATGCGAAGAAAAAAAAAATCTAAATCTCCAAGCAGTGTTCCGCTACCTGTGTGCCGGACGATAGCCATGATGCACGTAGTGGCTTCATCTGTTCCAAGGACGCTGATATTTTCTGCGGTGCACAAAAAACTTAATTAACTATGATGAAAAAAAAAGAAAAGATAGAATCCATGCAAAAACAAACTGCACCAGAATCAGCTCAAGAAACAGAAACACAAGAATAATACTTTGTGCAAATGTAGATATGCATCTAATCTATAAAAGTAGAACCTTTTCTCTCTCTCTCTCTCTGAACAACAGGAAGAATATTATACTTTATGGACAGCTTATCAGCAACCCATACTCCATTTCATACTTAGCAGGCAATGCCACTTAAGTTACACAAGTAAGTGCCATTAACAGAATTCTGACTGGTCGTACTCGTACATTCACTGAGCCAACAAGTACCAGTTTCAAGTTCTTTTATAGAAGCACTAAATCAAAATATTAAACTGAGTTAGATCTACAGATTATTCATCTACAAGTCTATCATTGTTTTCTGCATGCCAACGTGTGACCTTGTTGCGTAAAAGATTGCTACCAGAGGTCTCACCGCCACTCCTCCAATTTGACCACGTCTGCCAAAATGGACGCATTGACATAAAACCCACGGGACCTCCCTCCTCTGTGCCGCGCTCTGTGAATCAGCCATGGTGCTGATGTTGCACGAGAGAGAGATACAATAGTAGTTCACAACAGGTGCTGCCTCTCTCATTTTTCAATTTTTATCATTTTCTCGCATACAAAAGCTTTGCTCTCACTTTGAAATCTCTCAGTCTAGCTCGACCTAATATTTTCCTCTAGTGTTCCTTTAAATGTCATGTATTACAGCCCTATGCTAGCCACCTATCCTTTTACAAAGCCTGTAGCCATGCAAAGGCTGCACAGCTCAAGTTTTCCTTGCTAAGTGTGGCACAGAGAGAACAATGAAAAGATCCACTGTAGCGGCTAAAAAGGTGAAAAAAAAAATGTTTAAAAGCACACAACAGTCAGAACATGGGATGGGACACCTACTCTCTGGACAGTTGCACATGAGTACGAAGTGCACATGCTGCCACTTTTACAGCGTTATTGAGCAGGGGCTCAAACATCCCGGAAGGCATTATGGCGACGCCTAAGCTCTCACTGGAAAGGTCTATACAAGAAGTGAAAAGGACTTTTAGAGATTTTGGGAAAACCTAATGTGGAAAAAAAAATTTTTCAGCCTGGCGTATAACGTATGAAATGTTCCACAGGTCTGCAGTGCAAGACCGCAGGTATGGGCAGAAAGGACACAAGCGCTAATATGAACACATGGCTTGCTTTCTGACTGCAATTTGAGTGTGTCACTTTACACAAAATAACCACGAAAGTGGGAACTCACTGTCCTGTGGCACAGTCACTGCAAATTCGCGCTGGTGGATGTACAGCAGTCCCAGTGGGCCAATGACCTTGGGCACTTGGGAAATCAGACCTGCCGCAATTTCCTGTGGAAAAAATTACATGCAAACATTAACAGAGCGCAGATGATACGATAACAAAAACAAAAGCCCATATTAACACTGTAGTTTCTATCCCACTTTGCTCTACAGTAAAAAAGGGGTTTATAAATTACCTTTACGAGACCATCGGTCAAATGCCTTTTTCACTAGCTGTGTGCATATGCAGTAGGTGTCAAAAGTTTGCGGGATGCAGGTTCATGAAAAAGCGGAAATTACGTCCAGTCTGGCAGGCAGTAAAACAGCGCAACACTATGTTGGTTGTGTACACTAATGTACAAATCTGAAATCCGAGCTTAGGGACTATATTGCTTTTTCTCAAGTTCCTCACTACAAAAACTTTTGACGATGACTGTATGTGTCCTACTCAAAGCTGTGTGTTTCCACAGAAAATTCAATTTGCAAGTCAGGATCATCATATGAAGCCAATGGACAATAAATCCAAAGAATGCATAGGGAAAACAACTTTTTTGTACGCAAGTGTAAACAGATGAAAAACAAACTTATAAACTCAATACTTTCATAAAGGAAAAGGGAAATTAGCTGAATACATTCCACTAGTGCTAGCCAAATCCAACACTTCTAAGTGACGCATGCGGCACTCTACAAATGGAGCTATGGTGAAAGCAGTTCCCCCGCCCACTTCCTTCGGTATTTGTTGTGGGGACTGGTTTGCACGAGGCTTACCCTGCGAGCGATGCTCAAGAAAGGGCACAGCGCTCCTCCACTCCGCAGCGAACGAAGGCTCTACGACAGGGTTCGTCAACTTTCCGACACGGCGCAAGGAAGCCTCCACAGTCGGATCGCCAACAAACACAAGTTTATTAACCCAACACACTACGACATTCACAGCTTACGGGCAACGGCACACCACAAGACAGATCAAGTGCATGTGCCTGCTGCGCTAGGCTAACCGGGTAGCAGTCCACCAAGCATGAAAACAAAAAGTCGTGGGAGTGAAGGTCCCACGTAACCGACTCATTGCGGACCTGTGAGCATCTGCCGTAGCTAGTAAGTGCTCAGCGGAAGACCCGAGGGCCGCCATTGGGAGGCCAATCATGGCACATCCCGGTGACGTGTGCTCACGTGGTGACTCAATGCCGCTAGAAAGAAGCACGATTTGCATGGGAAAGTAGCTCCGGCACGCTAGCCGCGTCCACCATGTTGCTCCTAGGGTGACATTTCCCGGAGATCAAGCTCAGCAAATAGCTGTCACCATGCGGGAGCTGGGGGATGAGATGCGGGAAGGCACCTCGATCCCCACATAGCGTACTTGTACACATAACCCAGCCCCGAGTGTTAGCCAGCACCACTCTTAGCCACGACAGCTGACATGTAACGCCGACTAAACCAATTTTAGGAATAGGCCACTGTTCCAATAAGCTCTTGCAAGCCCCCTTGAAGCCTGGATAAACCAATTTTAGGAATAGGCCACTGTTCCAATAAGCTCTTGCAAGCCCCCTCGAAGCCTGGAGGCTGCCAGGAGTCGAGGCTCTTTCCAATTCAATGAGCAAGAGGAACAAGGGGAATCAAAGGGATCTGCTTCCCTAGTTCTTTTCGGCGAGCATGCATCGAGTTTGTTGTCCCACCCAAGTCTGCAGCCACTGCTGTTTCAAGACGGAAACTTGAACAGTGGTCGTGTGCTCCTACATTCATACCTACTATTCAGTAGAACGTTTTTCTGAATTTGTGAACATCAATGCTATAGATACTTTGACAGTGGTGCATGGTAAGCACTGTCCCCAACCACAACACAAGACAAAAGCATTGTAGAAGATGCTGTCAGCTTTTCAACAGACGTTAACAAGGAAACTCACTGTTGAGAGCATGACAGGTCAGCCACAAACAAATGAAGGTCTCCCCAGAAAATCTTGCAGTAGTTTGCATCTATCTTACCGTAACTGTTACAGTGCACTGGACGCAACTAGCAAGTGCAGAGCAGGAAGCCAGATAAAAGCTGCAATCGAACATCGCTCCTCAGGGTTGAGAAGGCAGCATTTTAGCAGCATAAAAAAATGCGTTGGTTACCATAACATCTGTAGTTGATTCACTACGTAGACAACTGTAACTGTGAAGTCCACTCAACCCTACATAATGGAAAGCTAACACTGTCAAAAGTCAAAACAGAGCGAAAGCAACAAGAAAAAAAAGTAATGTAAACTTATCCTGTTTTAATACTGTGACGTTATGAAAGGAAAAAAAAAGAAAGATGCAACATAGCAACAGTGAATTTGACAAACCTAACAGCGCTGCGTTGAACTCTATTACAATGACTTCAACAAACTTGCTGTTAATCACAAAGGTTCAACAGTTAAGCAAAGTCAACTTTATTGTGTGCAAGTGTGTCGTTTTGAAGGAGCTTTGTCCCCTCAATGCCCACCTTGAAGTGCGGGTACGTTTCGAACAGCGTACGTGTGTCGGGCGGGAGCTGGTCTACCACGGCCCCGTTGATCACGAGAGGCATCCTGCGGGAACGGAAAGATTGGAAGTTGCGGGGACAGTTGGTGTGACATGGTGATCATAGCAGCACATTGACAAGATGGCACGAGACAATAACACTATCAGAACACTACACAGATTGCAAACTCGGAAAATAAGTGCAATGTGGTGGCGTCTTCTTTATTTTCGAGTCCTCGGGCTAGCATGCTCCTACTGTCACATTATAGGGGACAGTGAACAACCAAACACTGCCACAATTGTTAAGTAAGGAATTTAACTCCTTTATTTGGCCAACTTGTGTACAGAATGACAAGCAACATCAAATTACAATGACAGCAATTACCACAGTCACTGCTCATCAAATTCGAACTCACGGGTCAAGTCCGTCTGTTACTATTTATACGTCTCACCATAGATTCCAGAGTTACCACTGGTGCTCCTGGGCACTATTCCTATCGCATGTGCCATCTGGTTAGATAAGTCTTTCTCACTACAAAATTGGAGAAAATATTGAAAAAATTTTGGTTGGATACAGTAAACGCGTGACACATATACATTGTTTAAGTTTTTCAGATGATAGTTTTTCACTAGCTAACAAATGTTACAAAGTTACTGTATTGCTCAGCGAAATATGCGCCTTCCTGTATCAGAAGTTTCTTGAATGTTGTCGCCAATTCTATAGCGTCCTTGTCTAATCAGATTGCGTGTGCGAAGCAAATAGTGGTTTACATTCCGGAACGCGTGCGATCACCAGCGTTTACACGCAAATGTATGATAAATCATGTATAAATAGCTCACGCATTTGACCCGCAGATCAAGTTCCATGGTCGACGACCGTGCTCATCACTTTGTTGTGCTCCGAGTGCTACTTGTCTTTCTGGGCACAAGTTTGCCCAATAAAGAGTTAACCTTTTTAAGTTACGTCTCAAGCAGTATCTCATTTACCGTCACAACAACGTGACAGTATTATGCCAAGTGATAACTTAATAACAGTGATAAGCTGATGAAAAATTTACACCATCAAAGTAAAACAATGATGTACGGGGCATGATCAGAAAAACAGGATAGCGTATGAGTCAAACAAAGGCAGCAAGATTGTAGCAATTCCACATTCCTATTTCCAACATAGTCCTGAAAATAAAATGTGCCACAGAACATCTAAATGGTGTTGCTGGAAACAAACCATTATTATCTTTTTCAATTCAAGTTGCAATGCACTTCAAGCAGTCACATCGTTATACCAGTCCGATCGGCTTCGGCGTGCATTTGAGAACTTAACAGCTCTGCGGTGAAGTGATTCAAAGCTGAACCTTGTGTCACCAGGATTTCCGGTGGCATCTTAATGGTATTGTCAAGCATTACTTTTTCTTGAAATTCATGATGTTACACGGGCAAACTCAGCTTCAACACACAACAGAAAAATATATAATAATTAGGGGTGTTTGACTATTGAAGTTTCAAGTTCAAATCAAATATGAATATTTTCTGATTTCTAGAGCAACATCAAATTCGAAGTTTGTACAGAGTCCATTTGGTAAAAACAGCAATCAGGCATTTATATGCACTAACACATGCATGTAATACCATTCACAATTATTAGACTTACGAATGACTGAGGAACTTGTAAATGACAAACTGCTTTGAATTATCTGGGGCACCACAGCAACGAAATAAGAAAACAGTGCTGTGTTAGCTGAGAAGTGTTACACTACAGCACTGCTTTAAAGGAACGCAAAAATTACGAAACTGGCCATATAATAAATTGGTACACATTTGTATATAGGTTGCCCTAAAAGCGAAGTTATCTGCCCAGTGCATTCACTCATGAACTTGTGCAACAACTGCACCAATCCTGCAGCAGAATAATTCGGAACGGCCCTCTCCATCCACCATTCCGTCTCCATCAACACTCTAATAAAAAAAAAAGTGTTTCTATCCCTTATATGTCTGAGAGAAACAAATATTCAACAACTTCGAATAATGAATTCTCTAATCATATACAATTCCAATAGCAGGGACTATTTGATTCGTATTTGAAATTTCAAATATTTGCACACCCCTAATAATAATAACAATGTTGCGGCGAAATGATTTGAGCCTGGACCTTGTTCCCAAAGCCTCCTGGTTCAGATGAAAAAAAAAAAAAAATACATCTACAATAAGCACGAATGAGTACAGGAGATTATGGTTTCTAATGTCACAGCACACGCATGCCTCACTGCATTAACCGATGTGTCCGTTAGCAGCATATCTAAGCAGGTCTACTGGTGACAATCATCCCCTCCAATGGCTAATTGTCCACAATTTCTTATGAGGCAAGAAGTGAAATCCAGAGAGCTCAGTGGCTGTAGTGTTCTGCTGCTGACCACGAGGTTGTGTGTTTCGACTGCAGGCCACATTAACGAACCCCAGGTAGTCGAAATTGACCCTCCTCCCCCCCCCCAGGGTTCGTACTGAGCATTCCGATTTAAAATTCAAGGACAATTCCAAGATTTCAAGGACGCTGCACACCGAAATTCAAGGAGAGGGAACAAACCTTACTCGTACTTACAAAACAAAAGATTGTAACATCTCCTTCTCAGCTGCAATTTCTTGCAGCTGAGCAGCTGCCAAGTTGGACGCGCCTCAAGTTCTTTAGGGGCTTTACAAAGTAATGACGTCAGTCGCCTTCCAGCAGGATGGTTAGTAGTGTCCAGCTTCAGCCAAATATATTCACAAAGCGTTAAAGTCAAATATTTCTAGAGCCTAGAGCTCAGAAAGGAGCCACGATGTCACGCTGTGGAATGACTAGCAAAAGAACAAAAAATAGTAGCACGGCTCGGTAGCTTCATCTGGCTTATTCTAGTCCCACAATGGCAATTAAGACAAGCCTGTCATTCAATGCGGACACGACACCAATGCACCGCTTAGCAACGCTGAAAACAAAATATATTGTAGGATCGTTTCCCAATAGGCAGTTTCCAGTGATATAGCCCCAGTGCAAGAGTTTATTGCTTTGAAGTTTGGAAAGTTGCCCACCACCTGAAACTTGCAAGGAATTCTAAGGGCCCTTGAACCTCGTTATCGAAATTCAAGGGTTTTCCAGAATTTCGAGTTGGTATACAAACCCTGCCTCCCCCCCACTATGACGTCGCGTGCTGCTTTAGAGCATTAACATCAATTGATCATATATGTTTGCTTGTTTTTCTCGCACGCGTATTGCACTGAAGTTATGCTTCAAAGTGTACCTTCCGTTCTGCGCAACATGGCAGCACAGGCAAGTGCATGCGACGACTAAAGGACGCCAGTACCAGGCTATCAAAGAAAAACCAGTCCCGCTAAAACAAGCAGCGACGAAACGCGCTCCCCACGTAATGTCACATCCCTCATCGCGCGAGGCGGCGACCCCATTCGAGAAGCTGCTCCGAACACCGCGCAGCGCGAACCGGCGCCCAGAAAACAACGGGGCAGTTAACGAGGAAGACCAGACCTGGCGCAGCTACGCATAAAAAGCAAAGAAGAAACAATACAGCGACGTTTATTATCCGAGGGTCAACAGGCTGCCCGCCGAGGAACCAGGTCGCGGGATCAGCTGGTGGTACGAGGAAGTATCCCATCGTCGACGGCGAACGCCCCTTCGCTACACTACTGATCTAGCTTCTGCGAAAAGCAGAAGCCAAACTTATATATTTAATTTTCTTTTTCAGCTTTAACGGACACCCGTTTTAAGTCTTCTCATTAAGCGCGGAAGCTGTGCATTTCTAGTTGTAAAAATTTGCATTCGCCGACTAGCAGCACACTGGCTTGAATGCAGTCCGCACTAATTTAGACTAGCGGAGGCGCGACCACTGCGGCGTCCCGGAGACTTTTTGAAGTAAACTACCATGCTGATGAGAGCGCGCGACGAGAGCTGTAAACAATAAAGCACGGTACATAGTTTGTAAGGGAGTCGAAGTCGAAATACCCAAACCACCAAGAGAGAGACACCACTTGTTGAAAAAGGAAGTTCCGAGGGGAACCGAATGAAGAAAATAAAGCTGCCGTGAAAAAGAACGATAGTTTAATCAATGTGTCACTGCCTCCGACATTCGAAGTGGTTCTCGAGTCGGATACCAAAGCGCGCCGATGCTGTCACGTCGCGCTTAGCGATAATTAAGCACCTTAATTAGGCCTAGGCAGGAAGGACGCGCGGCCGATACGGTTCTTTGTTTTGGCCGACGGTTAAAAGAAAGGAGGCGGCGGGATCAGACAGCCAGTGCCCGCTTTCCACACAGTAAAAGCCGTGCAACTCTTCGGCCACACGGAAAACTGCAGAAGTTGGCAGCGCAATCAAAACGACGTTTCAAATTCAGCCGCTGATCGATCAGATGATGCGCCAGCGCCCGATTTCGAGAGAAGCGAAGATGCGCCAGTTAATTTGGGATGATGGTTTCTTTCGTTCGGCAGATCCCCCTCCCCGCTTCCCTCCGACGTACACAGCGCGACAGACTGCAGGGTCTAAAACACGACGATCGAAGAGTGCGAGCGTCGAATAAAATCGCGCTTGAATGAAGCGGCATAGCTAAGATGACAACAGACCCGCGAGATTGCTTGGATCACGACACCACGGCGGTCACGCCTCCACGGGACCGCGTCCCTCGGAGACTCTCGGCTTGGGTGACGCTTCCGATACTTTTAGATCGAGAAAAACGACAGACCCGAGTTGACAGGAGTTTACTACGCACCTGATGCTTGTATTACGCTGTCTTCATCACTCGAAATGTGCCGAATCTCGTTGAAGTCCCCCACTGCTCGATGTAAACAAATTCCCACCGAAGTTCGCAACCAGCAAGATTGACATACACCACGCTGTCCGAACCCACTTCCGGTTCCCTCCCCCACTCAACCTGTTGGGTACCTCTTTCTCTCTTGTAAAGTTGACACTAATACCTGCACTTGCGGTGTTTTCTTTTTAAACTTAAACGTTTATAAACAATTTTAAAAGTAATAAAAGTTATTTTAAAAGTAATAATTAAATAATTAAAACACAAAATACTTAAATAATTGTGCCTACATCTATCTGCTGGTGCCAAACTTGTAACGCAAACTACGGTAGGTATTAGGACTCCACCGGAAAGCGAGAAGCCTGCTTTGAACTTCCGGTGGGTCCTTTTCACGCTTCAATCGCCTCCCAAGTGGCATCTGTTCAGTACGTAGTCCCCCTGTTTTGCTAATTTTACTTAGTTTAAACGCATAATTACATCTTACAGAGCTGCTATAAACTGAGATCAATGTCTCTGCTACCGATTAATAGCACGTGCGGGCTACCTACTGCTAAAATAATTTGTGTGTCGTGCTTGTCGGCATTCGCGCCGGCGTGGACCTTATGCTAGCACGATTTCTCGTTGTCGAGATTTATTTGTTTAACGTAGTGTTCGCAATCAGATCCGCCGCCTGTGTTATCCTAAGTTTCGCACGGCAAAATGTAAGAGTTAACCGAGGTAGCGCAAAGATAAGTGCGATAACTTTCCCGCACCAAGTCCACGTGTTTGAGCCGGGGGGGGGGGGGCTCTAGGCCTAACAATTGTATTGATCATCTCGCACGTGTCTTTTTCCACACCGTAGGAGACCGCCGTTGCTTATCGGTACCTATCACGATGTCGGGAGGCACCAGCGTTTTGGCATTGAAGGAGGATGATGTCAGGCGTATGCTGACTGCAAAGACCCACCTGGGAACCAATAACTTGGACTTCCAGATGAAGGAATACTGCTTCAAGCGCCGGCCCGATGGTAAGTCCACGTAGGAGTGCAGGCTCCTAACGCTAGTAGAGTGATGAGGGTAACGCCGTCGGTGATGTCAAATTGGACCTTTTTCGTGCACTTCTGGTTGAGAGCTGTTAATACGAAGTGCTGTCGTAGAACTTGTGTTACGTCGTTGTTATCGGTTACTTAATGGGAAGTACTTAGATACGCAAGATCACCAGGCGGGACGGCTCACATCGTGAATGCGTGAGCATCAAAAGTTCACGTGTCGTCTGCTAATGAGGTTGGCAAAAGTCTACTCGTAGTTTTTCTAACGTGTCCGTGGAGCTACCAAGAGTTGCACTAGAAGAATGTGTGTGTGTGTGTTGTACGATCACTTTATGAAAACGCTCACTGCATATTCGGTGCCTTCTGTTGCGCGACTGTCCTTTCAGGCATCTGCTTAGTCGACCGCCAGAAGACGTTCTGCCCAAAGGAAAGCATACGTGTTGTATAATGAGTAGAAATAAAAACTTGTCACAATTAATTTTCACACTTGTCGTGTTTGGCCCCTATTTGCGTAGGCATCCACCTGATCAACCTCAAGAAGACTTGGGAGAAGCTGCTGCTGGCTGCCCGTGCCATTGTGGCCATTGAGAACCCAGCTGAGGTGTGCGCCATCTCGTCACGCCCTTACGGACAGCGGGCTGTGCTCAAGTTCGCCAGCTTCACCGGAGCAACTCCGATTGCTGGCCGCTTCACGCCCGGAACCTTCACTAACCAGGTAGGTAGGGAGGCTTGTTAAAGGCAGTGAACTAGCAAGGTGTTAATTTGAAGCTAGCTTGGATTGTGGAGATTCGCTTTGCTCTGCATTGCACAATGTGGGCCAACGGTCGTTTTCAGGCTGCTGGAGATGCCCATTTCTTAAAAAATACTGACGCGGCAGTCAAGAGCTCTAAGCAGGGTTTGTCCAGTCTGTCGTACTGCACCATATGTTGATGTGCCACCGTTAATTGATCGTTTATTTTTGTTTAAATTATGCATCTGACATGCAAATTTTACCACGACAATCATCATCGCCACCATGCAGCTGTCATCATAGTTGTTACATAGGTGTCTTCGTGTTGTGCTTTGTTCTCGTATGCAGTTGGAGAAGCTCGCACAAGGTTGCGGGCTGATGGCGGGAGTTTGGGGGACTGATTGCTGTCACAGTAAATGAAGTCCGAGATGAAAAAGTCGCTATAGTTTGCAATCAGCAGCAGGTACTGGCATTATAAACCTGTTTGTAAATGCAACATGTCTCTGAAGTCATTATTGAACATATTGCTGCATCTGCTAATTCCTAAGGTGATGCTAACCATTGTATATAGGTCACAGAAATGCATTTTAGTTTTGCTTTCCTATATGACGATACTGTTAAAATAGACGTGAGACTGAATACACTTTGGCCAAATCAGCCGGTAAACAACTTATGTACTTCTGGCTTGGGTGGCCTGCTGTGCCATTTTCACCAGATCGACATTTTCCTAAAGACAAACTTTTAGAAACCATTTTATCTGTATTAGTAAATTACACTGCTGCAATACCAAAGAGCCACCCTTGCGATGAGAAGATTGGTAAGCCAAAAAAAGAAAATGTGGGTGGAGACTTTAGGGATTTTTATGGCATTTGCCCAGGGCCTAGTTTGATTTCTTAGTAAAGTTGGACTAAATGTATTTTAAGGGAGGGAAACATTGATCTCTGCAAGTTTTGAAAGTGTTCACTGAACTGCAACGTCCCCAAATACCTTAAAATTCGTGACGCCAGCCTGACATGCAGGATCCGGGGTTTCGGCACAAAATTTGAGAAATAACTTTTGCCTTCATTTTCTCTTGTAACAATCAACCTATGATCGCGAAATTACCAAGAATGTGGTTTTGAAAATATTTAAACTGGTTATCAACAATTTTTACCTCTGTTTTCTCCCCCTCCCTTAACTGTCTTCAGCATAGAACAACAAAATAAACAACTCAACTCGCTCACACAATACATGTGTAACTTAGGGCTCGTTCGGACTCGCCAGGAACCCGGCTAATCGGTGCACTAGGCTCGAGCTCAAAATCAGACCTAGTGAGTTCGCTCGCCTGTGGTTTTCAGTACTCTTGGCCTGCGCAGTGCACAAACCTTCTGGTACACTAGTTTGAGTGCTTCGCTGGCATTCTGAAAGCTTTCTGGTGCATTTGTGTTGTGAGGAAGGACTTCAAGCGCAACTTCCCAATCTTGTGCAGATCCAAGCTGCATTCCGCGAGCCGCGTCTGCTGGTCGTGTGCGACCCACGGGCGGACCACCAGCCCGTCACTGAGGCGTCGTACGTCAACCTGCCGGTTATTGCCTTCTGCAACACGGATGCCACCCTGCGCTACGTGGACATCGCCATCCCGTGCAACAACAAGAGCCAGCACTCCATCGGACTGCTCTGGTGGATGTTGACGCGGGAGGTGCTCCGCATGCGCGGATCCATCCTGCGCGACATCCCCTGGGAGATCATGGTTGACTTGTTCTTCTACCGTGATCCTGAAGAGGTGAGTGTGCGGTGTTGTGGACTTTGCTTTCTCATTGGATGCCCAGCCCTTTGGAACAGTTGATCTGTCATTGAGGCTAGGGAAACGCATACGACATTGAAGAGGCCGAAGCGTCCGTCAGTGTTCAATTGTCTGGGCTTCAAGTACAATGTATCCAGTGTTTGGTTTGGTATGAATGGCGTATTTTGCATTATCAATGTTTGTGGCGTGCAGTTGCCCTGGGCAAGGCATAATTTATCTGATTTGTACAGTAGATTCCTCTAGAATGGATGCAAAGGGATCTCGAATGTCTGCCCGTCTTACCAGAGCTTCAGCTGAGCAGAATGTCACCAAGTCTATACAAAAGTTATCAAATGTCCCCAAACTTTTCAGCTTTGTTCATGGAGGTCATCTTCAAAATGCACTCGAGAAATAAGTTGAGCTCAATTAGCTGGTTACACTTGTGCGTTAGCAAAGCAGTCATTCGTAGCTTGAGAGGAGACTCTTGAGAGTTTGTCCTAAAGGAGAGCATACTGTAATCAAGGCTGGGATAACATAACCAGTTTATTCTATTTTGCGATTTGTCATTGGTTTTATCGGCGCCCCGCGCATGTTATCAGTGTGACTACACAGTTCTGAACGGTGGGTGATGTGAAAGGGATCTTTATACCAGCGTCACACAACCACTTTCGGTCGCGGTCAAGCCTGATCCGAATCTAAATTTTCGATCGCGATTGGCTCCCTGTGCAAAGGAGACAATCGCAATCGAAAGTGCGCTGTGTGACACCCGTATCACATTAGACTGGCCCTACCTCTACATTGGTACTAGACTCATTTTGGTCGCTCGAAAGGGTTCCAACACGTGGGCGCCTCTGGCCGAGAGTGGTTCTCACCTGTGCCATTGTCGTTGCAGACCGAGAAGGAGGAGCAGGCCCAGCAGGTTGTACCCGAGCGGGCCGTCAAGGAGACCGCCGAGTACCCGACTGAGCAGTGGGGCGGTGGCGACGTGACTGCAGCCCCCGCCGAGGTCACCGACGTGAGTGATCCCCTTTTTATTTATATACAGGCCAGTCACGTGGGCCCAAGTTCATGTACTACGTGACACCTGCTGATTCGAAAGGAGTGTTCTGCATCTACCGCTGTTGCTGCTAACACTACTGCCAGGGCTTCATCTAGTACGCGAATAACCCAAGAAGGGGTGGTGTGAGGACAGCTGCTGCGATAGCTCAATCGACTCTTTTTCATAATTGTAAAGCTAGCTTCCCTGCGATTCAGTTTGTCCAACTAATGGCAGTGTAGTCCTTTTTGCAAATGGTGCGTGCAAGCACAGTTTCCTGGTGTTGTGACATGGAAAGTGTAGGTGTGGCTCGTGATGAAACTGCACAAGAGACAAGCCCTAGCATGTGTGCGGCTAGCACTTTGTCTTCGTTTTAAAGATGACTGGTGCTGCCATTAGTTCATTAGTTGAGTCAAGGTGCAAAGCAGAGAAGCGCACTTGTGAAAAAGGGTCTTTTGGCAGTGCCTACCACACGAGTAAAATGGAAGGTGTGGGTTCGGCTCCAGCTTGCATCAGGTTGCCTTTTCAGCCACCTTCGTTCTCTTTTGCCTCACTATTAGAGTTCAGTTTCCAGCCAAGTTTTAATGGAGTTGCAATATAAAAAATATTTATGTGCTATGGTTTGGGTGGGCACTAAAGAAATCCCAGGTGGACAAAGGTAATCTGGAACCCACTGAGTAGTTTCGCGGCATTCAATCTCACAAATGTTTTTTTGCTTATTACGAGTGTTCGAATAGTGAAAGTTCAAAATAAAATACGAACATTGGGGAAAAACTACCTTCAAATAACGAATTCAGACGAATTGATGTTGTGTGATGCATGCGTTTAATACCGTTCACGACTAGGTGTCCATATAACTGAGAAACTTGTAAATGAGAAGTGCTTCTGGTTATGGTGGGGCACTATGTTGATGACAGTAATAAAAACGGGGTGGCAGCATCACGTCACCAGATTTACAATAAATTTGATATTCTTCATAAAGGAAAATATGGAAGTGAAGTTGGCAATAAATGACCGAAAGACAACATGCTGCCTTAGTGGGGGCCGATCACACAACCCCCTGCACAATGTAACGCTGTACAAGTTGAACTACGGTGGCAGCTGTCTTCCCGTCCACTTGCTTCTAATTGTAATATGCATGTACAGTCGAATCTCGTTACTTCGAACACGCTTAATTCTAACTTCCAGTTTATTCAAACTGACGCTGTGGTCCCGTCAAAGTTGTGTGTATTCCTACGGGCGAAAACACTTGGTAATTCGAAAGCATTTGCGACAGTTAATTCGAACATGCGGCACACCGACAATGCCCTCAGCAGCGCGCCAAATCAGGTGGTGGCGCCTCCGATCGACATTTCTCCAACACCGCCATAGAGCAAAAGCTTAGAAGATACCCCTCAATGCCGTGCGGCGAAAAAGAAAACTTCTTTTTAAAATGCGGCAGAAATTTCACTCAAATGGCAAGAGTGCCGATGTCTCGGCACTCGCTGCGGCAGACACAGTCCTGCCAACTTCCCGTTAAAGGCAGAACACGAAAGTTCAGGGAGCGGGGCTAAGCTGGTGCCGGGCCTGTGGGAACGGCGGCGGCGGGCTGAAACAGTCGAAGGTGGGAGAGCTACGAGGTAGTTGAGAGGGAGGCCGAGGGGAGCCACCGAAGCGACAGCGTTGCCAAGGCCAAATCCGCTTCTCTGCCGCCCTCCTCCCTCACCTTCGATGGTCTCTGCACGGCGCCGTGCCGGCGCCACCCGCTCCCTGAAGTTTCGTTTTCTGCCGTCATCGGGAAGCGAGCGTTGGCCGGCGTGGGAAGTTTCGTGGCCCTCGCTCGCTACGTGCTTGCGCGCCGCATTTCACGGCTTGCACCGTTCGGACATCATGCTATAAGTCCTTTTAATTAGAACAAGTTTTCGGGTCCCTTCGATTCGACTGTACAATCATGGGCAAGGAAAACTCAAACTGCAAAGTAGAATACCTTTAACAAGTAATCTTTGGGATAATGATCTCGAGCCACTTTATGTCCTGTTGGTCACTAAAAATAGTTGAGGCCTCGCACAAAGCATGCAAGACGAAATCATGCTGGAATTGCATGTATTGGCAAAGGCAGAATTTTTTTATTAATGCATTATTGATGGCCCTAACTTGTTCGGATTCTGTGACGTCCATGAGAGGGATGTCACATTAGGGGTGTTCCAGTTGCCAAATTTTTCAATGGAATACGAATACTCTATAAAAACAACCTCTGGTTATATAGGACATAAACTGTTTTCTCGGTTCTTAAAATTGTGAAATACAAAGGGCCCGTTTGCCAACAAGAGGTTTATTTACTTTTTTTTTCGTTAACTGCAAACCCATAAAGAAACTGAGCCAAGATGCTATAGTGTTCGATTCATCGCTGCAGCTGCTCTTGGTCAGGTGGCGAGTAATATTCGGGCATTCTGCAACATCACATGGATGTGGTATTCTCTGCTGCTTGCAGTTTCTGCAAGTTTGTGAGCCAGCAAAACCAGCACAGCACTACTCCGTGATGAAACTATTGAAGAATCGATTGAAGGAACTACACCTTTCCGCCGACTGTGTCATGGTCGAGCGTAACGTCAATGAGTTCTAGTTTCTTAGAATATTTAATAGAACTGGACAAGTGGCATTTTTCTTACGTCTTGTAATGCAGTGCAGTTATCTTTTTATTACGAGTGGTTGAGTACCAGTGACAGAATTATAATGAGTGCCTACGTCATTGGGCTAGTACTTGAATGTCCCGAGCGATTCTCAAATCGTTTCCTGCATTTCCCTCAATTTCTCTATTACTAAAGCTCTGTTTGCGATAACAGTGATGCCTTAGACGGTCTCTGGCATTGTTCTGTGACTTAAGCTTGACTTAATATTTGCCTTTAATAACTGTGTGGGTGTTCTCTGCAGTGGTCCGCAACTGCCGAAGTGACCCCCTTTGTCGCTGCTGCGCCTGCACCCGCTGCCGTGGGTGTGCCGGCTCCGACGGAGGACTGGTCCGCTGCCCCAGCGGTTGAGGACTGGTCTGCAACACCGGCTGCACCGGCAGCCACGACCACCACCACCGAGTGGGGTGCCGGCACTGACACCAACTGGACCTAAGTTGCTCTTCTGCTGTCATCATGAGGGCAATAAAGATTCCCATGTGATTGTACAATTGTCTCGGGGCTTTTTCTTTTTTTTTTTTTCTACTAGTGTAAAAACTGCACGTTTTTTATATTGGAACAGTAGAAGGGTGCCATCTTGTTTATTTTCCACCATTCGGACATGCAACCGGCTAAAACCACTAACAATGTCGCAAATTATATACAATTTAATGCATGCTTTGATGACACACTAAGCTTGTTTATTCAATGTTTGGCACTACTGATCAAGTTTCAGTTCATTCTACACCAATGTCTTCGCTTACATTGTTTTGGGAGCTTACTACTTCAGTGACACACCCCTGCAAATCATTGCCATGCAGTTGCATACATTGTACAGGGTGGTGAAGGTTTCTTTTCAAAGTTTTTTTTTTTTTTTTTTCATGGGGGATAAGAGTCTAATACGCCTGACACACGGGCACTCTAAAGTCCTTTAGGTAAGGGGACATCTACTGGAAAGGCGTTCAGGCGCAGTGACGCACAACAAAGGAGTATCTCCCTCCCGGCAAAGTTCCTTTGCGGGAAAGTGGATCGGGCATCTACTTTTCAAGCGGAAAGGTACTCTCTCATACAGCGTGCACAACTCGTCAATAGACAAAAACGTGTTGCATAACTTCGGTGCCCCGTAAGTACCTTTTTACCTTGGAAAATGTATTATTCTTTATTTGGGGGGGGGGGGGGTAATGTGCTTTGTCAAACAGTAAAGATATACTGCAGCTTTGCTCTCAAACGCTAGCACCGCTATGTTGAATTCCGAATAAGCCATCAAAATGGGGAAAAATGTTTTTAGGTTGTACGATCACTGAATGTAATCCACACGCGCAGCTTCTTGTAAATGTTTTCTCTCATGCTGCTTTAACAAGCAGCGCTTTTTTTTTTCTTTTTTTGCCGCGTTTATCCGAGGAACCACCTAAAGAAGTTAGCGTGTTGCCATGTGTCATAGGCGCAACTCCTTTCTGCAAAGGGTCCTTCGGAGTAACAAAAGGGGTTTCCTGCAAAGGACTTTACTTTTGCCCGTGTGTCAGGGGTATTGCATGGGATGAGAAATTATAGTATACTTGAGAGCTCTGTGTTATTTTGCAAGCTCTTTGCTAAAGCTGCCCTAGGAGATGTAAATATTTGATGTTTTGAATTCAAATTGAATGCCAGC
This sequence comes from Dermacentor silvarum, assembly GCF_013339745.2. NCBI lineage: Eukaryota > Metazoa > Arthropoda > Arachnida > Ixodida > Ixodidae > Dermacentor > Dermacentor silvarum. The sequence goes on along the minus strand of NC_051158.1, from coordinate 27,935,916 downwards.
AATAAAATTAGCAATGTGATATTGGATTTCTTGCAGTATGTATATCAAACTGAATGCATTAAGTTTCACCACATAAGCCAGAAATTTTGCCTTTGATGAAACTTCAGTTCGGTGAAGGGAAGCCAATCAGCTGCTGATGAAAACTGTATATGTTTTGGGCCTAGTTAAGATTTATTCAAATTTTTTGCACTTGGTTAAAGCACACAGCGCTGAAACAATTAGCTAGCGGAGAGTTTAGTGTCAGGTTTGTTGCCATATTCAAGTATGCACAGAACCAGAGTATTAGCTGCCATAGGACTTCACCGATGTGTGAATGTATGTCAAAAGTGGCGTTTGCTGCACCATAAACTACTGAGATTGAAGCAAGCTGATGGCACTTTGATTTTGGCATATCGTACTCCTGCTTGAACGATATTGCCGTGCTGTTCTTGCATGCATTTTAAAATGACCAGTTATCTTAATTTGTTGTGTTTACGACCTCTTCGTAAGCACTGGTAAATGAACTTAGCTATTTCTTTTTGTTGAAAGCGTGCATTAGGCTAGTGAGAGGATGTTTCCAAGCACATTACATTATTCCTAATGTAGACACATACCTAGTTCTGCAAAGCTGTCTTTTGTGTTCGTCAAATCTGGTAAGGACACACAGTTGAAGCAAAATCAGTCAGTGGCAGGTCATGTGGGTGTCGCACGGCGCACTTTCGATCATGCTCGATCGCGATTGGCTCCTTCGTGCAACCTGCTGGAAGAAGCCAATCACTGTCGTGATATTTCGATCTGGATTGGGCCAACACCACTTATCGTAGCGTCATGCTACTATATATATATATGTGCCACTTATAATACACTCTTAAAAAATTATGCACCTTATGGGGCTTATTTCTAGATGGTGTTGGACTTGCGTTGTCCCACAACGATAATGAACATCTTTAACGCTGCAAGCCCCGTACTTCCAGGTCACCAACGGCATGCGTACATATATTCTAGGCACTGTAGCATGCGCGTTGTCAGCGTGACATAGCATTCTTGACAGGAAAGTAGCGAGCGTGGAGTTTTCAAGAAAGGAAACGCAAGCAGGACAGATGACTATCGTTGTGGGACAAGATAAGCACCAAAGGGAGCAAACATTTTCAAGAGTAGTCTAGGTGGTGTTGATCGAACTTGATCGCGATCCACTGACATTAGTTTTTGCTTTACCACACCTCATTATTTAGTTGTCTGCAATACAATGACTTGCATTGCTACCTGTGTAATGTGGTAACATTTTATTTTGCTCAAAATAGACTTGTCAATCTATCTTGATCTTGGTTTGCATTCATCTTTTTTTTGTGTGTGTGATGGGTTATGTAACACTCGGTGTAACTAACACAGCTTCGCTGTTCGACCATCTTCACGGGGTGGAAGGGCTCTGAATTTTTTGCGATATCTCTTGCTTAAAAAAGAGCAGAAAATCTAAGGGACATTAGGCTAGATTACACCTGTTGCTCGGTTAGAGTTTAACGCTACATGCACCTAAAATAGCTGTGCTTCTTGATCGTACATCACATGAAGTTACACTTAACATGCTTCAAACGCCATCTGCAGGCTTTAAAAGATTTTTAGAGCGCAGCTGGCTATCAGGCGCCCGTTCCTGCGTCGGCGTCCGAACGAGGGCAGCGAAGAATGAAAGAGCGTATGCGGAGCGCAGCGGGGTATGAAAGACGGCGATAGCGAGGAGGAGGGTGTGGTGAAGGCGTAAGAAAAGACGTAGTGCAGGTCAAGGGACGGGCTCTGCGGCGACGATGGCTACGAGGCGGCGCCAGAGCAGCGCGCGTCGTCTGTTCACCGATGACGCCAACGATAAGGCATGCGGCGAGCGCGTCCACCGATACCATATAAGGAAACAAAGCACTGCATAAGCAAAGGTCTGTCTGCGGCGGCTGCTGTGAATCGCGCCCACGCGCTGCCTCTCGCGATCTCACGATTAGCGAGGCAGTGGCACCACACTTCGCTCCTTTGCAACGTGCCGCACGAGACAGATTGTCCACGCCAGTCAGTATATCGCGAAATGAAAATACGACTTTTTGCAGAAGCCTCTAGGTGCCGCCATCTTGGGCTGTTAATGCTGCTGTTTTCAACCAAATGTACGTTACTACAGTCGATTCGCAAGTATGAAAATAGTTGTATAAATGCATTTAGCGTTCCATGACCACGTTACGTGACTTAACTTCTCGTAAAACTAAAAGAAAAAATGTTTACGTAACAGCCCAAGATGGCGGCGTTTATGAATCGAATATAAAACCGTCTTGGCTGCGCTCAAATTTCGCATTAGGGAGTATCGTAATCGTCGGTGAATTTTTTTGACGATCTATAAGAAATTATACACGGCAATCGCAATGTGAATAAAAGTCGCGGCAGACCATGGCTTTTTTTTTTTTTTTTTTTTTTTTTTTTTTAAGTTGTTGCGTCGGCAGCTGCGTCGACACAGTCGCTGGTTGGCGTGTATTTCCACCAGGCGGCACCAGAGCGCTAGCGATCCATTTAGAAACGTGACCGCGTTACAAGTTGGGGTGTCTCGTAAGTGTTCCGAGAATTTCGATTAGTAATTTAGCCGTGTGTCTCACCGACGCCTCGATTTATTCTTCGTTACGGCAGAAATAATCAGCTGTACGTAGTAAGTGTGTGTGCGCGCTCTGTATACCGGGTAAAATCTCACGATAGAGCTTTGACAGCTCGCCGGCGTTTGATGCTTGTAAATAAGACGCAGGCGACGTACTCATGTTTTGTTGCTCATTTTTACTGTTCACGTTTTGCCTTTTCCAGATTCACTTGCGAAACGATAATTGAGCTAGTTGTTTCAGCAATTGTATTTGAGGGGCTGCCCGGTTGGTAGGGCCAGCAGAACTCGTTACGTGACATGCAAGTCGTCGAAGCTCTCGCGCACTGCAAATGAGAACTGTCATCTATCGTTGAAGTCTTGTGGAAAGAGTCCACGTAACGTTTATCTTTTACGGCCTTCAAGTGTCTCCAGCGGCCCCTTTGGTTTTCAGCTGCCAAAAGTTTAATGCCAGTAGCGTTCGAACACTTCTAATTAAACGAAGTGCGTCGTGGTGACGAGGGCGTTCGAACGCACGTGCGTGGTCGCTGTGGCGTCTTGTGTAACTGTCTTGTCCTTGTAGCTCACCGCTCCTTAGTCATCAACCTTGTCGGCAAACGAGACACAAAGACAGTAAATGTATATAACTGAATTAACTCGGCCTTATCCCGTAGGCGAGCTTCGCATAGTGAAATTTCGAAAGCGAAAGTAAAACAGTAAGCGACTTCCATGCACACTTTGCAGCGTCGCGCGTTGGTGTTAAGTGACTGTTGTGTTGAGTGTTTGTAGCCGAATGCCGTACTCTCAGCCGGTTGCATTATTCAGGAAGTTATATTGAATCTGTATTGCCTTGGTATTTCGTATGTGCGCTAGCTGGGTATCGTTAGGAACTTGGCGACGCAGTGTAGAGCTTTTGCCTTTGATAGCGCACTTGCGTCACGTGACAATTGAAAGTGATTTGGTGTTCATGTATAACACCAAGCGTTGTCGTATTTAGCAGTTGAATAGGGAAGGACATTTAGGCCGGACCTTGGTCAAATCGGGACATTCATTAAGAACAGCAGGCGAAAGCAAATGATATAAAGTGGTGTGATGATTGCATTTGCTTATATTTCTGGGAGCCGTGCGTGTGTCTCCATACTGAGTAGCGTGGCTTGTCATCTTGTATTTCAGCGTTTCGTCACTGCTGTCCGCCATTTGGCACAATGTCTGGAGGTACCAGTGTGCTGTCTCTCAAGGAGGATGACGTGAGGCGATTCCTGGCGGCCAAGACTCATCTCGGCACAACAAACCTAGATTTCCAAATGAAGGAGTACTGCTTCAAACGACGTTCCGACGGTGAGGTGCTGTCGCTTTCAATCGAAGCCATGCTACCGCCGATAGACGATACTTTTTTATCACAGTGACCATAGTGAGCATGCGCGACATTGGCACTCTTTTGACTTAACAATATCATGGTGAAAAGAGGCCTGCTCTACTCCAACCATTGCCAGCTTGTCTCCAGTGATGTCTTGTGGCACTTATTGTGGAAGAAATTGTGATTTACAGGGTTATGATTTCATGTAGCCAAGGTGTAATTAAAATAAAAATGTGCATTTCGTGCCATGAGCCTGACACTGGCAGCGATAGCTATAAGGTCCAACAATTGTTTTGAGTACGTATAGTAAACTTTTTGGCACAATGTAAGTATAAAATAAAACCATGCTGAGGGTCATTTCACACAAGAGTGAAGTTTGGCGGGAGAAGAACTCTTGCAAAAGTGTCAAAAGGAGCACCGTTATTAGGCGATAAAATTGGGCAATTACCAGCCCTGTAGCGTTGCCAAGTTTGCTTCATTAGCATATGCTGCTTGTTTATTACCAGTATAACCGAAGTGTCGTTTCGTTGCAATTGGCCTCTAATGTGCATGGTTATGTGGCATTCGTTCCAGGCATACATCTAATAAACATTAAGAAGACATGGGAAAAACTGCTACTGGCTGCCCGTGCCATCGTTGCCATTGAGAACCCTGCCGAGGTGTGCGCCATCTCATCGCGTTCGTATGGACAGCGGGCGGTGCTCAAGTTTGCGAGCTTCACAGGTGCCACACCCATCGCTGGCCGCTTCACACCTGGAACCTTCACTAACCAGGTATTTCAACTTGGTTGTCGACTTTAGGGGAGAGCCTTTGGTGGCTTTGTTTCCTATGTTGGAGTAATGAAGGTGGTTTTATATTGCACTTCTAGTTAAGCTGGATTCACGCAAGGGGCATGATCGCTGACAATTCAGTCACGTGACATATGACGTACATTGAACCACTTCGCAGCCAGCCACGCCAGCATTCACACGACAGCGGAAAAAGGCAGCCGACGCATACAACCTAATCTTACTCTCCCTCTTAGATGCATGGACAGTGGTGCAAACACGTTGGAACACTGTGTGTGCTCCACCTTGCAACCGCTGAGCTAGTGGCCCAAGCTACTTGTTTGTTGCACGCATTTCAGTTTAATGAGCAAAGTGTAGTGGACTGAAGATGGTTACTGCCAGTCGTTTTGCCATTAATGTCAAGGGTATTCCTTGCTGAAAATCCCAGCGATGATTGGATTTTGAGCTGTGTCACGAAAAGCTTCGATTGAGCGCTGCAGGAATGGTTGATGTATGGTCCCGTGATAGGCTATCCCCAAGCTCAAATCGCAACTTTCTCTGTTGTTGAATACAGCTTTTGCGGAGTCATAATCGGTAGGCCGCTCTAGTTTGCGATGGTTGTCCACTGTGATTGACATGCCCTGATTCCCTGATGCATTTTCAGATTGCACTGGCCTTTGTGTTTGTGATTGCACTGGCCTGGTGAAAGCTCGTTAAGATCACTTTACTAGCAGTTCCATGTACTCTTGTTCTCTCACCAGAAAGCGCCATTAGATATCAGCACTTCATTGTGTTTACTTTAAGTTTTCGTGAGGTGTGCTGCATTCATGCTATGGCAAGTTTTCTGATGGCTGAATACCAAAACCTCTTCCTGGTGCACACAGATCCAAGCTGCATTCCGCGAACCACGGCTGCTGGTCGTGTGCGATCCGCGGGCGGACCATCAGCCCGTCACAGAGGCGTCGTACGTCAACCTGCCAGTGATAGCCTTCTGCAACACGGATGCCAGCCTGCGCTACGTGGATATCGCCATCCCGTGCAACAACAAGAGCCAGCACTCCATTGGACTGCTCTGGTGGATGCTGACGCGGGAGGTGCTCCGCATGCGTGGGTCCATCCTGCGGGACATCCCCTGGGAGATCATGGTTGACCTGTTCTTCTACCGCGATCCCGAGGAGGCAAGTGTTTGTTCGCTGGTGCTTTGCATGTGTTTGGTGAGGCAGGCTGGTTTGGCCAGGTCTCCCAGCCTCTCTACTGTTGAGATGATCCCGAAAGAATTTTTCAAATGTTAAGTGCCCCCAAACAAACTGCAACCAAGGTCTGTTCATGGGTGTGCACATTCCGAGCAGCATGTTTTCACCTACGTTGTAGCACATCAGTGACCAGTCAGGTCAGACGCTGGGCATACGTGCCTCAAACTGAGTGGTGAAATCATAGCATATCCTACGAAAAACTGTTTACCATCTGCCTGCGAGGCTGTCTGTTAGGACATTGCTGTTGGCATGCAAAGTTTCAGTGCTGGTGGCCCATAGTTGGTGACAACCTAAGAATGCGGCAACAAATACACCGCTGTCCATCTCCAGGATAATTGCTATTGGTGTGCTGGTCAATTAAGTTTTCTCATTTCTATGACATTGGGCGGAGGTGAACTTCTCTCGGGAATCACGTTTGAAAGCACTAAGGTACAGAGGGCTGGCACAGTGCAGCTTAGCGGGTGCGGCTTCTACTGAAATCTTGGGTTATTGCACTGTGTGCAGTGCAAGCTTGTCAGCGCCTTATGCAATTTGTTATCACCTGCTTCTCTGATGGCCCCCTGCTACTTCTGGCGTTGTCGCTCTCTCTCTCCAGGCTGAGAAAGAAGAACAGGCGCAGCAAGCTTTGCCCGAGCGCGGCCTCAAGGAGACAGTGGAGTACACGACCGAGCAGTGGGGCGGAGGAGACATCACCGGAACGCAGCCTGATGTCACAGATGTGAGTGGCTCCTCCTAGTGATTCACCGCATTTCGTCGAATACAATGCGGGGTTTCTTTAAGCTTTCCTTGCAAACCTACCAGGACATCACTGACCGTGGCTGCTGCTTCTGCTACTGCAGTCTTGCTGAATAGCTTCCACACACAGAAAACGACAGATGGACGTGTCCGATGGTGGGATCGAGCGTTGGTCTTCCAGCACAACGACCCGATACTCTAACCATCCAGCCATGATTGCACGCAGGCCTATCTCGTGCCAATGCGGAGTAACTCTTTGACGCAGTTGGCACGTGCATCACATCATAGAGCATGTGCATGGGCCATTTTCTGTTAAGCTGCAGAGGCAGAAATGAAACATGCGCACAATGGTCATCCTAACTACAGTCATTTGTGTCGTACTTTTCTTTGCGTTCACAATTCTTTCCTAAAAAAAAAAATCAAACAACAAGAAAGCGCTCATTACGGGTGCTGCTGCTGCTGGCCCCTGGTGTTTAGCCTTATGTTTTTATTTCGATAGCAATTACAGCTAAATCCTGATAATTCAAAATTGCCTAATTTGAATTAATGAATAATTTGAACTGCTCTGTTGGTACCGGCAAGGCCCTGTGTACTTGAATGGAAAGAACACTCCCCCAAATTCGAACTCCAAAAACTGTGCAGTGGTTATTGCGAACAAAATTTTTCACTCCGATCGATTGCTTTTTGGACAAACCAGAGCCAAAAGCAAAGATTCGATGCATCACTAGCTACCGTTACCGCTCGCACACCTAGTTAGTATTTTGAGCATTAGCAATTACTCTGATATGCACGATGAGGCATGTATAAATAGCGAATGGATTTGACTTGCAGATTCAGACTGTGCTGCCCCGCTACCGTTGTGATTTAAGTGTTTCTTGCTTTTCTGGGCACAAGTTTGCTCGGTGAAGAGAGCTAGGTTCTTGGCTCACACTCATGGCAGTATTTGTACTTCTGCACCGTCACTATGATGTGACATTATGCAGCGGGGGAAAAGCCTTTTGAAACCTATTGATTGCTTGCTTGCTGCGCTCTCATAAGGCTGTGTTCGTCTCCCCACGGTCCAGTGGTCTGCTGCTGTCGATGTGCCAACCTTCCCAGCGACCGTGACGGCGGCACCTGTGGTCGTGCCACCGGCACCCGTGGTAACCGAAGACTGGTCGGCAGCTGCCATTGAGGACTGGTCTGCTGCACCACCTGCTCCGGCCAGCGGGACGGGCACCGAGTGGGGGGCCGGCAATGACACCAACTGGAACTAAGTGAGTAGTAGTGCGTCTTTTTAAGGCGAAGCTTTCGTTGTTTCTTCTCCGGGGTTAGGCATTGCACGAATCTCCAGTGCTTTCACTATGCTGAAGCAAGCAGTTTTCATGACAAACAGTCATGACTATTCATGATTGAAATGACAGCATGATGAAAGGTTAAAAGCGAGTGCCGCAACATAGTACAGCACAGTGCTTGTGGTGTCTTGCATAGCGTCGTCTTCACCGTGCCGTTTGTTCCAAAATTATGTATGCTGTCATGGAGCTGAAATGATTGGACACCAGTACGGTGACTATAGGTGCCAGACTTCGAGGAAAATGTGGTTGAATAAGACTTGGCAGTGAGGTAGTGCCTGTTTCAAATGCCACTGGCTACAACAGGCTTAGTTTTTCTCAGCGGCCACAGCTCCTCAAGTATTCGTGTACAGCCTTTGTGTGCCTAGCAACTCGGCATAAGCAAGTGCACTCTTTCGCTAAACTTAGTTTAGCACCCACTTTGAACATGCTCTTATTTATTTATTTATTTATTTATTTATTATTACCTTAAAGGCCCCGGTGTGGGGTATTACATGAGGGGTGGGTGATCACTTCAGTGAAATGTGTACTCAATGGCAGCCTTGAAATGATGTGCATAGGAGTGGTGCACGGCGTTGGCGGAAAGGTCATTCCAGTCCCGGGCAGTCTTCACAAAGAATGTCTGTGCGCAGTGGTCCGGGCGGGCGGGGAGGGTACGCAGATTTTTCGTGACGTAATCGGCAAGATTGACGGTGCGCTGGAATGATGGCTGAAGTACTAGGAGCAGAATTTGTGATAAAGACACAGTCTAAAAACATGACGCCTTATATCTAGATTGGAAATTCCTGCTTTCAATTTTAGCTGAGAGACATCAGAATAAATAAAATGAGCTGCACGATATTGAACTGCTTCTAGAGTGTTAGAAAGGGCGGTTTGGCGTGGGTCCCAAACAGAGCATCCGTATTCTAGCTTAGGTTTGACAAAAGTTAGATTACATGCCTCTTGCTAAGATGTTAGAGTGTGCTTCTGTTTCTGCCACAACGCACATTTGCAAATTTTGTGTGCCATATCTTTCGGTTTTTTAGCAGAGTTAAGCTCCTGTCGCCCCACGGTTATCAGATTAGGAAGAAATTATACACAGCAGGGGCCCCCTCATTTATTTAAAGCTATGCTTTCCTAAGACAGTTTGGATAAAAGGTGTGCTTCAAAATTTGCTTATATATGTGCCAAGGAAGTCTGAGAGAAATGCGGCGAGACATGCGTTTGCTCTGACAACAGTACACCAGCATGTGGATTGTTCTCTTCTGCTTCTTACAGCAACGATTTCCACTTAGATGATTTCTGGCATGGCTCTCTTTTTTAGCGTATTTGTGCTGGAAATAGCAAATAATATTCCCGCACCTCGAGCACTTTTAGCAGTACAGGCGCTGTGGAGTTACATTTGTAGACATGACAAAACTCGTTGAAAAATTCAGGGTTCCCAATCTCTTGCGCTGCTGCATGTCTTTAACGATGCTGAAGACATGGCAGCTCTCTCTGAACTCGATCTTCAATAGATAAATTAATCGGCACCTGAAAGGGATGTATCACAATTGTGGAACAGTGGTCACATAACCATTACAGTGCCTGAATGTCGTTTTGCCTGTTTGATCATTTTTAACCACTTTTTTTTTTTCTTTTCTAAATGCAGGTTGTGATCTCAGCGGGAACAAGTTGGAAGCTGAACCAAAGTTTGCCGCACAATGTTATTTTTTTGTAAACATTGCATCATGCTAGTCACACAGTCTGTTACCAAAAAAAGCATGAACCAGGAGAGCTTACACTTTTCAGAAGATAACTTGCTTCCCTCTCCTCTCATGCTCATCATGTGTTCATCTAAGTCATTTTATAATTTTGAAATTGCTTTTATGTAAAGATCCCGTCGCCCCAAAAGCGTGAATGCATTGTGCGCCGAACTGTGCGTAGTACCCGGTGAACTGCGAGGTTCTTGTACCAGGAACGTTTTGGACCAGTTTCTCCTGAAACAGGTGCACGGAAGTGAGAGAACCTTCCGATCTGAGCTCCTTTTGCAACACACTTGCTGCCAAAGATGGAAATGTATTGTTAAAACAAAGATGGGAGGTGCGTCCAACTGTCTTTTCACACATATCATGCAGGGTACAAACTATTTATTCATTGACAAATGAACTGTTTTCATTGAGATACCCCTGTGTTTTGTCACTTTATTTACGAGCCTTTTTCGACATTTCTGACACACAGAGGTGTGTCGTGCATTCATAGACGATTACGGGACATACTGTATTTAATCGTGTAAGACCTGCACTTTTGTCATCGAATTTTTTACAGCGTGCGGGCCTTCCATGAGGCAGGCTTACGGCCACTCACCGAAGCCTCCAACTGCACCTGGAGTGCTATGCAGAACCACTAGTGGCTGAATGAATATGAGCACTTTTATTCAGTTGTCCTTGTTGGTTGATGAGCTTGCCTCATCTTAGCTGTACCAAAGCTGGTCATTCTGTACCTTGAAGCTCTTAAAGACCAAGATAGAGAAAAATTTATTTACGCAAAGGCAGAGAGGTCAGCCTGAGCTATAGCTTGCTCTGGCCTGCTACTCTACACTGGGGAAAAGGGATGGGGAGGAAAAGGGCTGATGAATGATGATGACTTGAGGAGGAGGTGGCATATATACTAGTCTACAACGTTGTGCCATCTCTAAAGCCATGCATCTAGCCCAGTGGCACTTGTAATCAAGGCTGCGCGGTTTGTATTAGGCCAAGGACTTGTCTGATAGCGGCCTCTTATCAATGCTTGCAATGGAAGAAGCCAGTTGCTTTCGTTCTTGCGCGAATGCGGGACAAACGCAAAATATTGTCAACGTGAACAAGAGGCAACACATTGAACAAGACGGCGGAACAGCTTTAGAAACACTAGAACAAAGACATCTTCTTCGTCTTCGAATTACCCTGTCCTACCACTCTGAGCCATTTAAAGCGCATATTGTCATCGTCGTTTAAACGTCTAGCTAGAGTACGCGTCAATATGTGATCCAGTGTTCTCCAGTGTTCTGGCACCTGATAGTATTCACATTTAGGGCTAGTATCACTGCAACCTATGTCTATAACACTTGCTGAATGCGACACCAAGGCAAATCTGGTGTACCCTGCTTGTTTGGCTTCTTTTGAGCTTGTGACAGTCTCAAACAAAAACAATATCTGCATCGTGCTTCTGAAAGCACGATGCAGATAAACCTCTAAATGGGGCACCTCAAGACGATCGGTTTGTAAGCATGCTGGATCAATTCCATGTTATGATTTGGCTAGATACGGTGATGATGCTATCATCGGCAGGACAGTAACTAGTGCTTCTAGCAGCGGCTTGCAGAAATTAATTGGCATGTGGGTGTTGCCTCAGAGATTACAACTGCATGCCAGTGCAATCCTGGAGTCCACGCACCCAAGTATGCCCATTGCGATTAAACTTTTTTCCAAAATATTGCACTTCAATGTGGGGGTGCAGGTTTTACGCGAGAAAGTATGGTATCTAGAAAACTTTGATGCTGCCTCCGAGAAATAGGACGAGGAAATGACATTGATTATACTCCGTTTCATGCATAGGAGGCAAGGCTATGAAGGTTAGTAGAGATTTTTTCTCACTGGCTCCCTGCCTTTCCTCTCTTCTATTTCTCTCTTCCTCTCTCTTTTCTCACTGGCCACTTTCACGACCCCCCCCCCCCCCCCAAAAAAAAAAGTCTCGCATATGAAAGAAAGATATAGGTATGTGCCATATGATAGAACGTATTATGTCCTATACTTAATAATTACGTGGGAGGTCTCACAAGTCTGAACCTCTTTGTACCACCGAGCAAGTGGAGTGGCACATTTCAGTGGCCAAAGCACAGTGTGTCTCAACTACCAAACACGCGAAGGTGCACGAATGATACATGATTTGACGTAACCTTATGCACACAAGTTGTAGCTGTAATATATGAAATAGTTCCAAAGGTGTCGCAAAATAAGAACTGCACTGTGGAACTTGCAATGCGAGATTTCTATGCCCACACTAGTACTTGCACAGCTCCCCCAGCGTTGCCTGCTATGTAAGAAACGAAACTCGGCTGTATACCAGTTTTTGCACCGTCTCCAGACACGCGTCGCGGACTGGAAAACTGAACTACTGTGTGCTGCACTTACTTTCGTGCGAATCACAATCGGGGCAGCCATTGTTTTTCTCTCTACATTAGCAGCTGTACTAATGTAGTAGCACGTTTAAAAGCTACGCAGCCATGACGAGAGAAGCCTTCTACTAAAGGCACTTGCGAAGTAGTATGGCCAACAGAAGGTTCAAGACGACTGGAGTGTGGGCATCTTTTGACTTTCCCTTGTACATAAAATGCTTCAACCGGCTTCTTGCTACTCGGTCAACAACAAAAAAAAAGTACAATTCCTCCGACTCTGCATTCATTTACTGTGACGGCAGCCGGCTTTTCTCTCGGCGGCTGCTACGATCTTCCCAGGAACTTTTGGGATGCACATGTCTTTGCTACATTACTATACCCGCTGTAGCCTCGCAAAATACATGCACAGGCATCACCACTTTGAGAGTTCGTGGCGCAGAAAGCCCTGCACAAGGCTTTGCTAAAGCACAACTAGTGGTTTACACTTCTGGCTCCTAACTTCGTATTGCCACAGGAGTGTGAGTGCAATTCCCAGTGGCGTTCATGTCTGTGAACTTTCTTCTTCATGTGGCAAGAGTGAAGCTGAGGAGGTGGGCTGAATACTTGACACAACGAGAACGGAGAACTGGAAAAAATGATGCACACAACATACCCTGTTTCAAGCTTCTTGATTGGTGCTGTTCCAGCAAAAGCTGTCTCAAAGCTGGAGGGCTTCCCGATTCTCTCGGGAGATCTCTCCGATTTAACCAAGTTTCTTTGCACCTAGACCCTCGGTTCTCCGAGGTACAGCTGTGCATCTTGCACCCCTGTGCTTGATTTCGTGGGGTGCTAGGCATGGTGTATCTGTGGTGCAGTGCACCCTTGAACCTTGCAGTGAGTGGGTGCAGGCCAGTGCACCATCACCTGCACCTTTTCTGAATAGAACGCATCAATGTTTACAGTAGGTCACAGCTGTGATGCTGTGCTATTTGCTGCTGAGGTGCCAAGCTTCACCAGGCTGAAGATGTTAGGCTACTTGCCCTGGGACCATTCACGTGCTGCGTGCACTGTTAGGCACACAGTTCAGGTAATGTTTTGTTTGTCACAAGTAGCATCCTGCATTTCGGCATCGCATTTAATGCGTTTCATGTAGAAGCAGAAGCCCGTACTTGCTAGTTTCATTATCAGGGCACATTTAATATTAACGACCAACGTGATAAAAATTTACATTTCACGTTGCTTGCTTGGTAGGTATGTTTGAAATAAAGGCTGCTTTTTTATCGCCAAACGTGAGATGAGTAAGCAACGAAAATACAGTTGCAAGACCAGATAACCTTCACATGCCTGCATTGATAAGATTTGTAAAGTATATGTCCAAGTATATACCTTGAAAACATACCTCGTGAAACTGGCATGGTTTGCAAAATATATCTAAACTGGATGTTAAATCTTTTGAACCTGTTTATCGAAACATTTTTTAGACAGAGTACTGGCAAACATGCTCATTTCACCTTTTGAAAGTGCTATGTGCCCATATGTTCACGGAGGCTTCTCCACAAAAATGAAAATCGCAGCAATTTTTTTCCCCTTTCCCAGAGTTGACGCATTACAGACGTTTGAGCACCGTTATTTTCTACCGAAACGTGGCCACAGTCTTCACAAGATTTTGTTGCCGCATACTTACCTGTTCAAATTTCCCGCCGTTACGCCTCCACAATCGGTGGTGCTGCCATTTGCCGGCAATGATGCGGAACACGTTGATTAGCGCGACGCGGTCTGCTGACTGCATCGTCCCGTTGGCGCACCCGTTTTTTCGTGGTCTATGGGCCAAGTTTCAAAATCCACCTTTGGCAACTTCGGAGCTCGCTTGCCGTGTGTGTGTGCCGGCTGAACTGAACCGGCGGGAGGGTCAGATACGGATAGTCTGCGTTTGCAATTCGTATTTACAATTAATTCCTCTCGTTAGTGCGTGTTTGGCATTGTTTATACTCGCTTCAGTGGAACGCAGCGTTGCGTTTACGGGCAAGTCGTGTCTGTGCGTAGTGCAAGTGAAGGTGTGGTGTTGTGCGGTGCGGTTGGTTTGTGGGGAAACGTCGCCCGGTACAGAGCAGTGTGAAGCACGGCTGTGTTATGAGTGCGACTTGTTCTTGCGGCAGTCGGCGCGGCGGTACATTTGGACTGTTGATGCGCCCGGGACCGTGCTTGTTCGGCGCAGTTGCGAGCACGACACCATCGACAACTGTCACCATGCCTGGACAGGAAGCATAGGTAAACGTTTCGTAACACCTGATATGGGCGTGCAGCTTGATCGAGGTAGTGGCTATCTGCGATCGACCACAGATCGTTTTACGAACGTAAACTGTGTGTATAAAGGCACCGGCGCGGAAGGAACTGTCACGCGAAAGCGCATTCTCCGTGTACTCCGTGTATGCTTGTGTGTATGCTTGTGTGTCTTCGTTAGCAGCTTTGCGCGAGATATATTTTAAAGATCTGAAAATGAAAAGAAATAAAAGGCATTTGAAAGCGGGACACATTCACGGTCAGGTTGCACCGCGCGGTCCAGATTGTGTGCAATATAAACAGTTTAGTGTGCAAAGTGAACGTTGTGTGCTCTGATAAAAATAACAGGTTATATAGAGCTAGGGTGACAAACAGTTCAATTTATCAGTAGGGAGAATTAAGATAAATGGGCAAACTTGTGCATTCAGTGTGGTGCGAATTATCTCCTAAAACACTGAAACATAGCCCTCAGAGATCTGCAAAATCGCATTTGCAAACACAGAAGCACACTCACTTTGTCACATGTATGTATACAATAAGACCATGTTCAAAGTGGGCGCTGTACTATTAGTTTGTAGCGAATTAGTGAACTTGCTTATGCTGAATTATAACATGCTAGGCGCATGAAGGCTCTACGTGAATATACTTAATCTCACCTGTGGCCCCTGAGAAATTCTGTGCTTGTAGTCACTGGAATTCGACATAAACACTACCTCGTTTCCAAGCCTCTTCAGCGACATTTTACTTTGAAGTCTGGCACCTAGTCACTGAACTTGAGTCCACTGCCAGTATGTAGCTCCATTGCACCATACATAATCATGGAACAAACGAAATGATAAGCCTGCAGCTGTGTAACACACCACGAGCGCTGTGTTGTGCAGTAATCTGTTACTCGCTTTAATCTTCATTTCTGACAGTGCTGTTAGTTCAGTCAAAAATGTATAGACCAACTTGTTGGCTTCAGCATAGTGAAATCACTGGAGGCACTCATGCATCTACATTGTTTTGTGTTTTTATCCACTAGAAGGGTTCTTCAGAAATGTAATACATGCATATATGCTTGGCACGCTTGAGTAATGCATAGTTCACATTGCTATAGGATTTCGTACTGTAGTAAACATTTATACACGACTAAGAACTACTGAGTTCTTAGTCTTATTATTTGCTCCAGTCAGGACTTACAGACATTCTTTGACCTCTTGTCAGTCATCTGGGCTTGATTCATTTGTTTATTCTTGGTAATTGGAGATCACAGGGACGGAGAGGCCATCGTCCTGCAGTGGACATAAATATAGGCTGATGATGATGATGAACTACTAAGTCCATTCTGAGTACAGCCGCCGTCAGACCTGACTCAAACAATAAAGGCACATCTATAGTGTTTTAACTTCAGCAAACACTAGCTGAAAAGAGCAAACATTGAATGCATTGGAAGGGAGACTCATCAAGCCAGCACATCTAAGGCACCCAAACCGTAAGGCACCATGTTTGTTCGTTTTAAGTGTGACAGTGGCTGTACTATCGTGCTCTTTATTAGTTGCTACACAGGAGCCTGTGGCCCAAGGAACTCTGGAACTGAATGACGGTGCCAACATACGAAAAAGTGGTGAACCGAACACTGTTCCAATTACTGGTAACACCCCTCTTTACAATAATGGTTGTAGGTGCATATACCATTTCTTGGTGATAGAAAAATGGCAGATGTACAACCATGTTGCAACGCATATTGAGCGCAATAGTACATCACTTACTTTTACAGTAAGGTGTGTTATTGTGCATTTGCAGTAGCATTTTAGGCTACATGAAGATTGGGCAACTTAGTTTGTCTCTTCGCTCTGAGTGCAAAGCTACCCGGTGATATTGAACATATGCTGTGTCACTGCTGCCTCTATACCTCCATATGT
The DNA here is from genome assembly GCF_013339745.2 of Dermacentor silvarum. Classification (NCBI taxonomy): domain Eukaryota; kingdom Metazoa; phylum Arthropoda; class Arachnida; order Ixodida; family Ixodidae; genus Dermacentor; species Dermacentor silvarum. The sequence goes on along the minus strand of NC_051158.1, from coordinate 27,919,624 downwards.
GGTTAGCAGATAAACAGTAGATATATATGCAGGCTACTGATTTCCTAAGGCTTGGGACAGAAGTGAGGACACAGTACGCACTGCAAAGGCCCTGCTGTTATTATTTGCTACATTCAGGACTTATAGACATTCTTTGACCTCTAAATTGTCAGTCATCTGGGCTTGATTCATTTGTTTATTCTTGGTTTGTATTTTTTGCTTTTGTTTCTACTCTTCTGCTCTACATGTCAATTTAAACACATCTTAAATAGCGAGCTCTGCATATAGCAATACTGACATCTTCAACTTCCAATAAACTCTTTCTCTCTCTCTCTCTTGCAGTAGAATATTGCAAAGTCTGTTACATCTAGTTGTTATATAAAATGCTATAAAAGTAGTTGACTAAAGACAAACAACCGAAAAATGTTGACTTCTCGTTGGGCTGGCAGTGTTGCTATTTCATCGAGTTTACTGCTCGAAAACTCTACGGAGAAATGTGAGCTTCCTTTCTCTCTGCTGGAGCTGCTTTTTGAAATGTCACAGTTTATGTCGTATTACTTGTGTGCAGAGGTGAAGCAACCATGGCCTGCGATTCACTCCAAGGAGCTATGTGCCAGGAAGTGCAATCCCTGGTGAACGAGTTCTTCCGCGACGGCACCAGCAATCAGCGAAAACATGAAATAGGTACATCTTTCTTGTAAATATTCTCTTAGGACAGTGTTTCATTCACCGGGGAGTTTTAGTCGTTTTAGTTAACGCAATAGACCCTTTTCATAATTGTAATGCTAGCTTTTCTGTAAGCGTGCAGTTTGGCCAACTAATAGACCTATTTGGCAGAGCACTTACATTCCGCTCAGACCGGTATATCCCAACAATTTGTACACATCCGCTCAGTGGGAACGCCAGTGCATGTGCGTACAACGCTCATACTGCCACTGGAACGTGGAACACCACCGATGATTTGCTACGGAGCCGATTGAGCGTAGCGTGAGTGTGTGTCTCCCTGGTTTCCCTGTTGTTTTACAGCTAAGCTCACTACACATGGCTGGCTTATCTGGGAGACGTGCTTGTTAAAGAAGCGAACTCAATACAGTTCTCTGCAACTACCTGAGTGCGTGAAATGTGAGCGTGAGCCACGCTTTGCTAAAAAATGTGCAATGTTGGCGTAGTAATTTTCGCAAACAGTGTATACGAGCACTGTTTACTTGTATTGTGACATGGAAAATGTAGGTGTGGCTCTCTTGATGAAACCATGTATAAGGTACAAAGGTCAACAAACATCTCTAGAACGCGCGAACCACGTTCACAGGACTTCACTGGCTATGTCTGAAGATGATATATGGCGAAAAACCGGCTGTATGTTAGGTTGCGTGACTAAATTTACAGTTTCCATTGCTTTCTTTTAACCTGGTGGTCGGCTCAAGCTTTGGTAGCTGCATTTGCCCTCAGGAGTGTGTTCTAGACATGTGTGTTGACCTCTCTACAAGCCACAGCACTTGAGTTAATGATAACTGGTGTTGGGGGGGGGGCGAATGTGCGGTGCAGAAAAGTGCACTTGTGAATTAGGAAAAGGGTCTATTCTAAAATAAAGTTGAAGGGCGGGCATTGTCCTTCCTTTCCCATGTCTGCATCACAAATGTCTGTGTTGAATTTCGTGGGTACTTAGTTTAGCACCAAACTTTGGTCTAGTACTATCCTGATCCATTCAGGGTAAGTTAGGAGTAGTACACGTATGTGGCGATGCTAAAATAGGAAAAAAAAAAGTATTTTGTCCAGAATAACCGGTGGCACCCCCTGTCCCAGAAGAGCAAATGCCCGTTGCAGAGACAGCACAATGCGGAGCACCTTCACTCTCTGGGCAAAAGATGGTACTGTCATCTCTTTAGCTAAAGAAAATCCACGTTTTTCATTTATTATCATCGTAGACGACACGTACTTCTCACTTATGTTGAACAAAACACGAAAATAGTGCATCTAAGCACAGGATCAGGCACACTGCTTTGCAATGTGCCGCTTCTGGGTGAAATTCGAGCACAAGGAAGCCAGAAATATAACTTGAAGAGCTGTTTACACCCGACTTCTTAACTGATGAAAGATTCCATGGTATGTGGGATTTTTAGCACAGCAAATGCGACAAGACACCCTGGAAACACAGGACAAACACTTTTTTTTGCCATAGCTGCTTGTGAATCTTGCTTGCATAGATTGGCCACACAGTGAAGTCAGCTTCATCCCTTCAGCTGTGCTGAAAAGTGAAGGAGTGTAGTTAAGGGGCGTAGTCAAACTAACCGAAGCTTGCCAGCAAGAAACAACAGCACCACATTGTTGTTGGGACTCCCAACTTTATTTTCGCCGCACCTATATATATACGTTCGGAGGGTGCCACCATCCAGCCACGTAGTTACATGTGTTTAGCACCCTCCACAAAAGGCACCCACTGTGAATATCAACTAACTAGCCAGCTTATCCTTCTTATTCTCTGGTGTGCTTCATTGTGTGGCTAAAGCGTTTCTCTACCAGAAATACCATCACACTGTCCTGTGTGTTCCACATCCTCGTGTATCCGCCGCCCTTTGCTTCTTTCGTAGAGTGTCATTTGTCGGAGCTCAATCGGCAGGAGGGCAGCTGGCGACAGTGGCTGCAGCTGGTCTGCTGCCGCAAGGAGCCTGAACTGTTGGCCTTTGCCTTCTCTGCCCTCCAGGTGAGTACTCTACACCTCCGAATGAAAGGGTACTCAATTTACGGGGGGGACTGCGGTGTGCTATGTCGCCATTGTGCAGGTGTTAGTCTATTCTTCTGCACAAAGGCAACAGTGTGTGCCGCAATCCCAACATCTTTTAGTGTTGCGTCTTGCAGTGTGCCGCTTCTTTTTTCTTTTTTTAATAAAACAAAAGGGAGGACGTTACAGTCATTGGGTGTACGGTATGTTTCTGCCGCGAGTGTCTCGGATCGTTAAAAGGGCACTAAAGGGAAAAATAGTTGCAGCAGTGTTAGTAAACTGCGCTTCTACAGTACCAAGAAAATGCCACTGTTACCGTGAGAAAGAGAAGGCTGGATGATCCAGAAAAGACAGAGAAACGAAAAATGGGTGGAGACACTGCTTTCCAGTGGCCACGTCAGCTTGCCACGACTTCATGGATTTTGATAGCATCTGCTTGGGCCTATACTCGGGGACAACTTGGCAATGAAGCGAAGGCTTCACTGCTTCACTGCCACGTATCACAAGTATCAGCAAACAAAGTCCACGTGCTTATTTATTTATTTATTTATTTATTTATTTATTTATTAATTTATTTATTTATTTATTTATTTATTTATTTATTTATTTATTTACAGTACCCGCAGGGCCCAGAAGTGCGTTACAGAGGGGGTGGGTACAATAAACGATAACAAAACAACATGGTCAAACAATTAGTAGTATTTAGAGTGATAAACTCAAAATATGATCAGGTTATTGTAATCTTGAAAGATGATGCCTCCTCGATGCAGGCGATGGAGGGGGGAAGGTGGTTCCACTCGGCACTGGTTTTTCGCAGAAATGAATCGGAGAAAATATTTGTGCGACAGAAAGGAATGAACACTTTAAACCGATGATCAAGACGCGACGACATGTACGAAGGTTCTGAAATGAATTCTGGTTTAAGTGAGTTATTTTTATAAATCAGCATGGTTGAATAGCCTGCCGTGTACAATGTCAATGCGACCTGTGCTGTGCAGAGGACAGGTCTGTGCTGTGTTGTGCAGGGGATCCGTTTAACAGGGTATGTGGTAAATGTGCTGTTCAATATGCCATAGTTGTACAGGTCATCCTCGATTTTGTTACACTGCCATCACATGCCAGTACATTAAGCTAATTAGGCTTAATTAGTATTGTAATGAAGATAGAGGCTGCAATTTAGCTGCAATGCCACCAGTCACTGATCACTCACGAGACCAAATCCCAAGCTTGGGGCTGACAACATTGGTTTCCTGCTCATTTCTTGCCTGTCCGGCTTGTTAACAAGCCTACATTACAGTATGCACAGTGCCCAACGATTTAAGCGAGATAACCGGCCCGCATGGTGGCCGGCGCTTCTTGTGCCTCCAGTGGGCCCTGGGAACACCGAGCTGATACATCGTGATATGCGATAAAAGCGAGGGCCTTTGTGATGCATTGTGATTGCATTTGGACCCCAACAACTACTCAACGCTCACCTGTAGGGTAAAAAGCGCCAGCTGCCGTGAAGCCTGATTATTGCGTTTGAATCGCTGAGCACTGTAAATTATGGTCCACTGTTAGAGGGAGCGCCTAGATCACAATAAAGCAGACATAACGTCAACAGTTCACCAGCTTTATCAGAAAAGGTAGCCTAATATATAAAGTGTCAAGCAAAAATCTATCCATATAAACATAGTCTGAAGGACTTCATGTCATATCTTGGCCACAATCGATAGGAAAGTTACTAACCCGGATTTCCGTTTTAGAGTGGACTGTACTGTACAATGCGTCTACACATATTGAGGTTCTTGCCTGGTTAGATTCTGCCACCGCATCGCTTTATGTTTCTCTGGCATTTCTCGACCGACCTGTCCTTGCATCACCAAGCTTCCTGCTTGGCACATCTGTAAACTTCTGCTTTCTTACTCACTATTTCTCCAAGAAATCTTGCGAGCTATAACATGCGGAGAAGTGTAGCAGGGTCGTTGTGTTCTCAAAACGCTGTGTGTTCCGCCCAGGATGCCATTTCAGGGCACAGCCTGGACCCATCCGCCCGTCGCCAGCTCCGCAGCAGCCTGCAGCACCTACTACTGTCCTCACAGCAGCAGTCAGCATTCGTGCGTAACAAGTTGTCAAAGCTGCTCGTGGACCTTGCTTGCATCGACTGGCCACACAACGAGCCCAGTTTCTTTGACGACATTGTGCAGGTGATTCCATATTCTTTACATGCCTAAGTCATCATGTGTGTTTGCCCGTGCGTGCAAGTGTGCTTGGAGCTTTCTGGCACAATGGAAGCTCAGGCCGTACTGTTTCATTATGAGTATTAATGATGTCTTTCGTACGACTCAGTTTGCTTGGAGCTGAAATTCTTGCGTTTGCAGCTTCGATTTGTGCCTTAAATGAAGATCCTGGAACTCGAAATCCTAACTGAATTACTGGCTAGCCTCGGAGCGCCATAAATCATTCATTGTAACAGTTTTCCTATGGCCAGTTTCAGCCCAGTACTTTTTTGTATGGTTTCAAGGTTGAATACTTAAAGCACAAAACCGAAAAGTTGGAAATGTCATGTCGTAAACTCATTTAAAAGGAGTGTATGACATGCTTTCAAAGTTGTTAAAGCTTTACCACATGCTTCTCGCACTTAAAAGGATCATCATTGTTATCAGCCTATATTTATGTCCACTGCAGGATGAAGGTCTCTGTCTTGTGCCAGCTGATTCCATCTTATGCATGCAAATTTCCTAATTTCACCACATGCTTCTCGCACTTAAAAGGATCATCGGCAGCAGCCTATTTTTATGTCCACTGCAGGGCGCAAGCCTCTCCCAACGATCGGTGATTGCCTCTGTTTTGTGCCAGCTGATTCCATCTTATGCATGCAAATTTACTAATTTCATCACACCACCACCTAATCCTCCACCCTTCTTGACTGTGCTTCCCTTCACTTGGCACCCGTTCTGTAACTCTAATGGTCCACCATTGGTCCACCATTGGTCCACCATTGGTCCACCATTGGTCCACCATTGCCCAGCTCCATTTCTTCCTCCTAATCTGAACTGGAATATCGGCTACTCCCGTTTGCTCTCTGATCTTCACTGCTCTCTTCCTGTCTCGTAATGTTACGGCTAAAATTTTTTGTTCCATCGCTCATTGTGCGCTCTTTAAGTTCTGAAGCTTCCTTGTAAACGTCCAAGTTTCTGCCCCATGTGCTAGTGCAGGTAGAGTGCAATGATTCTACACTTCACTTTTCAAGGATAGCAATAAGCTGTCGGTCGTGATTTGGTTATTGCTCTGCCGTACGCACTCCAAGCCATTTTTATTGTTCTGTAAATTTCATTCTCATGATCAGGGTCTCCTCTAGGATAACACTTAGAAAATATGAAGATAAGGAAACACTAACAACATTATTTTAGTTTGACACTAAAGCGAGTGTCGAAATGGCAGCCCTGGTGTCATCAACTTTATAGTGACATCACGACACACAGCTGAACTTGTTGACGTCATGTGGCAATAAGGCAAAGTGCGATAGTGTTGCTCATAAAAAAAAAAAAAAAAAGTGAACAAGAGTTCTAGACGCTTTTCTTCTGGCTCCGTTTGGGTGTGGCAACTGTAGTGATCACAGGAACGGAGCAAGCCAATGTGTCATCTATCATTTTTCTGTGTTACAAAACCATAACTGGTTCATAAAAGCAAGTAATATAGCAAATTATTTATTGAACCTAATTGCATGCCAGCACATTTTCTAGTGTTTAGAAGGCTTGGACCTTCATTTAACGCAAGCAAAGAAAGAGAAGTCTAAAATTTCATGTCATACTCCTTTAACATGTTGACTACGATCTGCGTCACGAGTGGGTCACTGCAGTTGTTCCTCCTGTGGGCTGTGCGGGGATTTCCTGCAGTGCGAAAGTGGCATCTTTGCTAGCAATCAATGGAGAGGAAGCAGTTCTTGTTGCTTCTGATCTAACGCATCGTGGCACCATCTCTCCCCACTTGGAGAAAGTTTCAAAGGAGCACAACTCCCTGTTGACTCACTGGTGGGGGATCATGCCCCAGTGGATTATGACAAGCGATTCACCGGTGGGTCATCACACACCGGAATCGTGATTTCAAAAAAGTGCTGCTGCACTAACGTGTTAAGCGCAGGTTCATGTTTCGACGCAGCATCAGCAAAACTTGATGTATTACTGTATAAGTTCAGAGGCATCCTTTCGCTATCACTCGGTTGGCTTTCGAGGAACAGCTGCATTCCTCAGCTGCCGACAGGTAGTGACACAAGTTTATGCGACTGCCGACTTCGTCAGCAGCTAAGCTTTCACATATATGAATGCAACTTCACATTTTTTTCTTTCTAAAGACCGCGTAGAGTCAGTGTGCCAAGTGTTGCATTGAATGATAAGGATCGTAAAATTCTATCTTTCTGCGAAATTTAAGCACTAATGGAGCAGCAGTAAGAGCAAAATATTTTCTATGTGACTTTAAGCTAAATGTGCACGTCCTGCATGGTGTATTACTGATAGAGTGAAGGAGGGAGAACTGAAAATATTATTCTTATGCTCAATTTGCAGCTGTGCCAGTCCGAAGATACACGGCCACTGGGGCTACTGCTGCTGCAGACGACATCGGAGGAAGTGGCGACCGCACCTCGTGGGAACTTGACCGCTGCCCGCCTCGACGAGTTGCGTCACCTAGTTATACAACAGATGCCCCGCACCTGGGCATTGATTACAGGTGTGGTTTCAGAAGAGATTGGGAGAAGTACATGGCATCCTGGTCCTATCTCAGGGTGACACTAAAGGCTGGTACTAAATCGACAGGATGCAACCAACTACAGTAAAACCTTGTTATAACGAAGTTGAAGGGAGATCCGAAATTACTTCGCTATATCATTATAGCCCTTTACTTCAATATATGCCCGATGGGGCGCACAACTTTGAACATGCATTGAAGAAGACGACCTTATGGCCCGTGGAACTTGCTACACAGCCACGTATGCAATGAAATTTTAATGAAACAGCAACATTTCTTAGTACCTTACGTGACTGCCTTTACGATAGCTGCCTTCTGTTCGAACATGATGGTCTTTCATTTCTGCTTTCTACTTGTCTTGTCTATAGCGCCATCAAACCAATGAAATGGCGACGCAGTAGAAGAAAACGGCTTGCACGCTGTGACGTGAACAAAGTCCGTTGTGGTCAAGCAGCACATGGCACACAGCACGGCGCACTGACTACGCAGCTGATCCAGGCTGGTTCTGTTGTGCGAATGAGGAGGCCAGTGAACCTCACCACGCCGGCTTGGCTTGGCCGACTCGTGGCCTCCAAGATTGCACTGGCGCCAGTGCAATTTTGGAGGCCACGCCTAGCTGCACCAGACTGCGTGACTCACCACAGTGAGGGAGAGAAGGGGATGCAGGGTACTGTTCATTCGCACTGCCACGCGTTAACTACGGCTCACCATCGCCATGGAGGAAGGCCATTGCACTTCTATTTCTCATTGTGGCGCGTCAAGCAGGCTAGCGCAGGAGAGGCGCAGCTTGGCGTGGCGTCAGAGATTGCACCGATGTAATCCCGAAGGCCACGCCCAGCTGCATCGGTCTGCACGGTGCCGCAGTGAAAGAGAGAATGGCGATGATTAACTGCTGTGTACGGGCAGCTACGCACAGTAGTGAGAGAGACCAGTGTTGCTCGATGGTGTATTCAATGCGGGAATGCAGCAGTTTTGAACTTCTGCCCCGAATGTGCACTGAACTCCACGAAAAGTGATATATTCCATCACAAGGGTCGGGTTTTCTTGGTTCTTGAGAGAAATCTAGTTATATCCATTGGCAGGACAACCTTTATTCTTTAAAAGGAGGTTTTAAGTACATGGATCTCAACGGGGATTTCAAGGGAAATTTCGCTTACTTTGTCATACTGTCTATTATTTTGTTGGATACCATTTTGTTATGACAAGGTTTGGCTGTAGTGCTCTGCGGTTTCCGAGGTGTTGCTTTCACTGAGAACTGAGCTTTTGTGAGCTTAAAGAAAATGCCATAAAAGTTGGACAAGGGCTGTATTTTCAAATTTTTCTGCGAATTTAATATCTATTTGAATAGAGAAGTCAGAGTCAACTGCTAGCTAAGGCCTCCTCTTAATCGTGATCAGGGGTCATATTCTCAACGTTTCATTTCATTTTTAAAAAATCTTTTTGCTCTTCTGTATTGGCTCAGCCACCATTATTACTGGGATCGGCCACTAAGTATGCTGCATAATAAGAAAAGAAGAATGGAAAATGAAGTGAAACGTTACAAAATACGGGCACAGGATTAATTCGGCGACTGTCAAAACACAGTACCAAGCTCCATTACCTAACAAGTCCTCTTTATAAATGGTAAATTTTAATGGACCACTGATAATTATAGTTAAGTACGCTGCATTTAAGCGTGAAATCAAATACAGGTTGCTTTGTCAGATTGACAGAACTCGTGCAGAGAGAAGAGAAACGTAGTCGGGGGTGGCAGAGGTTGAGATAGTGTAATTAGACTTGGACATTTGCAAGCGTAGGATGACTCTGGCTGATGCACGGCACGAGTAGTTGGAGATGAGAAGCACGGTGCACTTAATAAACAACGTAAGCACCATGTGTGTGTGTGTGTCTTGTCATTTTATTCTGTCCTGTAAGAAATGTAAGACTTAGCAAACACAATTGTTAGCATGCATTCTATGCACTGCGCTTGTCAGCTCAAAATTGCCAAACCTGGTGAGGGGCCCTTTGAACACTGTCGTCATGATCAACCGATTGGCCCAGCTAGTAATCTGTACTAGAGTTCGCTGACAGAGGCCTTCGTCCTGCAGTGGACTTAAAAATTAGCTGTTACTGAGCACAATTATGTGCAGACCAGCTGTTTCCTGTCACATAGCACTAGCGCGTGTGCTAAACTTTCACAAACTGTATGGTGCAAGCTGTATGGTGCACAGGAAAGAGGCAGAAGAGGACCGTCGATGGAAAAATACGCTACATTGCCACTTTTTTTTTTTCCCACACTGTGCGAATCCAGGTGTGCTGAAGAGCAGGCCCGTTGACAGTGGGAACGCGCACCAGGCGCTTCGGTGCACCGAGCACCTGTTGAGCTGGTTGCCCCTGTCAGCTGTGGACCCCAAGCTCATGGACGCCCTCTGTTGCTGCAGTGCTGCAGCTTCGGCCTCGTCTTCACTGGAGGGCCAAGCACAGGTACGGCCAAACCTTGGTATAACGAAAACGGATATAACGAATTGTCGGATATAACAAAGTAAATATAAAAGCTTTCTCACCAATATCAGTCCATATCGTACATGTGCTTATAACGAATATCGGATATAACGAAGGTATGTACTTGTCAGATACGACTTCATTATAGCGAGGTTCAACTGTAAATGTTTCAAACGCTTTCTTTTTACAGCGAAGCGGTTATACTGTTTAACAGGAGTTTCGCAGCCGTTTTTCTGTGGTGTAGGTCGGCGTGCAACAGCATGCTTGGTACCCGTGAGCAAGAAAACTAGCGTCAGAGTCCCGAATTCTTGCTTTGGAACGTGATTACCAATTGTAAAATAAAAGTTGCCTTGCGTATGTCTCATTTGCACAGACAGCAACTTGTATGTGCATTTTTTTAACCACTAATCCTTTATTTTGATTTCTCTCATCGCGTTATGCCGGCTCCAGGTTTGAGGTCAGCTAGGAGTTTGCATGGTTGTTGCAGTGAAAGCTGATGTCGTGGTACAGTAAAAAAAAATGTGGTTGATCCCTCTTATATAGGAATCGGTATAGAACACGAAAGTGAAACGTGTCTTCACAGAAGTAGTGTAATGTTTATTGCACATTGATATATAATGTCTATTGGTGTTTTGTGGCTAAAGCGCCCTTAGGCGTTGATGCACCCACGCTGACGCCTGGTGGCACGTCTCCTCCATCACGACTACCAACGTCGATGACCATGAGCAACCGTCGTGCATATGGAAGCTGCACTACGCTGCACACGCTAGCACAACGCGAAAGACGAAGCACGTAACTGACACACTAATACAACGCGCAAGACAAAGCACGTAACTGAATCGTCACCGAGTCAAATCAGCGCGTACAGCGCGTCGTAATTGCAGCCTCCGCGATCAACTTCAGAAACATTTTCAGAGCTAATTGCGGAGGCCACGCTCCGCTGTGCTGAGTACGGTGAACGCCACCTAGGTGGCGTTGGTAGTGCTTCTTGATGCCAGCGTCCCTTCGAATGCTGGCATCGAGGCGTCGTAGTACTGAGACCACCGAAGCGTTCACTGTCGGTGCGCGTTAAGGCCGGAATACATGGAGCGAATAACCGGCGTCCGAGCGAAGAACTTCGTCGGGCGGCGAACGTCCGACGGCCGGCGTCAAGAAATTTGCCGTCCGCAGCCGATCTGCCTGTCCAAACATTTTCGTCGGGCGAACGCCGCCGCCGGAAGCGTCTAGCGCGCAGCGGTGGACGACAGCCAATCAGGAGGCACTAGTTCCGGTCGCAATGCATGCTGGTGTTTCGCGCGCGCGCGCCTTTTCGCGTCGTCTGCAATCGCGTTGGTGTTGCCGTGTCTGCATGTCTCTGCACCGATTGAGTAGTTCCTAGTATGATCTCTCAGGAATCGCGTTGTATTTGTACATCCCATATCCGCTGATCTGCGAGGAAACAGACAAGCAGTGCAAGCTCTCTACAACAACCTTCAACAGAAATCTTCTGATCTCAGAGGCCACATGCTGTCGTCATGCCTATCTCCCGACTTCCCCGATAGATGGCGTTGGCATCGGATATTTCTTTCGCTAGGCTTAGACGCGTTCGAAACGAGAAGCGATCTCGAAAACTACTCAAGGTTATCCATAATACTCTGTCGTCGAAGCGGCCTGAGACTAAGCGAAAGCCGTTTACGCAGTCATTTGCTTCCAACTAAGTGAATTCTACAAGGACAACGCCAAATTCAGTTCGAAGCGGGCGGCCGGGACCGCCGCCAACACGGCGGCCAACGCGCGGCGGCGTTCGCCGCATGTATTGCAACACAGCAAACATCCTGCGTCGTGTCGCCGCGTCGTTACTTGACGCGTGAAGTTCGTCGAGAAAGTTCGCTCCATGTATCCCGGGCTTTAGTGTCATAATGCAGTACTTCTCTTTTCTGCTCATAGGCGGCGGCACCGCCCCGAGCAAGAGCGCGGGTACACGGAGGAGTGTTAGATATATAAGGCGCGTCTGTGTAGCTCTCTGCGAATGCGTTTGTGGCGCAATGGGTTAAACGCTCGGCGATCTATCGTCGCGGACCGAGAGGTCGTGGGTTCGATTCCCAAATTTTGCATGTTTGTGGAACTTTTTCTTCTGGTTTCTTTCTTTGTATTATGTTCTATGACGTATTTCCGTGACGGAAATACGTCAGTGAAGTCTTGGTGGACCCCGGAATAAAACACTTTCGTGTTAAAAAAAAAAACACAGATAGACAGGACATGGGCGTATGCCCTCTCAGTTAGTGTTTTTATCTTCCTCGTTTGGGGCCACTCGTTTTTCTTCGGCATACACAACCAACTAGTTCACACCATGATTCTGCTAGGGAAGGTATGTTGAATACCTTAGCACATACCGTTCCTTACCTGCTGTCATGGGCTGCGAATCCTCTGTTACAGAGCACCAGAATCATTACAGGTGTCATCAGATCAAGTCGCAATAAGCATATACAGGCTTACGAATCGTGTCATAACACACGACGACGCTGATATGCTGTCGCATTCCCAAAGACAGTAATCAGAGATGAGTTCTGTAGCATTTCTTGTTACATTTCTTGCCTTGCGCTTTGTAAACGTTTTGAACCTCGTTCGCTGTTGGTGTTGCTTTTCCGTGACAGGTAGATGCCGAGGAGCTGGGTGTCTTATCTCTAACCTGCCTGTGTGAGGCTCTGGCGCGGGCTACGGCAGCTGACCTAGGATCTGACTGCCTTCAATTGCTTCAGCAGTTTGCCGTCGGTGCCCTGCAGGCTGCCAATTCTCCCGCCGTCGCTGCCTCCGCAAACAACAGGTCGGGAGCATTCGGGTATAGCAATACACAGCACGTAGTATAGCATTACACAGCACGTTACAATTTATAGGTTGCACTTCAGGTGCCGCAACCAAGAGGTGGCACTCCACCTCTTGGTGACAGATCCAACTACTCTAGCTACAACATTTTTTTTAAATGTATCCTTTTCTTTTTTTTTTTCTGTGCTACCGCATCGTGTTGCAGTTTGCATTTTCAAATTACAGTGGTACCTTGATATTAGAACATGTATATAGTGAATTGTGAGATGTAATGAAGTAAATCTCAAGTGTCTCGCCGATATCGGCATGTAAACAATACGTGTGTGCAGTGAATATGGGATATAACGAGGGTATTTTTGTGTCCGATGCAACTTTGTTATAGCGAAGTTTGACTGTATTACATTTGTACTTGTGCCTGAAATTTCCTAACTTCATCACCCCACCTAGTTTTCTGTTGTCCTCGTTGGAATCGGCTAGAGCAGGACAAGGGTAATTGGAGATCGCAGGGAGGGGCCTTCGTCCTGCAGTGGACATAAATATAGGCCTGATGATGATGGCAATGACATTTGTACTTTTTGTGTAAATGGGGATCCCCCCTTTGAGGAAGCTTTACCTCGTGGCAAACTTCCAAATTCAAGTATGTGTGAAATGCAGAAATGCTCTCGCTAGACAACTGCTGAATCAATTTTAATTAAATTCGTTGCACTTAAGAGAGAAAGATGAATTCTACTGTCTGTAGGAAGCAGAGTTTTGATTTAGGCTTCCATTAGCCTTGTTTATAAGAATCGTGAAAAAATAGTAAGCTTAATAAAAGCTGAAGCACAAAGTTTGTACATCTCTAACCCTGCACCAAAAATAGATATTGTAGTTCTGTAAACTGCACCTGTCAGAGCATCAAAAGGGAACAAATGCGATACATTAATTTGTGGTTTACTTGAAATTATTACAGTGCTTACAAGGTTTTTTCAAAAGTCCTACTCGCAAATTAATGTTTTTTTTTTTTTTTTAGTGTGGTACATAATAGTACATCAATTTTCACTTGGGATGTTTGGATAGGTGCTGTTTAGAGAATTGCAATATTGTTTATTTATTGCAGTTACATAGTTCTAAGTTTGATGCTGAAAAAAAAAAAAAGAGAGAGGAAAAAGGAGAAAAGAAAAAAAGAAACCCGATGGCCTAAATAAAATCTTTGCTCCCTGCAGTGTACAGACCTTAACTCTCTTCTTTTAAATGCAATAAACCTCATCACACGGTACAATGCATGCCGAGCAATGCAGTGTCTCCATTCTCATGTATAGGATACGAGGATACATCAGAGTTTCCGAGGTAAATCGTCCCCTTATGCGCAGTTCAAACGTCTTTCAGAAAAACCCTAGCCGTGAGAAGTTAACTAAGCGTTCTGTGTGCATAAGATTAGTGCATACTACCCACGTTAGCTTCCCTGTTTTGATAAGCTATTCTGTGCAGCTACCTTGACAAGCTGATAGAGTTCCTGCGCCTCTTCGTTGGGGCAAGCCTGCCCTGTTTCGAAGACAACAGCCCCGCGCTTCTTCAGCTGCTGTCCCTCTTGTTCGACTACACCTTCCGAGAGGTGAGTGGCCCGCTGCTTCTGAGCCTCGAAACGAAGTGTTACCCTCTGGGTTCGTCGTGCACAAGCAACGCTGCCCCCCGTGACTGCAGTCAAGTGCGGAGCGGTACTGCGTGTGCCTGGAGATGTGGGGCACGCTGCTGGCCCGCCTGGCGGCGCATCGGTCGGCCGACAATTACCGGCCGCTGCTGCAAACGCTGGTGGCCCGGTTGTTGGCCCGATGCTGCCAAGGGGAGGGCAGTGCAGCCGAGTCCCTGCAGGAACCCCAGCTGGCGTTGGTCTCCAAGGCAGCCGAGCTGTCACCCCAGGACATTTGCGCGCAAGTGGTGAGAGCTGCTTCTCTTTTTCTTTCTTTCTTTTTTTTTAATGCAAGAGCATTTATTTGCCTACTCTTATCCACTTTGATGAATCTGCGCTTCTGGCCTCCTTGTGGCGCTAGGGCCCCGTAGATGGCGCCACAGTGCTGCCTGATGCATTTGATGCCCGAGCTGGCCCTGCCCGAGGACAAAAATGTACCGGAGCAGATATTCGCAATAGGATGAAGCGTGTGTCTGCTGCAGCAAAAGTGCAGAAACGACTTGGCACATCGTAATGGAAGGCCAGGATATTTACCCAGCGAGGCCCACAGGGAACATCTACCTTCCTAAAGTGCTGGGATTCAAAGTGGTATAAAGAGACATTTAGAGTATTGGAGAAAAAAAAAGAAAATCTGCAAAGGAGATTGATAGAACTAACTGTACAATATAGAGGTAGAGGTTTTAATGAAGAGAGAGAAGATCAATGGGAGATGGGCAAAATGCTAGACTGCTATGCATGTATGTAATACCTGATTAGCCCAAGCAGGCTATGTGACTATTTGTCGCCGCCTCATTTCGAAGGAGATGCCTGTAGAAATCATCGTCACAAACGCGCATTGCGTGCTTCGGAGCAGCAGCATTCCTGTGATGGTGCACTGCTGTGGTGCCCGATGATGGTGATTATGGTGCAATGATGACGATAACCTCGAGGCCCAGAAGAATGGGCATGAAATGAAAGCCGCAGATCTAGGAATTAAATGGCGTTCGGCCTAGTGTATCTGAAACAGGAATCAAGTGACCTTTTCTTCCATTTCCTCACAGCTGGGGGAGGCGGGGGGAGGAATTCTGTAAGTGTCCACCTAGTGGAGACGTCCATTTTGTCTGCTGCTGAAGTTCTGATGGGCTCAGCTGGGGGTATGCGTTAGAACGAGAATTCATAATTGTGTTTCGTGCACTCAGCTAAGCTCGTAGTGCTCAAAACTAGTGCTGTGGCTGTTTGTACAGATGGAGCTGCTGGATCCAGAGCTCAGCCATTACCAATCACCGCATGGTGCCACTGCGGTTGAACGGTTGCGCAACCTATCCGCCCTGCTGCAAGCTCTGGGGCGATTGGCTCCTCATCTAGACGCCAACCTGGCGCACATGATGACCACAAGGTGAGTTCTTGGATGTGCTTCTGTTCCTTCTGGTTAAGCCAACATTTTGCTTTGACACATAGAAAGACAGCTGAGGTCAGTTCAGGTTGTACCCGACCTGATCTGTGGGCCAGGCTCGGGCAGCCCGACGACATCTTGACTAGGTCCCGTTCTGGGCTTGGGCCACTGCATTTTATTGTCGAGCGGACCAGGTTAAATACAGAGCCCGATTTGAGTATAACATGGCGAATTGGCCCTCGAGAGCGAGATGCATAACTTGTTGCATGAGAACTTATGATGTGGTTCAGTGTGTTTTCCGAATATAGTAGGCTTTATATGTTAATTAAATCTATCACCGGATAATTAAATCTATTTCGTCGGTCCCGTCAGAGTCGAATTGATAGCACTGAGAGTGCCTAAATACTAATACATTGCCAATGAATCACTGAGCAGTGTCGTTTAACTGTATCTTGTACACTTTTTCTGAACCACTGATTTAAAAAATGTCTCGGCCTTCAGAAATGAGTGAGTAGTGAAACATTTCACTCGCAGCTTGAAGCTTCCACTGAAGATATCTTTTACTTGCAGGTTGTGCCAGGCTGCCATCTATGGACGCCAGCTGCTTGCGAATGCAGACACTGTGCGAGCGGCTGACATTTCAAATGTGTGAGTGTGTTGTTGACAGGTACTGAGGACCCATCTTATGCAATTGCAGTGCTGACTGTGAGATCTTGCTTAGGAGTTCCGAGTCTCGAGCAACTCCTCTCTCTTTGAAAGGTCACTGAAGGCATGCATCGAATCAGGCTAGGCTGTTACATTGCCCTTCTAGAAACCTCATGACCTTCATTTTATGCCAGGAGATGACTTAGTCACAAAGCAAGTCGCATGTGAAGGAGCTGCACTCTTCTTTCGCAATTGAGTTCGCTCGTGACAGATGGAGTGCTGCACATTAGCACACATCATCTTCTGCCATCTCCCACAATCATTGAGTTGATGATACCACGATGAGGGCAGTACAGCTTTTACAAAAAGAAAGGGAAAAATTGCGACAGGAAAACAGAGACACTGACATGGTGACAAGCTCAAATAGACCATCTAAACCATTAAGCGCACCATCTAAGCGCACGCATGTATTGAAATGCTCATCTGCAAAGAATTGTCGGAGTGGAAACTCGTTTATTGCTCCCACAGCTCGGGAATCCCATATTGAGCCTTCAATTTTGGAGGCCATGCTTTGCTGGGTGCTGTGGCCTGTTTTGAGTCAAAAAGCCTCACATAGAGGGCGCTGCACCTCTGCAGATAGTGCCTACAGATCCGTGTGAAAGGGTTAAACAGGCGAATTATCTCGCAGCAAAATACAGTAAAATTAGGAGAAAATGTCCATAATTTTTCATGATGAAATCCGATGTAATTAGTATCGTGTGACTGAGCATTCGACCACTATTGATCACTATTAAGGGACACACGAAATCGTCGATGGTAGGTACTGTGTTTTTGCAGTGACAGCGTCAATCGTGTTTTACGTTTACACCATGTTCTCGCTTGCAAAAGCTTTGTCCTCACTAAAAGTGACAGGTTGGACATTTTTTAGCACTGTTCTTGTAACTTAAGTATGACTAAATTTCTGCCTTTAGTGTTCCTCTTAACTTCACTGTGTCAATTGCTTTGCACAACACAAAGCAGAGTTGTTGTTGAGCACAAGGTTTAGTTCAAAAGTTAAGGTGAGCTAGTACATGTGACCTTCCCCCTTTCTTGCTGCTCAGGCAGGCACAGTTGTTGTCTTCCCTGCGATTGCTGTGCGCTTACCTGGGAAGCAAGGTCCCGCCCACAGAACTCCTGGTGGAGGCCGCTGTGCCACCTATCCTCGAACAGGTGGGTTCGTGTATTTAGCTTGTGAAAGCACATGCTAACTGGCCTTTTCCTCGCTGGTTGGCTAGCAGATGATAACACGCTTTTCCGTGCTTCAGATGTACCGTAAGATCTTGTTGATTCGACCCTGAATAATTCGAAAAATTGGATAATTTGGATTCACCTTCTGGTCTCTGGTCCCGGCAAGTGTATGCATTATTTAATGGCGTCAGACTCTCATTAATTTGGACATACTTGGCCGCGTACCAGTTAACTTGTCGGGATATGGGGGCTGAGCCAACGGCCTTCTGCCTCGGCACACCGAGCCCCGCGGTTGGCGCATGCCTGCGCATCAACCGCGGTCCGGTACAAGCTCGAGGAAACAATAGATGACAACCACGTGTACACTCGGAAAGCATTTATTACGACTGCAACTAACACTTCGAGCAGGCCAGCTTGCTATAGTTGACATCGCTGAGGGTTCCCTCGAAGAGAATAATACACTAGGTAAAGAAGGGCTTCCGACTTACCAACTGGGGAATACGGGGGGGGCCGCGGCGTTTGCTGTGGCAAGAACGCGGTTGACTAACCACGTGCGGGAATACGGGAGCGGCGGCGGAGACTTCCGCCGTCGCCGCTTGCTGGGGACCAAAGAGACCCGGGCGATGTCTGCGGGATCTTACGTGACCCACCCGGTGGCGCTGCTAGCGCTTGCGATTCCCGTGCGCCGCCCGCGGAAGGAAAGTTTCCCCTCTCCCAACTCTCCCTGGTGCGCATGCGTCTGCCGCGACGTTCGCTGCGCGTGCTGCGGTCATGGGACCTGAGGGTTCCCACAAACTGTGACAGCCCTTGGTATGCACCAAGTGCAGGGCATGGCGAATGTGTGACACAGAAGAGCAGAAAGCGGCACTAGCATCCAACCTGAAATGAGGCAGGGGAGTCCACGTCGCCATAGTCATCAACAGGAACCGTCCGGAAATGGCATGAAAACACTTCATGCCATTTTATTTTAGTTTTTACTGCTGCATCCCTTGAGAAATGCACAGTCACCATTAGTGATCGCATTCAACAGCAACCACGGATTCATTCACAGTGGTTGCGGCGAGCGGTAGTGTCATTTTAATTCAGCGCAAGGCACAGCACGCGTGATGTCACAAACATGGCAAAAGCCATCGAGGACGAAAAGCGACTCTACTACTACACTGCGATGGATGATGAATGGATGATCATCTATCGCGACATTTACCTGAGGGGCACTATTCCTAATGTGATCCTACCATAGGCACTCTTAAAGTTCGTCAAATTCCGCCAAGTTAGCATTTTTAGCCAAGAAGACGGAGGCAAACGTTACAATATAGTGGAGCTTGGTGGTGTCCAGAATGGCATCCCAGCTCGCTTGTGACAAAATAACAGGGGTGTATGTGCAGTGGCGAAAAGCATGTGTACTCGGATGAAGGGAGGTGTATCGCGTAACTGGCACTTCACTGTGAAAGAAGTTGTAAGATCCTCGAACATACGACGATCCTGATAAGCAAGCGTTGATCAGTCATGAGATGACGAACACTGCAGCTTCCGTGCTGATCTTGGGCTGAACAGAAATTAGGGTTGAGGATTTCTTCATTACAAAGACACAGTAAGCAGCTGTTTAGCCCCCCCCCCCCTTTTTTTTTTGATAAATTCCATAGTAATTTGGCATTCGGTTAATTCAGACATTTTTTGTTGCCTCCTCAAAATTTATTAACATTTTACTGTACTTGAATAGGAAAATTTGTGATTGGACTCGAGTTACAGTTTACTTTCAAAACAGCGCTGCGTACACACCATTGTAGCTAAGTGACCCCAGCGTTCCACTCCTAAGCCCCGAAGTCACAGGTGCGGTACCAGGCATTCCATTGAGATCAGAATCCAAAAACGCTCGTGTGCCAAGCAGTTGGGTACGTGTTAAAGAATCCCAGGTGTTCAGAATTAAACTGGACTGCTAACATCCATTTCCCATTGCACGTGTGTTGCTTTGTGACATCAAAGCTGATCGGCCAATCATTCATTAAAATGATAAACCAATGAAACTATTGGTCAATCTATCAAACGATAAACCACTGAAACTATTAATCGGTCAATCAGTCAAATAACGAGCTGATAAACCAGTCAGTCAGAGAAGCTAGCAAGTAATCAATCAGTGAGTCAAACGATTGGTCGATAAACCAATGGTTCAATTGATAGTGCTGGCCCTTGTGGCTTGCATGAACCTTGTGGCTTGCATGAATAACAGTGTACAGTGCGGTCTCTTGTTAAAGGGAACGCTCAAATGTGTGCCTCTCATTTTGGTGGCACTCTAGCTGCAAGTGGCTGCGGAAGCTATATCAGTGTACTGCACAAGTTTGTCGAAAGAAGTCAGAGGCTATCAACCGCACGTTATCGGCTGCAGATCTAGGAGATTGTAGAAAATCTGGAGACGTTCGACACTGAAGTGTTCCCTTTAACAGTGAACCCCTCTCTACATACTATCTTAGTGCCACGTGAAGTTGACTTCTGATTCTGCCTTCATTTTTCAGAGTCCCGAGAATGTGTGTCGAGCTGCGTGTGGCCTGCTGCTGTCACTAAGCTCTAGTTTGCGGCCAGCGCAGCTTCTGTCGCTGGCGCCCATGCAGCGACTGTGTGAGCAACTGTGCCAGGGGAGCCTTCGACCGCTGAGCCCCCAGGTGTGAGACCACGCGTAGCTGTCTTTCCATTCTCTGCGTGTTCCCATTACAGTACATTTCTGCAAGGTAATGAGACTGATTCCAGAAAACGTATTAATGCGAAACATTCTTTGCCTCTTACCTGGCACTTTGCGGTCAGTTGGTGGGTAGGTTCCGGCTTCATCTTGCATGGGGCCTTTTCAGCGTGTCTGATAGAGGGATTTGAACTGGGGTCCGTCAGCGCAGTTGTCCAATTCTCTACCCATTAGTCCCCGGCGTATACATGGCACAAGAAGGCAGTCGGGCAGGCATTGTGTCAAGGACGGCGCACCACAGCTGTCCGTGACGCAATGCATGAACAGCTGTGCACTTAACAAGCGATGTGCACTTTGTAAAGGCTCTTTAAACATTAACCGTCAACTTAACACTTCACTCAAACCCACCACCTCTTGATGTGATGAGTTTTCACACCGGTGAAGAACTGGTTAAGAAAAAAAAAACCTTGCCTTTTGCGTGTGTTGTGTGCAGTGTGAGCAGCTGGTGGTGCAGGCGGCGCATGCGGCCTTATGCCTGCCTTGGTCCCGAGTACCCGCTGCAGCCCAGTGCTGGGACCAGAGGGCCGCTGCGCAGAGCAGCCTGGTGAATGCCCTGGCACGACCCTTACTGCAGAACCAGCCACCAGGTACAAACACTGCAGGGCACTCTCGGAGTTGTGACCAGGGCAAAGTCTTCTGTATGCCGTATTTTCTGGACTGTAGTCCGCACCATAGTCCGTAATAAGAACAGACCTGGGAAAGTGAGCTGCCTTCAGGTCTCGGGTGGGTAGGGTCCGCAGACAACAGTGCAGAAAATACGGTACATTATCAAAATGGTGGGAATTTAGGGCTTGTTGGTAACATGATCTTCCTATCGAGTAGCTTAAGGTGAACACAGACACCAGAAGGACGTACGACAACGCAAGGTGCTATTAAAACACAAGCGCCTTGTGTTTTCGTATGTCCTTGCTGTGCTGGGGTTCGCCCTGCACTACTCAATACGAAGTACATTGTTAAAGCTTGTGCTAGCTGAAGTAGGCTGATTACAGTGGTTGTTTATGCGCCTCATTACCTTCCATGTCTGAGTATCGGAATATATTTTTTTCATTTGTGATGTCACGAGCCGTGTGCAGAAGCAAGGTTGTGTAGGTGCTCGTGTGCGCTCACAGCATTCTAGCATGGCATGCAAAGAGCTTTAATCTGGAAGGTCTGTATGAATAAACATACGGCTGTTGAAGTGGTTCTCCCTGCAGCAGCAAACGCTAGAGTCAACTGAATGGAAGATGCAATGCGTTGCAAGCCTTTGTAGGCTAGTCACAATGATTCCGCACTGTGAAAAAGACACTAAAGGCCAGCTCTAAAGCCTTGGTGTGCGGAGTGAGAACTGGAGCAAAAACTAAATAGATGTGCGGGATGTGCATATGTCCATAAGTGTTCATATGCTTAGCCTTTGTGGAATTAATGTCTTCTCTGGTGAAAGACATCAGCAGTTATTCGTATGGTGGGCAGGTACTTCATAGACTGTGCCACAGCGAATTAAAGAGACACCGAAGAGAAATGCTAAGGCAGTTTAGACTGGTGAAGCATTCTTTTGAAAACTCAATTTTCATTTATTTCGCGGTGAGAGAAGAAAATGAAGGTCAAAGTTCAGTTTTTAAAGTTTCGCGGCAAAACCACAGCGTTGGTACGTCAGTGTGTTGTCACGGACCTAAAGTATTTTTTCCTATTTGCACTACTGTCATTAGGTAAATGTTGTCGAACTTTGCGAAGTTCAATCTCTGGCTATCTTAGAATACGATGTAGTCCATCTTTATCGACAGAAATTTAACTAGGCGCGAGCAGGCATCGTCAAAACCTCTGACATCACTGTGAGCTGGTGTGGGAACTTTAACATAGAGTCGCCACCTGTCTCTCGTATTTTGCGTCTTTTCTCATGACAAGAGGGGTGTGGTTATTATTGTAGAAGGGTAATTTACAACACAGCTTAAATAAATGTTATCTTTAGTATCCCTTTAAAGTGCGCAAGTGGTTCTGTCTGGTTCTGGCACTGCAAAGTGACGACAAATGCCCCTCACCTCGACTCTGCCGAGGAGAGGGCAGCAATGCCATACGCGGAGTTAGCCTCTGCTCTTTCAGTCATGCTCCTCGGAGACTTCATGCCCCGTGATAAATGGTTGCTCGAAGAAAAAACCTCCTTTGCAGTTGCTCTCAGTAAGAACTGAGAGTGCCTAATCTCCTAACACATGGCTGATGAATCACTGAGCAGCATCGTTTAACCGCTCAACTGCAGACCACTAGGTAACTCGTCAGCACAACGAGCGTACTCTGGTGCCGTTACGTTGGTGGGAACTTCCCGCAATTTCTTGCATCGTGTGTGTGTGTGTGTGCAGTTTGTTGTAATGTTGACAAATACGTAGTGCACAATGACTTTTGCTAATCTTTTTTCGACAAGAGCAGTAAAACATGCAATAGGCCTTCCTGGTATCATACTTTTTTAGAAAGGAAATTGCCGCAAAATATTTAGATCTAAAAAGAATTCCCCACTTTTAAAAATGTTTTCGAAATTTGTCATGGCAATTAAGGGTTTAAAAGATGTGACGTCTTTAGCTGAGGGTCGGTTGGAGTTGAGGAAGCAGCTAGAGTTCTACACACGTGTGAACACGAAGGTTAAAAGTGTAGCACAAAGCGTCTGCCTTTTGAACTTTGCGAAGTTCAGTCTCTGGCAAGGTTCTTCCCTTGGGTCCCGTCTTGAAGCTCTGCATTTTCTGTGATAATGAATAGACTAGCCCGTCAGTCAATCCTTGCGTCCTCCTCTAGTTTTTTACCATGCTCATTTTTTTCATTGCCCCACAGGGGAGGCAGTGGAGCGTAGCCTGAGGTTGCTGCGAGCCCTGGTGGAAGTGCTGGAAGGTGCGGGAAGTCGATCGAAGCAGGTTGCGAGCACAGGTTTGGCTCCGGTGTGGCCCTTGCTTCTGGAGCGCCTGCCACCCACCCTGCACAGTACGTGTCCATCCTTGGCAGGACGGCCTTCTGGCATGCTGCATAGTTGAGTTTGATGTCATGGTGCCTGCAGGATAACTAGCATGTTTAACGTACTCTGCCTGGAACTATAAAGCTCGAGGCAGTTCCATGGCCTTATGTCCTTGGTAATATAGCACCAGTATCCAGACCCGCCATGGTGGCTTAGCGGCTACGGTATTGCGCTGCTAAACATGAGGTCGCAGGATTGAATGCGGCTGCCGCATTTTGGTGGGAGTGAAATGCAAAAATGCCTGTGTCCGTGCATTGGGGTACGTTAAAGGTCCTCAGGTGGTCAAAATTAATCCAAAGTCCCCCACTAAGGAGTGCCTCATAATCAAATCATGGTTTTGGCACATAAGACCCCAGAATTCATTCACCAGTACCCAGGAAAACGGAATGCCGCTTCCTCGAACTTCGTTTTTACATCCTGCCATTCGGGAATGGTTCGGGAAAGGACACAGGATGGAAGAGTAGGATTGGACACAGGCATAACTTCTGTTATGTACTGCCTGTTGCAGTCTCTTATATAATTGAGTACAGTAGACTCTCGTTCATACGTATTTAAAAAAAAAAAAAAAGTGAGAAACCTTACTAACCAGAAAAGCATACGATTCGAAGTCACTAAAAAACTCAGAGCCCTTCCCCTGTCGGGCAAATGGGGGTAATCGAAACATCTGGCAAGACAACACTGTCGCAGGGGTTTTGCTTCATTTGCCCTTAACTCAGGGTCGGCAGCTCTTCGCTGACGTTTGGCCTCAACATCGCGCTCCTGCAACTCGGGGTCCGCGGCTCTTCTCTGACGTTTCGCCTGGACTTCGGAAGCCCTCACGCTAGAATCGGACGACAAGCTTCGCTTACTCCCATTTTCTCGACAGGGGGAAGGGGCTGGTGATTTTGTCTCTTTGGGTCCCACGTGTGACAAGGGTAGTTCAAGGGCACGTTACAGGTCCCCGAGCCCACAGGGGTATGTGCCATTCAGCTTGGACCCTTTCTGCACTATCGCCAGGATCGGCCCACTTTTCAGCGTGACACCACCACCACCGTCGAAACTTGTGAGCCTATAAAGCTTCGCTTAAAAGATTTGGCAAACTCAGTTGCAGCTGACATCTATGTAATGCGAAGCATCGGGTGAATCGTTGCCGATGTGCCCCAAGCCGATGTGTCTCGAGCGGCCCGAGACACATGTTTTCGCTTTTGCGGCTTCGGCAAAGTTACGATTGTGCTCCTCGAATTCTGCCTGGGACAGCAGCTTTTATGGGCGGGCCATCTTGGCCGGAAGCTTTGATGTGCCCACTCAGCAAGAATTGGTGCAAGGCACTGGTCAACCTGGTGGGGCAGCGAGAATTGTGGCGTGACAAGTGCTTTGACAGTGCTTTGTCATTTTTCTATCGTGTAGTGTTTTAAGCCAACAATAAGAAACCGAAACGAAATCAAGGTGGCACGCAACAGCAGAATACAATGGCGCCAGAGCGAAACATGACTTTCGGTTAGCGCCGCCGGCAGCAGGGAACGGCGGCATGTTTGGTTTATCGCCTATATTAAAAGCTTGTGGCACGCTTCCAGCGGCACTAGGCCATACACATTGTGAAACAGATAGGTGAACATGCTTATTGCAATAGGGTTGGCGGTACCTACCAGAGTGGTGTAGTGGCCTTGGCATTGCTCTGCTAAGTCCGAGGGCATGAGATCGATTCCCGGCCACGGCGGCCGTATTTCAATGGGTGACAAAATACAAAACGCCCATGAACCGTGCATTGGGTGCACATTAAAGAACCCCAGGTGATCAAAATTGAGCCATTTTCGGTGCTTGTAAATCCTGCACCGAGATTAACATTCTGTTACGGTCTTGCACGTGATGACATTGATGAACATATTTCTGCTATGTATATGTGTTGTTGAAGCCTTTGCCTTGGCGTATTTTCATTTCTGTCTCAATATGTTACTATAGAAATATGTACACCCACCTGCAATGGCCTTGTGTTCAAGACCACAGTATTCATAAATAAATAAATAAATAAATAAATAAATAAATAAATAAATAAATAAATAAATAAAAAAGGAGTCTCCCATGATGGCATGCCTCGTAATCATATCGTGGTTTTGGCACATAAAACGCCAGAATTAAATTTTTAATAGGGTTGGCGGCAATAGGTATGAATGCAACGTGTAACGACCCGCTAGGGGATTTGTTGGTACCGAAAGAGGAAACTTAGTGCATGTACTGCAGGGAAGTATCCGTGGTGGGCACCTACTGTTCTCGATAGTGCGATAGTGCGTGCGTCGCACCTTTTCTTGTTCATATGGGATCTAGGGGCCAGAAAACGTTGGTGCTAAAAGATCGTATTTTCTGGGGACGTATTAACTCGTAAAAAAAAGAAGCATAATTGTATTGGATCACTTTTTGTATTCTCTATCACGAACGTTGACACTGGGAAATTGTGCGAAATTGGATCGTATCAACGAAGTTCTACTGTATATAAGCAAATGGAGGGAACTTGCAGCTACAGTTGGCTGTAGTCTATGTATTTCATCAGTTGCACTTCATGGATGAACCAAAGAAGCAAATAATATTGCCCTGTGGTGTCACATGTGTCTTTCAGAGTGGATGCGTGCCTTTTAATTGCAAGACTTAAGAAACAGGACAGCGGTGTCGGTTAAGAGAGCAGATGGGGGCATCCAATATTCTAGTTGAGATTAGAAGGGAAAAAAATGGAACTGGGCAGGTCATGTAATGCGTAGGGCAGATAACGGGTGGCTTGCTATAGTGTGTCATTATTATTATAATTTGGTGTGAAAGCGCACATACACTTGAAACAGAAGAAAGGGAAGACAAGGAGCAGGCTGTCAACTAGGGGGGCACAACGCCTGCCTACTCTTCATGAGAGGCTGCACATTCTGCAGGAGGTGGGGAGGACCCGGTGTTAGGCTTGCTGGCATGCCTGGTGCGGGTGATGGCCGCGCAGCTCGGGGCGAGCCGGGTGGGTCCCCTGCTGACCGCCCTGGAGCAGCGGGTGTCCCAAGAGTCTGAGGAGGCAAAGGCCGCTAGTGGACTGGAGTGGCTGTTGGCGCTCTTGCTGCCCCTGGTTCGGGAACCGAGCCTGGGGGAGTTCCTGCCCGCCGTTCTGAGGCTATGCCTGGACCAGGTCCAGCCACGACTTGCTCAGGTTTGCATCGGACGGAAATCCTATTACAGTGTACTCTCTTTAAACGGAACCTCAAGGGACCAGGGAAATTGGTTCCATTTATCAGGAGCTTCGTTTACTGAAAGACAACACTGAAGGGTTGTATGAATACAAAACCAACCAACCAACCATGAGAATGGTGTTCCGTTAAGCAATTTCCATTTATCGAGATTCCACTGCATACCTTAGTTGTGGCATTGTGATTGTGACCACACAATGTTTGGTGTAATGCTCAACATCTGAGCAAGAGAACAAGAATTCATGATTGGCAGTCAGCCTCTAGAATCTGTGCATGAGTATGTTTATCTAGGTCAGTTATTCACAGGCGCTCAGATCCTGAGAGGGAAACTTGGAGAAGAATAAAAATGGGTTGGAGCATATGTGGCAGGCATTATCAAATCATGGCCAGCAGCTTACCGTTATCCTTAAAAAGACATGCACACAATCATTGCATTCTACCAGTACTAACATATTATGGGGCAGAAACTCTAAGGTTAACAAAGAAACTTGAGAAAAAGATAAGGACCGTGCAACGAGCGATGGAATGAAAAACGTTAGACGCAACGTTAAGAGACTGGAAGACAGTGGTGTGGATTAAAGAGCAAATGAGTGTAGCCAATATTCTGGTTGGCATTAAGAGAAAAAAATGGGGCTGGGCAGGCCATGTAATGCGAAGGACAGATAACCTGTGGACCTTTAGAGTTACAGAACGGGTGCCAAGAGGGGAGAAGTGCAGTCGAGGACAGCAGAGAATCACGTAGTGTGATGAAATTATGAAACTTGCAGGTATAACTTAGAATGAGCTAGCGCAAGATATGGGTAAGTGCAGATCGCTGGGATTGGCCTTCATCCTACAGTGGACATAAAAAATAGGCTGCCGCCACCGCCATTGATGATGATGATTGTGACCACAAGTGTAATGCAGTAGCTGACTTCTCTAGGTCTCGAAATCTTTTTTAAAGTAAAGATTGTACAGTTGTAATAAAACCTGATTGTCTTATGCATGACAACTAAAATTGTAATTTATTTTATAGTCATAACAAAAATAATAAAACAGCTTGCACAAGCACAAGTGCTTTTGCACACAGCCAGGCAGTACAACTAAGCAGTACTTACAAGAGCTTGGAAACATGGAAATACATGCACAAGTATCCCTAAGCTAGGTGGACATGTAGAGTTAGTATCTATTTTTTTTATATATATATAGCTTTCGGGGGAAGTCACTAGCTTTAAAGTCCCAGCCAGCACGTCCAGCCTGGCAAGAACATTATTTGCCTTTCATTCAAGCCGCAATGTCAATGAAGCTGTCCCATGATCTGGCTCTTAAAACTGATCTCCCATAAACTGTATAGTTGGTGTAGTTGATATAGCTATTAAGTCACTCTGTCAGCCATCTCTGTTGAGCTCGCTTGAAGTTTCACTTATTCGCACATCTATCCACTCCCTATCACTCACTCACTCACACATCTATGCACTCATCACTCATTTATATGTCAATTCACTACACTTTATTTATTCTGTCCACTCACTCGTCCAGATGTTCCCTGCCCGTCAAACTGGCAATGCGCAGCACCTACCTTTACTCTTCTCATTCTACCCTTTCTCTTTTTCCTCCATTTCCTTCCCCAAACACCATGGTTGAGGTGTCCATCATTGTGTGAGACAGTTACTGCAGTTTTCCTCTCTTTATAGCCACATCTCCTCATTCTCGTCTGTCTACTTATGTCCTATCCCTCCCTCACTCACATCCCTCACTCACCCACCCTACTACCCATTCGCTATCCCTCATCCACCCACTCATCTACTACACCCTGTCCATCCCTCATTCACATATGCACCCACTCACTATTCCTCATTCATTCAGGCGTCTACCGACTCACTCACTCATCTACCATTCTTCTCTCATCTATCTACCCACCCACAATTCTTCACTCACCTATCTACCCACTCTCTATCCATGACTTATTCACCCATCCAGCCATTCAATATCCTTCACTCACCCATCTACCCACTCACAATTCCTCACTCACTAGCCCTGACTTATTCCCCCATCCACCCATTCACTATCCCTCACTCACCCATCTATCCACTCTCAATTCCTCAGTCACCTATCTAGCCACTCACCATCCCTGACTTATTCCCCGATCCACCCATTCACTATCCCTCACTCACCTATCTACCCACTCGCAATTCTTCATTCACCTATCTACCCACTCTCTATCCCTCACTTATTCACCGATCCACTATCGCTAATTCGCTCCACCACCTACACACTCGCTATCCCTCCCTCATTCACCCACCTACTGACTTACTATCTTCTCTCTCACTCACCCACTCGCTACTTTGAGTTCACTGCTATTAAATGTGTATTTCCCATCACTCAGTGCCCTGCCCTGGTGCCCGTGCTGGGCCCACCCCTGTTCGAGCTGCTGGAGCAGTGCCTGGTGTGCCACTGGCGCCGATTCTTTCCCGGCGGTGTGGCGGCCCCCGAGGATTTGCACAATGGGCCCGAGTTTGGCCGGCTGCTATCCGCCTATGGCTGGTCCCTGCGGATGGGCGAACCAGGCCTCATGCGCCAGAACCTGCTGGCCCTGTCGGCACTCAACCGCCGGTGTCGGCTCTTCCACAAGGTCAGCCTGGGGGCATTTTTCCAAGAGAGCAGAATGCCAGTGTGGTGTGCCTTGTCATAGCAGCTGTGCAGAAGATAAAACTTCTAATAAGGAATGCGTCTCATTTCAACTCTTATGCTTCCTTACAAGCCCTTAATGCATACTTGACTTAAAGCGCGAAAAAACGAGGACACAAGAAGGAAGATCAGACAGGACGAGTGTTGGTCTTCCTCTTGTGTCCTTATTTTTTGCACTTTGAGTCGAGTATGAATTCTTACAAGCTCACCCAAATTTCAGTTCTTGTACCCTTAAATGTAATTTGTGGCCGCACCCAACACATGCACCAAGTAAGGCACATTATTGGGTTCAAGCAACCTCGATACACATTAGAAGCAGTGTGCAGAAGTTCCTGCTGGGCCTTAGGAAAGAGGTGTCACCACTTGTGCACTGCAACTTATGACAAAAGTTTTATGAGGAATCTTCGGTGCTCTAGCTACTGTTTTCAATTCGTAAGTAGTAGTGATCACTTATGAGCTGCCAGTATAAATGCCACTATAGTTTTTTTCAGCTTTGATGGAGTTCTGTTGGATGTTTGCAGATGGATAGCAGAGGAAGCACTGGTGTTTCACAGCCATCGTCTTTTCCACGCAGTTGGCCTTCCGGGAATGCCTTCTAGCACAGTTCGTGGAGGTCCTGCTTAACTGCCTAGTGTCGTCGCCCGTGCGCGATCTGCTCAGGGACGAGTTTCAGCAGCTGCTGTTCGAGCTGGCTGCTGTGGATTTCGAGGCCTTCTACGGCCGCCTGCTGCCGGCCCTGATCCCGCCCGAGCCCCTGGCGGGGCTCGCCTGGGAGCGTGACCTTCCT
Source organism: Dermacentor silvarum (assembly GCF_013339745.2). Classification (NCBI taxonomy): domain Eukaryota; kingdom Metazoa; phylum Arthropoda; class Arachnida; order Ixodida; family Ixodidae; genus Dermacentor; species Dermacentor silvarum. The sequence continues at coordinate 27,889,661 of NC_051158.1, read as the reverse complement.
TCTTTCGCTCGACAAATGGAACGCCTCATCGGCGACCTGCGGCGGGCTGCTGGCTGATAAAGGGTGGGTTCAGCAAGGCTTAACCCACTTGTAACCTGCTTATACCAACCCTGCATGTAACGAACTATCGGGTTTGAGGACCAGGTTTGAGTTGCAGTAGAATCAATTATACCCCCTCAGTAAGATGGGCAAATTTAGTGACACTTCGAGCGAGTGCACTTCCCCGTTGGTATCACTTGCAGGCTGTCAGACGGAAAGGTTTAATGAGACTTGCTGGGGAGTGTCACTTGTCAACGAGTTTGTTCGAAGAACGCACTTCGCTGCGTTGAAGTGTGTAGCCTTGATAGCAATGCTTCAAGAATAAGTAAATAAATTCTCACAGCAGAGTTGGCACTAATTCTAAGACTACTTTTTCGTGATTTCAAATGCATTGAGCGTCTCTGTGACATCAGTGAAGCCAAAAAAAAAAAAAGCTTGAAACGTTAATTTCTGGCGGATTCCGCCATTTTGACCCTGTGGATTTCGGATAAGTTCCTTGCTTGTATTGGTTCAAAACAAATAGACGTGTTAATGGGATTGCAGTATTTCTATTTTTGATGGTGGAGGCTTCTGTACATAAGTATTTCTTTCGTAATGAAACAGTAACCATGTATAAAACTCAAAATTTCGAGAATCGTATCAACCCTATGGCTTCGAAGATCGTCATTGTCATCAATCCTGAATGACACTTCGTTTTGCCGGTAAGCACAACGCTGCCAAAGTGACACTCAGCGAGGCGAGGTGCACTCGCTCAAAGTGTCACTAAATTTGCTCGTCTGGCTGGGGTATTACACTGCAGTAGGCCCGGATATAATGAATTAGTACTGACATAACAACTGCTTTGTTAAAAACTAATACATGTGCTATTAGTGGGTTCGATTACATCAAGGTTTATTGGTACATCGTAACAGCAGATTTTCGTCCTAATGGCAGATTTTTGCCAGAACAGTGACTAGAAACACAGTTGAGAGATGGGAGTACACACTCACTTTTGTGCATTGTTTGTGATCCACCTTCTGCTTACGAGCGCGTGGTTGTTTTAGTCTCTCACTCCCACATCGTAGAATTTCACCGTCTGTCCTTTTCGTTTTCTTGAGACCACAAGATTTTGTGCACTAAACTGGGGGAGAGGGTTTACATAAGGCATGAAGGGGCAAAGTTTGAAACAAGAATGCCAGAACCCTTTCTCTTTTAACGGGAACACATCGCCGATCGGTGCTGCTATTCAACCTGGGAGAGCTCTTTGCCATGCGCGTTGTAGCTGATACTGAGCGCGATAGTACATTCGTTATATTTAGTTATTTGTTTGACACACACATACTGCTAGCCTCAGTGTCAAGGCTGTTGCAGGATATGGGAAAATATACCATGGTGTGCCAGCTAACGTTAGCCAAGCTGTTCAACGGAAAAAAAGAAAAAGGTCACAAAAACTTGGTTCAAGATACAGTCATAAGACTTGCAGTGTTTGGTCATCAGAACTTTGACGACCAAACATCGTAGGTCTTAAAATCGTATCTTGCGCCATGTCTTTTAAATATATTTTTTTTTTCATTGAAGAGCTTGGCTAACGTTAGCTGGGACACCCTATATTTAAAAGCATGATATGAGTGGCAAACAGCTATACACATGTACAGTCGAGTGCAAAATTTTAGAGACCACGGGAGCGGTGACTTAACTGCATTGCTGCGCCTTCTGACGGCTGCGCACCTTAGTTCGAGAGCGCATACTGCGCACACGCATCCTTTTTTACCTGCCAGCCTGCTCGTTCGGTCGCTTCAACCGGGCACGCACCGGAACGCGGGCGAGAGCGCAAGGTGCCACTTCTGCAGTCGCCGTGGAATCGCCCGAGTGATGATATCGTCATATCGTGACGAAAACACTTCATTTGTACTGACAGCGCTGGGAGCACACCACCCTCTGCACCTTGCTTCTACACGTTCCGCGGCACAGAACACATGCTTTGCGTCACTTTTTTGAAATCGAATTATGTGATAAGGTCAGGAAGCAGCGATGTCTTTTGCGCTCTACGATTCCACGGCGACTGCAGAAGTGGCACCTTGCATTCTCTCCTGCGTTCTGGAGAGTTGAAGCGACCAAACGCAGTTGTGCAGAGTTGCGCAGTTGAAGCGACCAAACAAGCAGGCTGGCAGATAAAAAGAGACGCGCGTACGTAGTACGCGCTCTCGAACTTAGGTGTGCAGCCGTCAGAAGGCGCAGCGATGCAGTTTAGTCGCCGCTCCCGTGGTCTCTAAAATTTTGCACTCGACTGTACACCTACGAACTGCAGTAAGGAACTGTAACTAACAACATGGTACAGTCAATCCCAGATATATCAAACTCGGATATATCGAATTATTGTCTGTATCGAATAGTTGTAAAAAATTCCCTTGAAAATCTCATGCTAAATATACCAATGTACTATGCATACATCGAACGCTGCGCCATTCCACACCCCTGCAAGTACGCTTCTCCTAATGAATTTGCGATAACTTCTCATCTCAGCGTAAATATGTAATGCCGACAAATGTTAAAACAGCACTGCTTTAGCAGTTGCTGTCAAACACAATATTGAATCTAAAGGGCAGTACATGCCATGGAGGAAAAATGAGCAGTATGCTCCCATTTAGCTCGGTGCGCATATGCAAACTGCGGCGGTTCGTTATCAGCAAGAGCAGATCGTTACTCTGCTTCAAGGATGCGAAAGGCCTTCCAGTCTGATATGCGTTCCACAAGAAAGCGTGGATGATACTCAATGTCCTCACTGAGTGGCGCCGCACATGGGATGCCGAACTGGAGATAATGCACGGCCAGGTTTGTCTTCTTGTAGACAAAGGCTTTTCGCAGATGGCATTTTAGGATTCCGTAAGTGGCCAAAATGAATCCAACCCCAACCTCCACTTGGACAGATCTTTAGATTAATTTGAATTTACCAAAACCATCGCATGCCACAGCGGCACTTTGCTGAAAGAGGCATTGTGGCAACGGCGCACAAGACTCATCGCTGTGTGATTCGTGGGCCCAGGCTGAATGCATTTCATTCGTGCACGCACAGTTACATGTCGGTGCATTCTGAAAAGCTGAATGGCTCTTTCGAAACAATACAGCGTGTGTTTAGTGTCGGCATTCACCAACGCAGAGGCTGGAGGGGAAGGGCCGAGAATGAAGGGAGTACATACCGGCTGCGAGGCGTCGTTGTGCTGAGTGGCACGCAAGAGACTCGCAGACTTTTTAGGACGGGTCGAGAAGCAAGGACAACTGGTCCCAACAGAAAGTCGGTTCCGAAACCCGTCAGAACAGTCCTCCTGGCTTGTTGCCCACTTACGACGATCGGCCGTTTAAATGGCACGTATTGTGTAACCAGCGCCTCCTCTATTTTTTCAATGCCAGTGCAATCACTCGCCCCGCAATGGGAACCGATGGTGCGCCTTAGTTCAGTGAGTTGCCGCGATGTGACGCTACCCAGAGGGTACGACTGCTTGCATCACGCATGCGTCTGAGCGCGCGCCGCTGCAGTCCTGGAGGAGATGCAGTAGATGCTTCACGCATCTGTCAGGATTACTTCCTCCGACTTCCGTCGTGAGGCGCCACCCAGAGGGTACTCTCCCCCGCGACCGAAAGGCGGGCGCGAACGCCAACCGACGAGGGAGAGTAGGAAAGGGCAATTGGAGAGGGGGGTGAACGGTTGGATCGGCCGCATCTGGCTGGCATTAAAAAAATGGAAGAGGCGCTGGTTTAACAGACATGCGGCCGGGCACGTTGACACACAATTCGCTGTACAAGTGCGCTGATGGCAGCATGGCACGTATCCATACAGGCTAGTATGCTTCTGCAGTGTGTCTATTTTTACCTTTTCTTGAATAAAAATGTGCAACACACACTTCGACGCGTGCGAGACACACCGTGGTCTTGTGTCTGGGCGACGCGGGCTTTTAGGGTTAGCGTTGGAAAGACCATTCTGCAGCGCCAACTTTTGCGCCAAAATAAGCCAACTTTTGTGCAGTCAACATGGTCTTGGAGAAGCAAGTTGGCAAGTTCTGGATTTTAACGATCTTAGGAAACTGTCAGAGATGTGCGGAGATCTCAGATAAGCTTCATATACATAGTGATATTTTATCTTTTGAATTATCGATATATCGAATTATTTCGCAATTCCCTCAGAGTTCGATATATCCGGGATCGACTGTATATCCGGTATATGCTTTAAGCATATATATTGGTTGCATTCAGTAATTGGCAAGAAACACATTTACTCCGTTACAACCGTCTTTATTATATTGAGGTCTGGCTGTTATAAATAACAAAATTTCTCTAATTAACCCTTAATTATTCATTTTAGGAGGCATGTTGTGATAGCACAATTGAAGTCAGCCCGTGCTCAAAGCATAATAAGTTGCTAAAAACTTTATGCCTAACACTAGTTGCAGGAAATGCACGCCCAAAGTGTACCACGGAATCCATTGCTGTTCCGGTTAATATGTTTGCACACTGTGGAAAAATGCAATACAAAGAGCTGTTAACCCAACCTAACGCTGCTCATTGAACAGTGTTAAGTTAGGTTAACAGTTTTCTGTGATGTGTTCTAATTAATTAACACTGCTAAATGTGCAACATTAACTACCGCATGAAGTGGTTGCTGCCATACTTCTTGCTTCTTAAGCAAGAGCTGTGCTGCTTGCTTCGCAGGTGGAGCGTTCAGTGGTCGAGTGACTTCCCACGTCGACGGCTCCGACACCAATGGAGTCAGTCCAGGCAACTGACCGAGTGATCACGGCACTTCGATGTCATCTGCGACCAAATCAGGCACAGCGGTGCACCTGCGGTGCTTCTCAGCCAGTGCGAAGTGTCTTGTGAAGATCAGCTTTGCATTGCTGGCACTTTCCTGATCAGCCCCCAAATTTCGGCGATCCCATGTGTAAATCTGACATTGTGTACTGCAAAGTATGCCAGTGAGTTCACTGCCACGTGAATGAAGAACTTCTATATATCTGGAGTACAGGTGAACAATACCAGTGACACAGTTTTAAGAACCCGAGTGTACCTCGCCTGCCGCGCAATGTATTATGTGCCTTGTGGTTAGAAAATTCATTGTGGCGTGTTTCGTTATGAGTCGTTCAAGTTGGTTTGCAGAGCTCGTTCTTGTCCTACAGTTTGTATTTGCTGAAGAACATGGTTACTGCCTGTGTCGTTGATCTTGTTTCTCAGCCATTGTGTTACTTGATTATTATTATAATTATTATTATTGTTTAGTGGTAAACTTGTTGATTTGAGATTTCAAGACCTGCTGCACGTGTTCAAAAGCAAAAGTGACAACTGCATTCATGGAACATTTGTATCTTGAGCGGCAGTAAGAGTGTTTACTTCGCGCACGTGTGGTCGTGCCGAAGATTTGCCATTGTGCCAACCTTTCTATGTCAGCGAAACTTGAAGTTATTGCAAGTTCTTCGAAGGGCATATCATATCGTGTATTGCAAGTATATATGATATATCATATTATATACAGTTAAACCTCTATATAACAAAGGATATAATTTTTTATAACTTCCTGTCGATAGAACACCATGTATTTAGAGCCTCAATATAACAGAGTGTGTTTATACATTATTTCAATATAACGAAAATTTACTGCTGCCGCAAAGGAATACCGAGACAATAAATGAACACTTTCGCTAACGAAGATGGTCAAATGGTTGAATTATAAGCGGCTGTCTGCGAACGCGCCTCTCAAATGGCGCGCCAAGCAACCAAGATCGACCGCCGAAACGGAGCAGCCTCATGTTCCGTATAAAGTCCAAGCGTGATAACATCATATCGCATCCCACGCGCCGTATGCTGTATGTACGAAGTGAAAGCGTGCGAGTATGAGCCGAGAAGGATGGTGGCTTGATGCTCATCAAGCCACCATCCTTCTCGGCTCTAACTCGCACTGTCTTCCAGCACGAGCATACCGGCTCATACAGTCTTCCCGCGCAAGCAAGGGGAAAAGAGCCTGTCAGCGTGGCTGAGCGCATACGTAGCCCTCGCACCCTGCTTTTAGAGATAACCTGCTGCGTGTGCAAAGAGTGGGCGTGTCAAGGTGGCGTGGCATCGTGTGCGCTGTCTTCCTGCATGTTTGATACTGGAGGTTGCGTAATCTTGAGTTTCGGAGACGCATTTAAAGCCAGACACTATCACTTTTCGTGATAGCGTCTGGTGATAGCGTCTGGACGACGCTATCGCTTTTCATCCCACTCAAGGCAAAGCTATCAACCGCAGAGGCGGAATGGATGCGAAACCATGGCTGGCTTTGCTTTGTATCGCCGATGTGAAGATATCGTCGACACAGCATGAAACCGTGTCTTTCGTAGCCGGCTCTCAAATTAAACAAAATGAATTTGTTTCTCATTAAAATTTGCTTTTTTTTTATTGCCCATTAATCCCCCTTCCATGTAAGAAAAATCCATCGGCAACTGTACTTATTTGCATAAAAGGTTGAATTTCAATATAAAGAAATTTTGGTATAAAGAAGCAAATTGCCAATTTTACCAACTTTGTTATGTCGCGGTTTAACTGTACCAGCTACATTTTATCAGCATGTGGAAATGCTAGCTTAACCATATTTCTCCATCAGCAGCCCGACTTGTGTTTTTTTTTTTTCATTATGCTGCAAATGGTCGAATGCAAGTTGATTGGCGCTGTGCACACTGTTGTGATTTGAAACGAAATTGTTTGAGGTGCCCACAAAACTTCGGAAAGTTCTTGCGACTATACTGCATTCCGATTACTGTATGGATTCGTTTAGCATCTGCATCTCTTTTATCGAGATATGAACTGATAAAGTGTCAATTTCTTCTCTCTCTGTTTTATTACAACAATTTTATAAATAATTGGCTTCCTTGTTTTCAAGCAATTATACCACCGCACAACCATGTATATGTTAAGAAGCATAACTTTGTTGGCCACAAAATGCACCAACTATGCTATGCTCAACATAACTTTTTAACATTGACAGCTTAATGAGTTTGCGCTTTTGACTGTTCAGTCTCTGATGTCTGTGTCCTAATTTTTGTGCTGTTCTTCAACCATGAATTCAACATGGACTGACCTGGGTTTTTATTAATTGCTTTTTGTTTTCCCCACGAGAGGATGGCTTTAACTTGCTAAAGTAAAAGTGTGGCTCTGGCTTGTCTTTAAAGTCAGAAGTGTGGATTACGCACAGTTCTTTACATTATTTTGAGTCAAAGGCTCTTGCATTTATGAAGTGTGCGAATGCCTGTGTGTGCACGTGCATGTTTGAGGCATCCTAAATGTGTCATGTTCAACAAGATACATCAGCGAGCTTCTGTAGAAACATTGAAATTTAATTTGTGAATTGCACGCACACATACCAAATGATCTGTGAAGTGCTATGTGTTCTATCATAAATGTGAAGTTGGGCTGCATAGGTGTGACAAGACACAAACGAAGAAACGCGATCGTACACACAGGTTCATGCAGTGCAACTTCACATTCACGATCAATAGTGAAATAGACTCCACACAACCTTTCACTGTGCGTACGTGTTTGTCATGACAGTAGCATTTGCACAAGCTTAGGGAATCGGCCATAGTTGTCAGGAAAGCTAGCCAACTGCCCGTGAGAGCCAGAACGGAAATTTCTAGGAAATCAGTGGACCAGCAGTGGGCTACTTTCAAAAATTTCTTCTCTGCTAATTGCGTATCAGTACCAGTTATTCAGTAATGTTTTTGGCAAGGGTTCGCTAGGGTCTTTGTGAACTTTATGTGTCCAGAATTGCAGTGCCTGTATTCTGCAGGCTCACTGTACTACATGGACATACTACTGTTAACGTGTTCCTGCGTAGATTAGATCTGAAGCTGCGCTGCCTGTGTAGACATCTTGTGGAGAACTGCTGAACCAAAATTTTCTATACCAAATGTGCTGAGTTGAATTGTTGCAGCGCTGTCGTTACAACACCGAGTTTTAGTCATACACTGCCAATGGAGAGACATCTTGTGGACATGCGTTAGACCATGGCCTTCGAGATTTGCGCGCAGATTTTCCAACCGGCATTCGGAGGCCATGGCTAAACCAAATTGTCGCAGGACTCCTGTTTCAATGCAGTTTCTGTCGTGATGTATTACGGTGCAGAAAAGTGCCTTGCAATTAGCAGACATTTCTGCACGTTTGAATGCAGTAGCTGCAAGGCAATTGATTATCATGCTATTTTTACAGCTGAAATGGGTATGTTTCGGGGGTTTATTCGCCAGTCATACGGGCCACTTTCACTCGGAATCAAGCCCAATTGGGATTTGATTTCTCGGTCACAATTGGCTCCTTGTGCAAGCTGCAGAAGGGAGCCAATCGCAATGGAATTCGATTCTGATCGTGTTCGATCGCGATTGAAAGTTCCTGTGTGACACCTGTATTAGACTCTCTCATTGACAGATGTAGCTTAGTGGGAAATCTACATAAGTGACTATGTCATCTTTATAGACGCTTTTTCATCATGGGGATTGAGCAGGCCTGAGTTGGGCATTGTAAAGTGTCCTGTCCTGTCCTGTCCTGTTGCATTTTGGTTATGCAACTGCTCCACAAGATGTCACTAGTGGCATTGTGCTTTCTAATACGTGGAGTTCAAGCCAAGGCAATCCAGGCTTTTACTGGTGTCTGTGTGCTGAGCACATTTGAGCCGCTTGTTTCTCAGCAACCGCAAATTGCACAGCAGTAGTGATGATGTTGGCGCTGTTGAGCAAAATGTTTCTGCTGTTTCAGTGAAATAATATTTGTCTGTTGATGTACAAATATTTTATAAGCACTGCGTTTGTGATAAGCAATTTGCATTGTTGATTTCATTCACAGCTACATAAACGGTTTTAAAGTTTAGAGTGGTGGCCATTCAGTTGTACGTGCTGTATTCCTGCAGCCATACAACCAAGCCGGCTTCAAGAGTTTTTATCTGTTCCTTTGTTATGTTCGTTGATGTCATACGAGCCACTTCCTTAGGATCTTAAACTGCTGAATGTATATCATCTTTGAACTAGTCCTATCAATTTTTTCTGCTGCATAGGTTGTGTTGTCTTTTTCTTTCTTTATCCATGCCAAACTGCATAACTAATTAGCACATCTTGAGAGTATACTGCTTTTGTGATAATTTTCATATGAAGGTATGCAAAATGAAAGTGCTGCCTTAAAGTGGTCTCTGGGAATAAAATATGAAATTGAGAAGCTTATCATGATGCTTTTGGGAGTGTGTGTGTCTGCATCTTGTAAAAAAAACAACGAAAAATCCCTTTTTAGATCTATGCCAATCTAAGCAATTGATGCATCAAAGGCAGCAAAGTTGTCTTTAATGTATCGTGAGTTCTCACACAGTGAGATCTCAAGCAAGTAAACAATCATAAGTACGTTCTGACACCTTTCGTTGGAAGTACTTTACTGGCTGTTCTTAGTAATGATTCGTCACTAACGGTGCCCTGATCATACAGCCAGATCGAGGCACTCGCGCAGGCTGCGGTTCTGGACCACGCCGTCAGCTTTCACCGCCGCAGCGACACAAACTCCTAGCTGACCTCCGACGTGGAGCTAGTAAGACGTGAAATGGGAAACAAAATTTATGCATCATTGGCTAAAAGAAAAAAACTTGCAAAGAATTTGGTGACTTTTCGAGTGAGGTGTATGCAAGGTAACTTTTATTTCATAATCATTGACAATTACGCTTCAAAGCAAAAATGTGGGACTCCGACGCAGGTTGCATTGCTGACTTTTCTTTGATTGACATTTGAAACCAAGCATGCTATCACTGCATGAAAACGTTAAAAATATTGTCATTGTTCAATCCGTAAAATATCTGGTTGTCAGGATGTGTTCAGCTTTATTACTTACTCTCCTTTTTGCTGATTTATTTTGCAGGTTTCAATGCTGAATTTAGGCAAATTTTATTTATCTTAGGTCACACTGCATTATGAATCTGTTGACAATGACTTGCTGCAGCTGACAATATATAAAGAGCGCCTTACAGTGAGAAGTCTAGTTTATCATGTTTTCAGTGTCTGATATAATTTTGAAAGCCTGCATAAAGGTGCGATCATATTCCTTCCTGTCATTTCACGTGTACATGCATCAGTTGAAAGGTATTGTTTATGTGCTCCTACTTTGGTGCCTAGGACTGTTCCAAACTGTTTGCATGGATACATAATTGTTTAGCCTAAACAGGTGTGCAGTTGGAATCGGGCGAAACCGTACAGTAAAACATTTCCCTAGTCTTGCAACCACAGTTCGTCAAAAGGGGAGTTTAACATAGGTGGCACACAGTTGAAAAACATGGCATGTTATCAGGAGCTTGTAGCTTGCTGTTATAGTTATGCACATAACGCTGCAAACAACATAAAAGAATTCGTAGGCATTCAAGCAATTAACTGTAAGCAAATGGCAGAAAAGGATAAATGTCAAGGAATAGTTACGTACATGCGGGTCCAGTTACAACTGGAGAGAACTGCGAAGCAGGAAAAAAAGCAATGGCCTGAAAAGGCCATTTGACAGGTTCCTTGCTGATCCCAAGAAAGGTTGAAAACGATCCAAAATAATTGCAACAGCCAGCAAAACATGTTGGATGGAATCGGAGACTTGTGGTGGTGAAATAGCCAAACTGTGCAGCACAATGTTCTGTAGAATAATCTTGCACATAGATGTAATGTCTTGCAATGGTGTATGACTGCTACGATAATGTTGGCCAGTCATTAAAGGCTAATGCTAAGGTTATGACGAGCCTTTGAAAGATATGGCACATACCTACAGTTGGATATGGGCCACGAATCGGGTGGTTGTACACATGGACAACATGCCAAAGAACAAGTGACAATTGGAAATGGTAAAACTGGGAACAATCTAGTGTGTAGTTGAACAGACGAACCAGATGAATGGATGATTACATTTAAAAGAAGCAAACGAATGCATCAATGCCGATGCTTCGATAACTTTGGCTTCAATTGTTAGTGCATAAGAAGTTACGCCCGCGAGTCTCAGCCACATGAAACGCTGTACAGTGTGAAAATCCGTGTATGCCCGGAATTTCGCGGATGAATACGCTATTTTGTGAGAGCGCAAAATTACAATGGACACGCAACGCCTTTATGCGAGGAACGGAACAGAAAAAAGTGGCAAACAAGAAATAGGATACCACAGTTGTTGCCGCAGCCCAAAGCACCGGCCGCCAAAGAATCGGGAACTCGCCGCGTGTTTCGTTGCACCAGCTGCGTTGTTGGATAGTCTACAACATAGCCTTCAGTTTGCCCTCCATCGAAGTAGCTGTCTATTGCATGCTCAACTGCATCGTCGCAGAGCCTACAACATAGACTACAGTTCTTTCTCGGTTGAAGCAGCTGTATATCGCATGTTCAAACTTCCCGCTTTCGTTATTTGATGATGATGAATGCTTTAACGCATGCGTACACGCAGCGGCTAGAGTTTCTATCACACGTATGCTGCAGAAACTTGTGTATTTGGGGCCACAACGACAGAAGCTTGTGTGCAGGTACCGCTGATTGTTGTCACGCGGCACGCTTTAAATTTCCGAAGTTTCAGAGAAACTGAGGTTGTTGTCGATGAGCCTGATGCTGCCTGATAAGCTTCCGGTCTTACTTGAACCCTCTTGAACACATGTTCCGCTATCTGTGGTCTGCTGTGGCTTGTGTCGCTCGTGTTTTTTCCGTCTCTCGAAGCAATACGTGAGCGTGTGGTCGTGAACCCGACTGCGAGTCGTCATGAAGAAGCGTTTTCACGGCAAAAGTAGAGGAGGCAAACATTCGGCGGGTCGTGTAAACAAGCAAGAGCGACTGAGCTGCGATGACACCTCGGATCCGAGACCGGCGAGAGACTCCGACGGTGAGACGGTAGGCGCGAAGTTGAATCGGAGCGGTGGCCTCGCGTTACGTGAATTGTGAATGATAGAATTGTCTCTGCTGCACGTTGCAGATGACGACAGGGGCGAGGAGAGGGTGCGTTGGCCCTTCTCGGCGGCTATGTGGGAGCTGGGCCACTGCGATCCCAAGCGATGCACGGGACGCAAGCTAGCGCGCAAGGGTCTCGTGCGGCTACTGCGACTGGGGCAGCGATTTCCCGGAGTCGTACTCACGCCGTCGGCCACCCGCTGCTTGTCACCTGAGGACAGGTGAGTTTTAAGAAGTATGCGAACGCACAGTAGCCGGGCTGCCTAGCGGTGTAAGTTAGCGGAGCGCACGTTCGCGTATTCTTAACGCTCAGGGACTTGGAGCCTCGAAATAACGAATTCTGCGCAGCTTCAGTCCCGACTTAGCGAACTTTTTCTAATCGAAGTGAGCGATTAGTTGAGAAGATCACTGAGAAACTGCGTATATCGATTGTGTGAAATGTCCCCGGAATTCGTGGCCGTCGTGGATTCCTTCAGGCGTTTTGTAAACGATGTCAATGAAGTGTGACGACCTGCTGCCACTTATCGTTCCACGTGGTGATGTGATTAAAACGCTCTTATAGGTTGAATCGAAGTCTTATTTATTAGCTAGGTAGACTAGCAAAGTAGGTCATACATTCAGAGCTGACCTAAGAGCTATGCGTCCTTGGTAAAACAAATAAGAAAATGTAATTCTTCAGGGAGGTGGTGTCGCAGCATGGCGTGGCGCTTGTCGACTGCTCATGGGCACGGCTCGATGAAGTGCCGTTCGGACAGATGCGCGGAGGCCATCCACGACTGCTGCCCCACCTCGTGGCTGCAAACCCCTGTCAACTACGGCCGACCCCTGCAGCTGTCGTGCGTCGAGGCATTGGCCTGCTGCCTGCTACATCACAGGTGTGTGTATACATTGCGGCTGCTTCTCGATCGGTGCAATGCGTGATGGGACAGCGGCATTGTTTTTGATTAATCATGCACTTAGAGCTTGTGGCAGTTAATTTGGCTAGTTATAGCCTTTAAAGACAAGACATAAGGATACCTGAACAAAATGTTTATTTTTGATCGTAATGTAGAAAATACTCCGAGAGTAAGAATATTCAACGAAAAGAAAAATCACTTTGTGAAAACTTTTTCAGCAATAGGTTTCTTGCCTCTGGGCAACACCAGGTAGAACACTGGAAGCGATCTTCCACCCCAAGCCACCCATGGCTTCATTTGGAACTTGTACAGACAGTTCTCGTCAGACGTGAAACAGCGGTGTACATTGCACTTCGACTCATTACCTGTAATTTAGCTGGGGATTTTGTATCGGCCTTTCTTCTCTGACCAGTGTTTCAAAAGTAGGGGAGTCACGCACCACACTTCTTCTGCCTCGTCCTCTGCTCCTGCTCTAAACCAACAAAATGATGCTTGCTGCCTATCATTTAGTGTTGACCGAAGACGTTTAGCCTGATACCCCTTACTCAAAACCGAAATTCACCAAAATAATTGTTTTTTGGTTTGTTGCCCGTAGGCAGCACTCATCCATAAAGTGTTTTAAGGAGAGGGGCATGGTGAAAGGAGTGTGTAGACTTTCCTACAGCATGTCTTTATGCCATGTATGATGGCTTGCACTAATCACCATGGCAGCAATGTTGGTGGTCCACTATCACAGTGGAAAGCTGTGCCTTAAAGGAATACTGATGCATATTTTCATAGCTTTAGAAACTTTAGCACACGTTTCTTGCACATGAAAGGGTGGAGTAAGGTTGAGCAACACTTGTAAGATACCTTAATATGAAACTAAAGTTGGTCCCGAAAAGCTGGACCTGGCATCGTGACACGGAAAAAGATTTGCTGATGCCAAATAAGGCTATACTTGCAGACAACTTTTCTTGGCTATGAAGCAAAGGCTTACGGAACCAAAGTGCACCTGGTGCATCCCTGCTGGAAGTAGTCCCAGTTTCGTTTACATTTTCCTACTTGGAAAATAGAGAGAATAATTGTTTCGTTTATTTACAGCACCTAATTTGAAACGATACACCAGTCAATTACAGGTACTTTATTGTATTTTTTTAGCTTGCCCTTTCAAGTTTTTGCACACGCAAGACAGTCCAACGTTTTACGCATTCCTCAAAGGAATAGATGGCACCCGTGTCTTCTGGTGATTGTTCGTCGCTTGCTGTCCCACCTTTCATCTCCTTTGACATACTGGTGGCCATCTTCCGCAACAAAAGACTGTCGAAACACGCACAAGTGTGTGTGCTATGTCTATGCAGAAACCAGGCGAACCAGGAAGGGAGAGGGGTGATGAAGGCGGGCTGTGCGGGGCGCAAAGGCGGGTGTGGCAAAGTGGCTCGCATTTTTGTCCCCCTTGATTTCCCGTTCTTTTTTACACTCACTCAGTGAGTGAGAAAAACATTATTTCGAATCAGAACGATTCGCATCCGGCGAGTTAGTGGGCTGGGGCTCCCGGCGAGGTTACAGCCAAGAGTTATTGTCTCCCAGCGGCTTCCTTGGCCCGCTGGACTGCCCAGAGTTGGTCTTCCAGGTTCTAGCTGAGCAGCGTGGCCTGCCATCCGTGCGTGGAGGCTGTCAGGTGGAGGTCTCGCTCTCATTATCGTGTATTAGTTCCTGGCATTCCCATAGCATGTGTTCTATCCTGGCTCTGGTGCCACACACTTTGCATCTATCTGTTGTGTATATTTCTGGATAAATAGCGTGCATTAGTATCAGGACTCTTGTATGATTTGGTTTGTAGTTGTCGCCAGTGGAGAGCCTGCGATCTATTGAGTTGTGGATGGGGTGATGGATAAGTGCACCCAGTAGCCAGATTTAATTGTTATAGCCAATAATGCGACATGGGAACATTGTAGGAAGCGGTTCATTTAGGCATAGGACCCACACATACGTTCATAGCGCAGCAGTTGCTCATTGTTACATCCGAGTATTGTTAAAAGCAGTAATTTTATAAGGAGGTTCGATTGCACTCCTTTCTGTCTAATTAAAATGTTTGAATGTTTGTCCCCTCTGCTTGTTTGTGCACACCGGTTATAACAATGGGATTTCTTGGCACTTGAATATTGCTATAAGTGGGTTCGACTGTATTATTATTATTATTATTTTAAATTGAGCAAGTGTAATCATGCCAGTACTGCTATCTTACCGATCTGGCTCTGGAACCTACCTTTTGTGGACACGCAGGCTTTGAGCAGCTAGCCCGAGAGTGCCTGAGGCCCTTCAAGTGGGGACATGCCTTCCTGGAGCTTAACGAGGAGCTTCTGGAAGCCTACAGTACAGCCGCTAATGGCACGGCTGTCCTGGAGATACAGCAACAACATTTGGATCAGGCTCGCTGGGACAGACAAAACCGAGGCAAGCTTCTTTCCTTTCAAGGAACACTAAAATAAATACCGGAGGTTAACCATAATTTACTCTGGCAGAGCACTCTGCTCTATTGTAGAGGGGATAACAAGAGAAGACAAAAAAAGAAGATTGATATAATCATACATCCAAGGAAACACACAAAATTCTCGCAACTTATAGTGACTGTTGATATGAAAAGCAGGCAACATTTTTTTTAGAATATTTGGAGGAACATAAGAGTCAACGACATATTTTGCGAAGTGTCTGTGATTGCTTCTCAGTGGCTTCTGCGTCTGATATTTTCTTCGAACGACGCTCCTCGTAATTTGATTAAATGCTCTATCGAAGCTTGCTTTGTTCCTTGCTCAGACTATCCCTTCGACTTCTTTTGTCCTCTGTCGCAGACGTAGAATTGTTTCAGATTAGGGCACCGTTCTTTGAAAACAGTCGTTTGCATTTCTTAGGAAAGAAACGGTGAAAGAAGAAAAAAGACATGAACCTTTTTCTTTTGAATTTCGAACCTGAATTGTGACGCCGATGATGCCGGCGCTACATTGAAAACTGTGGGGTATCATTGTCTTTCTGGGCCCTCTTCTCGAGCCCAAGAAATTGCCAAAAGTTGTTAGCTTGACTCCTTGCTTACTGTTTAATATCGCTTAATCCATGTTTGTATTACTCAACAATTGTCAAGCCCCAAGCGCACACTGCCAAAATCCATAAGTGGTGCGGGAATCTTAAATTGATGTCGGCCTTTGTCACTTATCACCCGCCACGGTGACCCACTGGGTATGGCGTTGCGCTGCTGAGCTCGAGGTCGCGGGTTCGAACCCTTGCACAAATGCTCTTGTACTTAGATTTAGGTGCACATTAAAGAACCCTAGGTGGCCGAAATTAATCGGGGGTCTCCCACTATGGCATGCCTCATAATCTGATTGTGGTTTTTGGCATGTAAAACCGCAGATTTTTTTTTTTTTTTTCGTTCACTTAGTGAGCTTCTGATCAAAGTGTGATCAGATACTTTTTGCAGTTACAAAAGTATAATCTGCCAAGCTAACTTAAAAATTTTATTCCTGTTTTGCGTTCTTTCAAATCTCGGTTGGGGAAAGCCTATTCGCAAAGTGGCTTTCTCACACTCTGTCAAAGCCAGAGGGGCCAACCTGTGTCATTGACTGGGAATTCTCACTGTAGGAACTGGTTTTCAAAAAACGTCTAAGATACATCTGGAAACACGTTGCCACACACCTTTCTCGAAGTCATTCCGTTGTGTTTAATTCATTGTGTTACGTATTAGTGTGCTTCTCCCGTGCTCTGCAGATGGCAAAATGAGCTAGGCATGCGCTGACAGTTGCGATTATCTTTCGTCGGGCCAGAGGATAGTGATGGTGCGGGCAAAAGGCACTTGCTCTCGGGACCGCTCCACTACTGGCACTTATGTATTCCGCGATGTGCATTTGGTGTACATACATCTACGACACCAACTTTTCTGCCTATGTGCTATGGGGAGAGAGGTGATGCCCATAATGTACTGAAAGTACCGTCTGTACATTTTGAACAGACTTGGGAACTTTTGCCACGAGTGGCTAACTTGTACTGGCTGCGCTCCCTTTGTGCAGGTGACATGGAGCTGCCACCAACTGACAGCAGCAGCACTGACAGGTAAGAACCTGAACGTAAATGCCATCCACCTTCGGGAGGCCGTTTATTCAAGGTATAGAGTGACATACTAGAGGGAAAACCTGATGCTATTGTCTACACATAGCATCACTTCATCCTTCTGGCTTCGAGCGACTTTCTAATTCTTTTATATCAAGCTTCTTAAAGCTAATTAGCTTATGGTCACACATTACACATCTTGGTGGTCATGTCCGTTGCATCCTATCCTGTTGTCACGCCGTAAGTTGCGCTGTAGGCTGTGTCTGTTCCATGAACAGGCACAGTTCATGGAGCAACGCGCCCGAGCTGTTAAATATCATCCCGCGGTGATCATCACTTCAAGTTGGTATTGCCACGTGTCGTGCTGACGCACGTTAAGAGTCTTTCGTGCCCCAAACTACGAGTGATTGGAACTACCTTCTATCGCTGCCATCATTGACTGTTGCCTTGAAAAAAAATGCTGTCACTGAAAATCCTGTCACGGCCTTGAGAGTATGAAAATAAATAAATTTAGCACCTAAATTCTACTTTTGGACTGTTTTCAATACAACCAAACTAACTGATGCATCTGAAAGGAAAATAATTTTTTTAATGCCACTTACTGCAAGAATCATACGAAATGACAGACAAATGAAGCCAGAGAAAGCATTGGGGAAATTGGCTGCATTGTTTAATTTAAATGCAGAAATAATAGCGTAAAGAAAAATGAAAGTGAACGAAAAAATAGCTCGACGCAGGTGGGCACCGAACCCACATATCTACGTTATGCATGCGGTGCACTACATGGCACCTGCAGCTAAAAGGGCATTCCACATTTGCTGCCTTGACACTCTCAGGGCTAACATTGTACCCAAACACCCATGAAAGTGGCCGGAGGGATGGCACTGAGCTAGCTTAACTGGTGGACCAATGCATGTGTAATGCAGAGATGTGGGTTGAGGTTCCTACCGGTTTCTACAGTTTCCTACCTGCAGCATATTCTCTTTTCAACCACTTTTATTTTTATTTGCCTTGATATTTCTACATTTCAATTTTACCATAAAAATAAACTTCCCCTATACTTTCTTTGGATTCATTGTCTGTTGCTTCATACGAATGTAGTTAATAAGAATTGAGTCCCTTGGTTCCCCAAGTTCTTCTCGCTCACTAACTGTGCAAGAGTTATACAAGAGTGGCGTACACTAAAATTTAACTCTGCGCATAAAGCTTTCATTTGTCATAAATATGAGCCCAGCGCACTGAAAACCAAATTTGTTTAATGGACGTTTTATATGGTGTCATGTGGTTGTAGATGAAGACATTGTGATTGCTTCCTCAGATCAAATGAAAGACGAGTCGTGTATGGACTTCGAAGCCGTCTTGTTTTCTGCTTATTGTGATCGCCCATTATTTATGAATATCAGTAAACATACATCTTTTCATAATAATATAATCAGGCCATTGCCGATGCCTGTATTTTTGTTCTGTATGACAGAGTAATCTCTCTGATGACGGTGTACATGCTAGGTAGACCACAAACAATGCCATATGAGTTTTAGTGTGTTAACACTGTGAATGAAAAATGTGTATTGGGACATTTCATTTTCAGTCGTCCTTAATACGTCCATTTTGTGTCCTTGCAGTTCAGAAGATGAAGCAGCAGATGAGTCCGTATCAAATCGGTCCCAGGAAGAAAAGACCATTGACAAAGAACCTGCAGTTGAATGTATGCTTGCGGGGCTAAAAGCAACAGAGTAAACACTAATTGTACAGACAATGTGTGGGCACTTGTTTAATTATTGTTCTTTTGCCAATGGCTACAGTCTGAATTGGTGTTTTACGGTTTTACAGGCCAGCCAAAAGTATGCCTATTGGTGGTCTGCCTATTGGCTGTCTTCCCTACAAACTTTCCTGCTGTTGGTACATGGTACCATGAGCCACAGAAACTGTTTTTGTTTTTTTCTTGAAACATGCTGATGTTATATGCGGTGCAGCTACATCAGTTAAACAGGCAACTGTCGTGACATAGTTCAGTGGCTGAAGGCTATGCTGTCTCATTGTATGTACAGACGTCCGCACTTCTGTCTAGAACGCTTGAGCGGTGTGCCGCAAAGCATAGTCTACATTTTCCAACAGCTGTGAAGTTCTAAATATTAGGCTTAAAGCTTTGTGGCTTGCATGTTGTGACTGCTTCTGGACACAAGCAGTGTCTCCTAAATACAGCAGCTAGGCTGAAATGATATGGTCTCTGTCTCACGGTGCACCGGCTGAATGTGGATATCTGTACCAGAGGGCATAACACTTTATGTATTATAAGATGTGCTTGTAAAGCTTGCACCTTTGTGAATTGCAAGTTGAGTCAAATGTTGGAATTAATGGTACATTTGAGTGGCCACATTGGAGCGCTGTAGAGTGCTTTCACAGAGCGGTTTACATTCAGCTGGTTCAAATTGAGCACTCGGAACTCATTTGCCCGGTTCATTCAGAGTGCTTGGAGGTGCTCCCACCTTTGAGCTGGGAGTACAACCGAGATTCGACAGAATACTGATCACATGGCGACTCCGATTGCTCTGGGAGCACCTAGCATGTTCGGCTGGAGCAGGCTTTCTTTGGCTCCATCTCGAGGGGGCCAAGCGTCGCTGTAAACTGAGTAGGAGTGTGGTAGGAACCAGTGGGATGTACCATTAGTAAGGCCATGCAATGGCTCCACCCCATAGCAAAAACCTTGAGAGCTGGCATCCCTGTGGAAATAAAACCTTACCATGTGGTACCGCACAGCCCCAAGGCGGAAATTTAAGGAAAGAAAAAAAGAAAATGGAAGAAAAACAGTTGCAGTTTGACTTAAAGACGAAGCATTACCAAAGTACTGCACAAAGTAACATTCATAGGTTTATCGGCCGTGTAGTTGCAGTAAACATTCGCTTACTAATTAAATTGGCAAGCATGGTGTCGCGCGCGCATAGGCAAACATGAACCGATCCCAATCGATGACCGCGAACCAGTGTTGTGCACGTTCCTCTAAAACAGGAACGAAAGCTCGTTCCTCGTTCCTTGCCAATCTTGAAACGAGTTCCCGTTACAAGTTCCTTTAATGCAAAAGGAATGCGTTCCAGTTACACTTCGAACATTGTAATGTGTTGTTACATTAACGTTACATTTGATTTTTTAAATTAAAATATAGTGTTGGAAGATCCTGAGGCGAAATAAAGTGAGCAATTTAAAACTCACATTGAACTACATATATTATACGAATTTGAACATCGCCGGCAGCAGATTACCTGGAGATAAAAAGAATCCAAAGAAACGCTCTTAGACAAATTTGTTTAGGGAGCACCGTACATACTCCAGACATGTCTGACTGCAACTTTGGTGCCCGTCTATTACAAGTGCAACACATATGGCACTTTCCATATGTCTTCAAATGCACAGTCGGGATACTGCGCTTCAGATGTGCAAATAGAAAGTTACTCATATGCACCAATATACCTAATCAAATTTCTTGCACAAGAAACCGCATCGAAAAGAACAATACATAAGCGTTTAGTGAAAGATGATTCAATATTGCAGTATGAGTGGGAGAAAAAAATGTCCAGGATACATATTGGCAACTTAGTAAAAGCTCCTTGTTTGAACTCAGCAAGAGTTGCATCTCGATGTTGGTGTCCGACAGACGAACCCGTTTTTTTCGTCTGCACTTCGTTGGCAATTTCGAAGAGCCATTCCACCGAAGCGCTTGAGGGTATTGTCATGTTGTACTTGAGGAAACGTTGGTTCAGTCCCTCAAAGTTCTTCATCTGCGACAGCGGGTAGTCAACTGGTACCTGCAGGTACCACGACAGCTCGTCCTGTTCCTTGGCTGGAAGAGTTTGGTGCCTGAACGAGAAGATATCTTCGGGCGCGGACGAGGTGGCAACATCTGCGCTGGCTGGTTTGGTCACCGCAGCTAGCTCTGTGTTTATGTAGATGGTCTACAGGAGGGAGCGTCACGTGACAATCTTGAAGCCTAGTCATAGAAAAGTATGAGGGAGAACTCGCGAAAAAAAATGCACCATAGTCACGTGACAGGGAGGCGGTAATTCTTTGCGCCTCACGCGGTCGCCCATCCGCCCTGCATGATGTGCTGCGCACGTGCGTGCGTTTGTTGAATGCCGTGGAACGTTTACAGAAGCAATGCCGTTTCCTCTGCCGTTCCTTCGTAAACCTAACGAGTTACCGTTACAGTTCTACCGACCATTAATGGAACGGTGGCGTTGGCGTTCCTGCCAAAAGGAACTAGTTCCAGGAACGCCGTTCCATACAACACTGCCGCGAACACTGTCACAACGCTGGCGTGAAGATGAGCGCCAACTGAGGGGAGCGAGCGCTTCTGCAGCTGCCTCTACCTTCAACGCGCGCATCTCCGAAACTTGAGATAACGCAACGTCGAGCACTAGGAGGGCGCGAGGACAGCGCACATGAACCCACCAGCCATCTCGGCTTCCCAAATCTTTGCCCCCGCCGGAAATTAGCCCCAAGATAGAGCGCACGGCAGGGCTTGGCGAGACGCGCGATCACCTCCTCCCCACCCCGCTATTCCTTGCGTGCGCGAAAGACAGCGCGCATCAAGCCGCGAATCATCTCGGCTCACCCTCGCACGCTTCCTCTCGCACTCGCAGCATACGGCGTGCGGAAGCGCACAGGAATTTATACAGAATATCACGGCGACGCCGACGGCGAAAATCGGAAGGGATAAGCTTGTGACAACACTATGCTCGCGTCCGTGTTAGGGCGGGTCGTACCCTGTACCTGGATATTCGCGCCGTCATTTGCTCAGAACGTTTCTAAAATCGGTGCCCATACAAGTGAGAAGTTGTCACAAACACAATCCGTGCGCAAACAATATACTAAACATGGCAGGCGTTGCTCAGTCATTACGTTGGCTTGCTGCACGCTTGCCATCGAGGGCGCGCCCGTGCGGCCGTCCACGTTGACGCTGTCGCGAGGGTGTTCTGTGGCTGCACTTGTTTAACAAGCCGAAGCCGCCCAAACGTGACATCCGCCGTGCGTGTGCGTGCCGCTTTTGCTCGTTGTGCTCCTGTTTTCCCTGCTGCTTGCTTCTTCTCGATGACAGCGATCAAGATTAATGAAAACGATATTACACGAGAGCCTGTTCTAACATGGACTGCTGTTTAATGCATAGATCACAGATGATTCTGAGGCAGTTGCCGGAGACTGTAGCCGTGGCATGTGTGGTCAGTGAACTTGACCGCAGCTGCTGGCGCGTTTTATAATCGTGCGAATGTTACTGGTCACTTGAGATTCGTGCTGTGAATAAACACTCCGTCATTGACGGCAGCGTGCGCGAGGCATGCGTGTGATGATGTTTGCGTGCGTTGATGTGGCTCGCCGACTGGTTTCGAGTAATCGTGCCGTCGGCGCCTTGATGTGTCGCGCGCGATGTCTATCAAGTGACCGGCCTACGGATGAACCGACGGCGAACGACCGGCAGGTAACCAGTGGGAGTCATTAACCTGACTCGGATTTTATGTAGTGTGCGACTATTCTCTCAACAGGTGAACGGCGAGGACAGCACGTTCCAGGGGCACATACCTGAAGGTGAGATGCGACAAAAAACTGTTTAAAGTGCATCACAGCGCGGTCTAGAAAGGTCGTGTTCTGCCGGGAGTCGGCTAAAACTGCACGGGAAAGCACCCGTAGATTTCCTAGAACTGCAAGAAATTTTATGACGCTAATAGCTGGGATATCTTAGAATAGCTAGAAGTATAGAAATGTTAGATAGAAATAGATGTACTAGAATATGTTAGAGATAGCCAGAATGTGTCATCATGATAAATTGATAATCATCGAAAGATTGAACGCGAAGTACGATCGCCAAACTGTTGTGCTTGTCGCTGAACATTGTCCTGCAGTGTGTCTTCTGCGCAATAAGTAACATTTCCTTTGAACATTAGCTGTCATTATTGCATTCTACAGCCTTGTCATGTGTTGTGTAGAATTTACTTAAATGCTTTTTTTTAATTCTTTTGAGGATTTTCAGCGCGTCGTTTGCTTCTCAAAGAAGTCCAGTAAGTTAGGAATTGTGTACGTGACGTAACACTGGTGGGCAAATGTAGGTTGTGAAATGACGAACAGTGGATGATCACTATATACAGTGATCGTGTGTAGTTAATTAATCTAGCATGCCCTCGTAACATAGCAAGAGCATTATGTACAGGAAGTTTGCTGGGTGCCTTTCAAGTCCCTTGATTCACACAAGAATGCTGAACGTCGACAAATATCCACACGAATTCATTCACCATTCATAGGTTTCTGCTTTCAAAGAACATGCAATTTTGGTCATATGGCCGGTTTGTTCAGATTAATTTTAAGCATGTAAATACTATGTATCTTCGACTATTACTGTAGATTACAGTGTTCCTTATAACTTGTTGGTGTCCTATTTTATGGAAGTACCACAAGCTGGGAAAGTCTGATGCCACTCATCTTGAGGATTCACTAGAAATTGTCAAGGGAACCATACATTCTACCTAGCCATGTCAGTTTGTATCCACTCTTGCTCTTCAAGATGACCTATTTCACACTGTATTGCGCTGTGCTTGCTTACTAATGTGACAATAACTAAACAGACTCTGGCAGCTCTTTGATTCCTCTAATTGAAATTACTCCGGACAGCTGTTGAACACAAGACGCTTGAAAATAATCTTTCTACGCTCTTTTCCCTTCACTTGCCAAGTGACGTTTCAAACCTGCATTATATCCAATGCGAGTGAGAAGGCGACAGTTTCCACTCATCAGCATAGGCCAGTGAATTTGCTCATAAGCGCACATTGGCAAAGTAAACGAAGGTCAACTTTTGAGTGGAATGAAGGAAAGCGCAAACTTCACGCAGGATGGAAAGACAGAGACACAGGACAGGCGCTCTAAGCCGGAACCGGAAGCCGGTTGCTTTCGGTTCCGACTTCCGCTTCTTTCCGTCCCGTTTGAAGTTTGTGCTTTCCTTTTCACCACTCATAATGAACCAACTAGTCCAGCAATGCATTTCGTTACAAAATTGTCAACTTACTAATTAAATATATTTTTGGCTAGGGGCTCACTGAGACTTGTGTCATCAAGGTGGAACTAGACCAAGCTTACTTGACCATGGGCCC
This sequence comes from Dermacentor silvarum, assembly GCF_013339745.2. Lineage (NCBI taxonomy): Eukaryota > Metazoa > Arthropoda > Arachnida > Ixodida > Ixodidae > Dermacentor > Dermacentor silvarum. Next base: position 27,865,598 of record NC_051158.1, on the reverse strand, counting down.
AAGTCAGACCCTGCCGAACCCTCTTGAACTCAGACTCGCAAAAAGTGGGACTGGGAAGGTTCACTCGGACTCTGGGGCTGGCGAACTCTTCTTGCTATGGCCAGTCATGATTTTTAGCCGTATCCCACGCCTGCTTTTCTCTTCACACAAGTATACACAAGACATATTTAGGACACCTAACCCTTTTCGGGTAACAGTTAATTCTGCTCATTGAAAATTTAGTTTCACCACATTTCTATGCATCTTAAAAATCACGAAAATTGCTCAGCCTGCAGAATGTGTACAGATTTTTCACTACTTCAGTGAGTTCCATCAAGTTTTCAATACGTGGGCTCAAATGAGAACTCTGCAGGCGCTCTACAGGAGTGTTAAGATATGAGAACAACGACTATTTCATGTCTAGCGTACTTAGAATACACCTGTCCAACCACTTAAAAATATGCATGATGTAAAACACTGAAAAACAATGAAAGAAGTGAACCAATCCAATACATGATGACATATTACACCAAAATCACACACCCTTTCAACTTTTTTTTTACTAAAACACTTTACACGTATTATTCAACTTGCAGCACAGGTCCAAAACGAAGTGTTTGAAGATCAAATGAAATCAATTTTTATTTTCCAGTGAAAGAAACAGATGTATGCAGCGTGTTCTGAATGTCGTTTTCATCAGTGTTCTTACTTTTGATGCACTATTTTGGCCTGCACACAGTGCCTGAAGGGATTAATTTTACTTATTCTGGACGTTTTCTGACATAGGAGAACGTTTTACCGGTGCAAGTATTATCTATTCCCTCATGCAAAGCAGCTCTGGCGTAATGGCTAAAACACTGCTTGAAGCTACATGATTCTTGCTTCACTCCTAGGTGTAACTGCTTGGATGTCTTTTTTTTATGTCACATTGTGCCATTCCCTAACCAAACCGTAATGAGCAAAATCAACTCATTTCCTTGCTAATAACTGCTGTTAGCAGTGGAATGTCAGGTTTGCTGTGCTTTCACACAATATTTGTTGCAACATTGCTAGTTCGTAAACACTGCCTTCTATTGCATATTTTTTAAGATTGTGAGAACAGGGGCACCAGGAAATGTATTCTTGGATGATCACTTTCGGAGATATCACTTTCAGTGCGCGCTCACTGGTTGGTTGAGCTGAATTCAATTGAATCGTGCAACGCGCCGTTTACTGCATCACGCGAAAGTGATAGTATTGCCGAAAGTAATCGTCCGAGAATACGTCCCCGTTTATGCACCACTTCATTTATTTGATGAAGGCTTCATTGTTGCCATTGTCGTGTCTTACTTTGTCTAAAGTCAATTAAAGTGCTTATAGGTTCACTATAACAATTTCATAACTCGCATAGCAAGCTCATTTCAAGGCTTTTCTATACCATTGGGGTGCCCACTTTGTCTTGTTTATCTGTTCGGCGATGACAGCACTATGAAATAAACGGCCAAGGAGACACTAGCCAGAGATTGGCTAGAGTTCAGGACTTGTAACTGAAAATATTCATGTCATTAGGTCAAAACTGAGTTCCACATCATTCTGGGTTCTTCCAGGAGAACTGGAGATCTCTTATAGTCGGAGCAGTGGACCGGGCGGTCAGAATGTCAACAAAGGTGAGTGATTTATTGAACCATGCTAATGGCTCGGAGAGAATTCTGGAGAAAAGCTAGTGTGAGGTATACCTGACTGACTAAAAGGTGAAAATATGTGCGCACTATGATGAAGATAAGCATGTATTTTCGAATGCCCTGCACATGGTTTTTATGGGAAACATAGCACAAGCAACTAAGTACTTAAAAGGAATGTGTCAACACCTTTAGTAACTTTCCATTGCTAAAAAGGTCTTTGGCTGTTACTGAAGTATAGACTAAAGTGGATGGGCAGTCTAGTAAAGGCCCAATCGCAGAAGCCAGAAGTGCTCAATTGTATGATGAATACTAGCTCAACTTGCATGGATTGGCATTCTTGACAATTATCAAGTCTTTGACAATTTTTTAAACCTGAACAGCTTAAACAGGTAAACAGCTTAAACAGAAGATAGGTGGTAAGATTACATGTGCTATCTTATAACTAGTTGTACCAATAGCTGTACCGGGCAGGTTTCCAACTGTTGGGAGTACCGGGCATGTTTCCAGCTGTTGGGACAGCCATTTTTCAAATGTGCTGCATTCTGCATTGGAAATCTGCATCGCACCATGCCTCTTATTCTTTGTTGCAACGTTTCCTCATCCTCAAACATGGCCCTCTAGCTGTTCAACTATAAGTATAGTTTATTATGTGGTACCATTTACAATGCATCTATGCACAAGCGAGTTAAATAAAATTATGTCAACTCAATAAGTGGCACTGCTTGTTTAGGGGATGCTACAAAGAACATGTAGAATTAGAAGTTTACTATTTCATTTGCAATACAGAACATGAGGACTGAGAGAAAAAGGTTGACGAAGCTCTCACCCCCTGTAGCTTGGACAGGGATCAGCATTAGGTCACAGACCTATCAAACGATATCTCGCGTAGCGAACTATATCGGCAAATGTGCAAGATATAAATCGTATAGAAAACAGGGTGTTATGTACAGAAATAATAAAGGAAGTCAAAACAGCATTCAGTCGGCAGAGAAGGGCTCCTGTAACGGCGGGCAACTTTTTGTGAAATCAAGGGAAAGCTATAGGCAGTGCAGTGCATGTGTGACAGCGTTCCTAAGCTAACTTCCATATTTACTTATATTAAAATAAAACATAATTGCACCACTCATTGTTATGTTGGCATTTTTTTAAATTTTGCTTCTTTACACTCTCGCATTTTGGCAAATGCGAAATCATTGCAAGTAGCAATTTACACTGGTTCAGTATCTGCTCCGAGAAACTGAAAAAAACAAGCACTGTCAAATTCTGCCGACTGACTATTTGGCATGGTAACGTAGGCAGAAGCAGCTCTGCCCCTGCACCTTTCTCTGCATTGCCACTAGAACTTGCTTGCAAGAGTAGTAGCATGGCAAGCAGTGCCAATGTATGCCCAACATGGCTCTACACCTAACCAAGACTGGTATACACCGGCCATACATGGGGCATTGTTGGTCCAACATTGGTCCGGTCCACAGTGCTACTTGGTGTGGTAGGCGGCAGCGCGCAGATGTTTTGTTGCTTATTTAGGAGCAGGAAGGTGCAGGGTAGTTATATTTGATATTTGCACCTGGGGTTAACTTGGTGACAGCTCTGCTCTGCTATGACCTCCACAAATGCTAGAGCTTTTTGAGGCCCTTTTCATTGCTTTGTTAATGAACAAGTTGATGCTGTTTCATGATTACGGGCAGTGCGAAACCTCAAGGACTGAGAGAAGAAAGAGTTCAAACAGGATAGGTGCTGAACTTCAACTAAATTTTATTGACAGGAAATTCTGTCCATAAAATTTAGCTGGACTTCAGCGCTTGTTTTGCTTCAGATCATTCTTCTCTTTGTCCTTGGGGTGTTGTGCTGCCTGCAGTCTTGACTCAGTTACCACAAAATTGCTCATCGTTGTGAAAATATTCAGTAAAAATTATTTTCTTGTGTTAAAGCATTTTTTTACATGTTTTCTGTGTTTGAAAGTGTGTAAGTTGTGGTTTGATGCAGAAATAATGTTTAGTTTGGAGCAGCGAAAAAAAGATGAGAATTTTGATTCTCTCTCCTTTTGATGAGAAATGGTATTCATTGAGTATTTAAAGGTTATTGTGGTCTGGGTAGGAATTCTCTCTTCTTTTACTGCCTTGCATGCAGTGAACAGCAAGGTCGAGATTCGCTTCCACCTTGAGACGGCCACCTGGATACCTGCTCTGGGTCGGGAGCGACTAAAGACCCAGGTAATTGTGCACGTACGAGTGGCATTTGGCCTTGTTTCTGATAGTTTCAGTATGCCATCCAAGGCTGGTGTATTATCCAAGGATTCCTTTTCCTCAATACTATTCCTCACTGATCATATCCACTGTCTAAGGCTGGCCTATTCCGGCAATAATGTGGGCAGGAGCGCCACTCGGCCCACTGATTCAGAGTGAAAAGGAATAGCATTAGAAAAGAATTGTTACACTATACCAATGTGGCATAGTGTCAGGTTTACTGGGAGGATTTTACTTTTTTTTTTTTTGTATGTAGCTTGTAATCTGCATCAAATCATACATCCATTGACTGCGTGGTAAGGAGGTTCAAGCTGCCATCTCATCATTATTTCTCTACTTAAACAAACTTTTCTCAGTGCCCGAGGGGTGATGAAGGAAGGAGCTTATGAACTCTGAATTTCTATCTGCTGCTGAGCTAAGGGTAGCCCAGAATTTGTCTCCAAGGGCTCACTTGAAAGGCACCCTCTCATGTTGATCTGAGGTAAACTAAAAAAAAAATTTCTGAGCCCATTGTGAACAATAATGTGGCGATGTTCAAGCAAGTCTTGTGCCTGGTCACATCGCATTCTGTACCATGACCATGCTCTGCTTGCCGTTTCAGTGGGGCCATCTAGTGAACCGTCGCGGCCAGCTTGTGCTCAACTGCGACGAGCAGCGCAGCCAGCTAGCCAACACACGCATCTGCCTCGATCGGCTGCGAGCCCTGGTCACCGAGGCCTGCCGCCCGCCACCCTCTGGTCCTGACGAGGCCACCCAGCAGTTGCACGAGAAGAGGTTGGCATTTGTGTGCTTTAACTGTGCAGTGAAAATGTAAATTACAGGTATTCACATCTCAAAGCCACAATCTGGCTATGAGAGATGCCGTGCCAGAAGGGCTCTGGATTAATTTTTATCATCTGGGCTCGCAAAGCTTGGAATACAAGCATACTGGTACGCTGCCTCAATTGTAATGTGACCTGCCACAGCCAGGAGTCAAACCCGTGATCTCGTGCATTCAGAAGTCTTTACTCCGGCCTAAGAAGTACATATTTCGCCATTGTTGACCATAGACACATGCCTCACAAGTCCGGCAAGCAATACATGCATTACCGCAGCTTCAGAAGTCGACAGACCTAAGAGAGCTACTGTTGTTTCAATGTACGAAACGCTACAGTCTGTGTTTTCTTTCCCATCCCATTTCTCTCCCATTTCTTTCTTTTCATCCCTCGAATCCCTTTCCCTTTCATAGGGTCGTACACCAAACACACTTCTGTTCGACCTCCCCGCCTTTTCTTCACCTTTCTGACTCTGCCCCTAGGCTACGGCACAAGCTGGTGGCCGGACAGTTTTACAGAATGAGAAGCACAGAAATAAGGCGCAGGGAGTGGGAACTTTATCAGGCACCGCCTTGTGGTTCGAAGGCAAGCTTCCGAACTATGGTTTTGAATCTTTAGTGCCTTATCCACGGTGTGCAACTCGTGTGTGCTGGTTGGCTTTCCCAGCTACTGCAGCAGCGCCTCGATGGGCTGGAACGCAAGGACGCTTCTGAACTTAGTACATTCGCACGCACTCAGTACATGCGCACGCACGCATCCCAGGTGGTCAAAATTTTTCCGCCCCACTCTGCTACAGTGTTGCTTATGGCCCAGTTCTGCCTTGGCACGTTCTCCGTGCCTAGCAAGTTCTCCATGCCTAGCTAAAGGCGTGAATATAGTCTGGCATTTCCAGTGTGCCACGCTGCAGCCGGTCAAGTTGGATACGTTATGCGTCCACACTAGGATTGCCGAAAATTTGTGCCCTGCATAGTTTGGCGCGTTGAACGTGGCCTGCAACAGCGCAGTGATCAGCTGTTGCCGCAGCGCATGTGCACAAGTGTGCCGTGAGTATGCGCTTTTTCATTTGGCAAATGCGCGAACTCGGGGCTACCTCTTCAGTGCACCCGAACTGTAGGCCAGCATGCTGCCTTCCAGTCGAGATAGGCCGCAATGCACTGGTCTAGCGGCTCCGGCATGAGATAGGACATGCTCTATTCCCACGCTGGCCACACCAAAGCACGCCGAACGCTGCCAGTCACGCTGGTTGCGCGATGATGCTAGACTGTAGAGGCGTTCACTCTGTGCTGGCGCAGCGTAACTGCGCAACGCATGCCACACGCCCACGTTACTGTTATGTCGGGGTTTCGGTTTCGAAACCAAGTTCACCTGCATCAGGGGCGCTACCGTAGCCGGCCATTCCTATATAACCGGCTCTCCGAACAATAAACCTGTTCTTTGCCTCGGTACCCATCTGTGTCCTTGTCTTGTATTCCGGCTGCCGTCCAAGCATGCCCTGCGTTCCTGGTTCAGACGTCGGCGTCCATGGCGACCGCGCCGACACATTTTGGCAATGAGGATGGGATTCAAACCCACGCGGGCAAAGCCCAATGGATTAGCAGGGCACGCCATGACGGCGGCCGGAATGAGAGACAAGGACGCAGATGGGTACCGAGTGAAGAACCCGTTTATTGTTTGGACAGCCGGTTATATAGGGCCGGCTGACTACGATAGTGCCCCCTGAAGGCGGGTGAATTTGGTTTCGAAACCGAAACCCTGACATAACAGTTATGCTGCATTATAAATGCGCCTTAAAGCAGAATTAATGGTAGTTGACTGCTTTATCCATGAAACCAGCTTTTATAGAGGTGACGCGGCTTTGCAGGCGGGCTCGAGCCTCGGCCCGAAGAGTGGAGGAGAAGCGGGCCAGGTCTCAGTGGCGGCGTTTCAAGGAGCCATCTCGCATCCTCTAAGCCGACGGATCGACACTGCCAATCGCTCATCTGAGGAGACAATCCAATCGTCGTGTGTAAAACTGCTTCTGTCGGGCAGTTTGCTGCCACTAGTCACGTTTTCATGTGTTTCAACGTGCAACTTTAACACGCAGATGTTTGTGTGGAAATATAGTTCCGTGGCACAACAGCCTACTTTCATTGTAGCACATTACCTGACAGCAGCTTCACAGTTACTGAACGTGCAGCCGGACCTGTTGTCTGCCGAAATAGAGTGTTACAGCCCAAGCAGAACTTTTTCCACTGCAGTTCCTTAGAGCTTGAAAGAGAGTAGTGCTCACTCCCGCTTTGGGCAAAGACAGGCCCCGTGCCGCTATTTTAAGGGCTTTGAATAAAGGTGTATACACACATTATGGTGCGCAGAGCTCCCAAACTGAATTTAAGTGGTTCCCTTATGCCCCTGTCTATCCTGAACCCGCTGATTGGTCACTGCAATTGTTACATTACACGAGCATGTTGTATACTTCTTGCGGCTTGCACCAACTTCATGCTGCGGTGTGACAATTATTTTCTTAATCATTGCGTCTATCTCTTTTTAACTGCACTGGCAGTTCAATTATCGCTTGTTGCGTGCTGGGGCCATATTTTGTAATGATCCATTTAATTTCGGATTTAAAACAGCACACACGGAAAACCAGGATGGACTGATAGAACAATGCACGTCACCACTGCGGACTCGCAACTGACCAGTTTATTAGCTCATTCACATATTTGTGCTTGTATACACAAGCACAAATATACATGTGACATGAGTTGCCACAGCTTTCTGATTTGTACAAACTTTTAAAATTGTGTTCTGCAGAAACAGAATTTCTTTACTGTGAAAACCAATTAAAGTTTGGCTAACACAGTTTTCCTTTTCTATGCAAGTGTATGTCTGTCCATCTTGTTTTTTTTTTTTTTGTGCTGTTTTATATCTGAGGTTAAGCATTACCAACTTTATTGCAATCTCTCCAACCTGGTTTTATTGCAATTCATTTGATTTTAATTTTTCATTTCTTATTATCTATTGCACTGAGTGGCTGATTATGGCAAATAAGGATGGTGGTATCTGCACAATTGGTGAAGGGTTGAAAAAAGAAAAAATGGAATGGATCTGTACAAAATATGGCCCCTGAAGGTATGTGAATTGTAGTTATGTTGGAGAAAAAAACAGAAGGTTGCATAACTGGTTGATACAGGCCAAAATTGATAAAACTCATTTTATTAACATGCCTTCAAGTGGCTTCTGCTCTTAAACAAACAAACAAATCACAAAAGAAGCTTTTACAGGCTTAATTCTGCAACCGTAGCTGCTATGCAACTGTTGGGGCTCCACTTTGCTGTAGCACATTTGTGTGCCCATGTAGGGCATAGGGCATCTGAAGGTGTTGTGAAAGAGCTCGGCTTGGAAGTTATGGAAACACAGATGCACCCATTCGTGGCTGTTAAGCCCATTGTTACTTTTTTGTCGTGATGGGACAGGCATATCTTTTAGTGATCATTGCTTGGTGCTTGGAGTTATCTCTGGGATCGGAATTGAAGAAATGCAGGTCCTGCTTATAAAATTTGATCCCAGGTGAACCTTGCTGAAAGGGTTGATCATCTTTCGACATGGTGATGTGCGCCTGAAATGCTGGAAAGTTCGCAGTGCATCTGAAAGTTGGCCAGATTTCTACTTGTAGAATTGCCTCTTTTTTTTTTTTTTTTTTTTTTTTACTGCTCTTTTATTGAAGGGATGAAGTAACATCTTCATCGTCATCTTTTGCACGAGCTACAATAATAAGCTAGTTCGGACAGCATGCAGAACACCTTTAATGCATCAACTTTGACATTACCTGTAATGTGTTTTATAAGACATGTAACAGGCCAGCTTGTTCAGCCAGTTCTCAGTGGCACATATGACTGGCAAGAAATTTTGTTCTTTCTACTACAGATGCTGATTATTGCAGTGAGACTAGTACAAATAGTGCTACATTTACACAACGATTGGCCACAACATAAATGTATTTTAACAAAACAATCTTGATTGATCACGGAACAGTATGGCACAGCAGTTCTTGAAAACAGTAAAAGTGCTTGCCTTTTGTACTACCAAGAACATTCAAACATTTGCTGATATTCAAAAACAAGTTGATAACCAGTCTTTCAATATAACAATATGATATGACAGTGTATGATATAACAACGAATCATTTAGATAATGATATAACGACGTGTCATTATTTAGATGGACACAAACATGTAATACAGCTGAATATCTATTTATGTTTTCTGTAACAACAGCACATCACATTTGAGGTACTTGCACGTGAATATGAAAACGTCCTCATTTTACTGATTAGCTTGTGGCCATCTCCCACTGAAGATGATGACACTGTCAAGTGATACTGATTGCGTTACTAAAAAAAAAGACTCATCAAAGTCAGTGATTACTTGTTATGACAAGCACGAGCTCTTTTGATCACACTAGATTTTCGAAACATGAAACGCTGACTGGCCCAGAATTTTGAGGTATGTTGATTGCCATGTCTCGTACTAGCGGGCAGATAAACTACTGAGAGCCATTCTTCATTGACATATGTTCGCCTTTTCCTTAGAGCGTGCTCATATATCTTCCAGCTCGTACAAACTTGTCACAGGAATGAGCTATATTTTAAAGCCAACTAAAATTTAAAGAATTAAAGCGAGAAAGCACTTCTTGCTGAATACCGACTATGCAACAGTAGCTTTCACAAGTTTTTTTAATTTCATCGGTGACTGCATGCTTGCTTCGTGCATTTCCCGACTCCATTTACATAAAAAGAAGGGCATCTGCCCTTTTATTTCACTTTCAACTTCAACTCAGCATGATGATAGTTTGGTGAGGCAACTAACTTTAAATGCACAGTTTCTGCAGGAGGTACTAATCCTTACTTCGTTGTATTGATCACTTAATTACATGTGGCTTGACATAGTGATGAGATATCCCTATGGTTTAAGAACATTTCTCAGCAGCTCCGCCGGTATGCTGGAAACACAATGCAAATTACGTGTGCCATTTGAAATGATGCTGGAGTCAGTCATTCTGCTCTACAACAATAAATGCAATAACCACACCAATTTTTCCCAAATACACGATGCCACCCAAACCGCACAACATGTAAATCAACCTCAAAGCCAACGTGTAACTAATAACTGCATGCAAGCATTCACTTCAATCATGTAAGGGCTTTTACATTTATGTTTTAGTATGATTTAAAATGAAGTTGTCAGCTAGCTAAAGTAAGTCAGAACTGCTTCAAATGGCCGTGTCAAAATTATATAGTAGTCCATCCCGGATATATCGAACTCGAAGGGGATCGCGAAATATTTCGATGTACTCGATAATTAGAAATACCAAATAAGTGAAGTCTCGATGATACGAATCTCACGGGGTCACGAAAAATATTCGTATTAGCCGAAATTCGTATCATCGTAACGCAATTAAAACTAGCCAAATTAAGGGGGGACGCGGGGATCAGATCGCGAAAATCGCGAGAAAAATCGATTTTTGAAAACCACGCGTTTCTGTATCTGCAACGCCTAATCTACGCTGTATCAAAATGGTTTGGCTGAAAACGCACTAAAAGTGCCCGAAAAAGATTAATTCGTCAGTGCGCAGGGTGAGAAAACAGCTTTAAATCGCGCAAAATCACCGCAGTTCACGGAGACATATCTCGTATTTCCCGCCACCGAGCGCCGCCATCTTGGTATCGTTTGAAAGCTCAAAGTTTCGCCGTTCGGCTTCTCAATTCGTCCGCCGTCGCCATCTTGTAACAAACTCACAAACACAAAAGAAGCGCGGGTCTGCGATAGGTAGTCACACGGGCCCTCCGATGAAAGCGGGCCTCCGATTGGCTGCCGTGCTGAAAGGCGTCTTTCCATTGGTTGCTGCTGTGACAGGGGCAAGATGGCAACGGCAGTTGTCTGCTTCGTAAACCACGCCGGCGTGTTCACAGTTGGTTCTTTATTCTATGTGTTCACCTGACACGCAGAATTCGGATTAGTGAGATCTCCCAGGTTAGTGACGGATCGTCGCTCGTTGGAGAAGAAATTTTGGACGAAGCACTCTTCGGAATACGGAAGCGCAAGCCTCCTACGGCAAGAAAAATACGGCGATTAGCGGGAGAAGCGGAGGAGCACCCAACTGAACGTGCCGCGCTACCTTGCACCATGGATTACGTACCGCGCTATCTTGCACCGTGTGACTCCGGAAGCGAAACAGACAATCGCCCTGTGCCATCGGCACCGATAACGCAGTCGACGGAAGATGCGCCAACGGAGGCTCCCGCGCCTCGGCGTACGGCCGCGCGAATCAGCCGAGATCGTATCTCGGTAGACATAGCTCGCTGCGACTAGGCAAAATGGCGCAAACACAACGAACGCGGCCCGAAGCACAGCAGCCACTCCGTCCGGCCGATGGCACGCGGAAAAGGAGGAAAAGCCACAAAAGCGCCCCCGCTTCAAACTCTTCGCGCCCAGTCGCGGCCTCCGCGCTGTCCGGCGCCGCGTCCGCGCCTCCGCACCAAAAGATAAAGGGAGAAAGCGCGTGCCTGCGCGCTGTTCTCTTTCGCGGCCGTCGGTGGGGCGGCGTTTATTCGTATCAACCGACGCGGGTCGAAAATCGATTCGTAACAACCGTTCTCTAGCACATTGCAAACTAACGGGGCTCGGCCGGGACCACAAAAAATTCGTATCATCCGGAAATTCGTATTAGCCGTGATCGTATCATTGAGATTCCATTTATATGCCCCTGAAGCTTTTCTGAAACCTCCGCACATCTCGAACTGATACTTCCGCGAGATTGTGAAAAGCGGGAATTAACCGATTTGCTCCTAGTACAAAGTCCGTGTCGAACACACAAAAGTTAACTTTTGCGCATGAATGCAGCAAGTCGCTCGCGCTGCGGAGTGGTCTTTTTATATACTGATCTAACCCTAAAAGCCCGTGTCGCCCAGTCGCGAGACCGCGATGTGCCTTGCGCATGTCAAAGTTATTAGTTGCGCATTGTCGTTCAGGATAAAGTAAAAATGGCCGCAGCACGGAACCAAGCCATGTCTGTATGTGAACATGCGCTGTGCCACCATCAGCGCACAAAGCTTGTACTGCGAATCGCACGTGAACATGGCCGGTGCGCCGTTTAAACGGCCGATCGTCATACGTTGGCAACGAGTCAACACAGGCAGACCGTATAGTAGTGTCAGGTTTTGGAAGCGACTTCCTGATGGAACCAACCTCCTGATGGAACCAATCAGCCTCGCGTCTCATCCGGTCTATACTGTGTCCGCCCGTCGGGCGCTCCGACGCCTCGCGGTCCCCTTCATTCTCGGCCATTCCCCTCCGGCCGATGCGTCGGTGACTGCCGGCACAGACGCTGTTTGATTAGAAAGTGGCTTTCGGCTGGCAGAACATCCAAGTCCATTCCCACTCACGTGCAACCATGCGAGGACGAATGAAACGTGTTCAGCGCGCAATGTGGGCCCAGATTCATTTTGGCCGAATTCCCTATTAAAATGTTTGTGGAAAGCTCTTCTCTATAAAAGGGAAGACACACCAGGTGTTGCAGACATCCCATGCCCGGAGCTACTCACCGTAAAGATGGAATGCCATCTATGCTTTCCTTGTGGAACGCGTATCGGACCGGGAGGCCTTTTGCCATGTGCCTTTCTCGTTCTTGAAGCAACGCGGCAACGTGCCCTTGCCGATAACGAACGACCCTAGTTTGAATGAGTCGTCCATACGCGCAGCGAGCAAAATTGATCGAGACACGCACCCTGCCCATTTTTCCTCCTTGGCATGCATGTACTGCCTTTCAGTTCAATGTACTGTTTGACAGTGTCTGCCAAAAGAGTGCTGTTTCGAATGCGTCGGCATTAAATATTTCCGACGGCGCGAGAAGTGATCTTCCCTGTTAGGAGTAGCGCACTTTCAGGGGCGCGGCGCAGCATTCGCTATATCGAATGTGGCGGTGAATGGGAATTCGATACACGAGTATAGTATACAGCGCTATACATTTGCGCCCAATTGTTTGATATAGGCAATAATTCAATATATCCGGTATCGACTGCAGTAGCTTCATGGTCTAATCAAAGTGTTAAAAAATCTGCAGAACACTATAGTATGCTGTAATATTGTAGAAGCAGCACTAATGGACGACTCGGAAAGCAGCAAGGCAGTGACAAATAGCTCCAACCGTATTTTCTGTCTCCTAGCTCAATGGAGTCTCGTGGCTTGGTCAAAAGGTCACCGACACCATTAACCACTGTGACATTGGTCAGTGGTGCCCAAATTCCGTGCTGATATCAGACTTTCTCATGTCTAGACTGTTGGAACCTCATTCATTTTCTTTACGAGTAAAAAATGGGGGAATGAGATTTTAAAAGCATTACAAAGGTCTAAGAAACTCCTATGTCCACATGGACATATAGTCAGTCATTATAGCGGTTAAGATATGATGATGGACTAGTCTGATTTAAGTCAACATTACATACTTGCGTGGTATCCCAGTCAGGCTCCATTTAGGCGATTGGATGGTACTCGTTTGAAAATCATGGCTTCTGCACTCTACTGTTGGGAGTCTCAATAACAGCACAGAGAACATCTTCCGTAGAAAGACAGCTAGGACTACAAATAAGGACATCTAACTAAAGGAGTGTGGTGGACAATCACTCCTCGTGAAATTTCGTCCATTGGTTACCGTCGTCCTTGATGGCCAGCAACGTGGGCCCGACACACTGCCTCGGGAACGGTTACCGACGTTAACAATTAACGACCAATGGTGCAGCAAGGAAGTGCAGTAAGGAGATACATTTCACGAGGAAGATGCATGCTCCTTTTGTGAACGCCGCTTATTTCCTTATTTTGCTTCCCCTTCCCCAAACCGTCCCAGCTAGCACTTTCTATATGTTCCTCGAGCCAAGGCAAGTACGTATATACTACTAAAGGTTGGCACACAGGTTGACGCGTCGTAGACGTTCACACTGCCATCTTGTAGACGTGCACACGGCCATATTCCGGAAGGAAAGGGAACACACAACCACGACACGGAAAGCCGACTGTCACGTGATAGTCCAAGTCTGGCTGAAGCGCGTCGCGTCGTACGTGGCACCGTGGTCGGCCACCTGGGGCGCCACGGCTGTGGCGACGTTGACCGGCGTCCGGTTGCCGCCGCGGCTCGGGTGGACGCGCGCGGCCAGCAGCCAACCACAGCAGGCGTTCTTGATCTTCTGCGGCTTGCAGAAGAACAGTCTCAGCATGCAGAACACGAACCCGATGCCGACCAGAGGCGGCCCCAGTCCGAGGACGGTCGGCCGAGACTCCGGGTTGCCGAACCGGCCGTACGTTGCGAGCAGCGTGACGGCCGAGCCGAGGAACGCGAGCAGGGCGCCCAGTAGAAGCAGCACGTCGGCGCCGAGGGTTTCCCGAAGCAGCTGGCCCGGAGGAATGAGCGGCCGGCGGCCCTTGATCGGCTTCCGGCCGTGCAGGTTGGTGCCGGGCGGCGGGCAGGCGATGCTGACCTCGGTCCAGTCCTGGCCGCCGCCGCCGCCAGGGCTCAGTTGCTGCTGCAGCGCCATCTGCTGCTGCTGCTGTTGTCTCAGCTGCTGGCGCTTGATCATGATGTCTCGGAGCCGCCGTGCGACGGGCGTCAGCGCGGCGCTGCGCATGTTGCGGAACGACTTGACGGCCAACGCCACCGTCGGGTTGGTCAGGAGCGGGTCGTTGGGGTCCAGCGGCGCAGGCGACGACGGCGGCGGAGAACCGCCCGGCGCCAGGGACGCCACGGCTGCGCCTGCGAAGTAAGATGACCTAACAATTCCCAAGTGTCCTTAGCTATATCACTTATATAAGAGACGCGAAGGCGAAAGCCTTGTAAAGCCTACTGTAATTCATCTTAATCGACCCTAATCCTCCTTAATACACCTTAACCCACTATAATGCTCCTTAATACACCTTAGACAAGCCCGACCGACTTAAGACAAGCGCCCCCACCACAAGCCACGTACGTTACGCGCGCACGCACGTGCGCGCCGCGCAAGTGCAGCATACTTGCTCATTCCTCTAGGCCCTCCGCCAAGGGCAAGTGCCTTATTGAACTAATTCGATTTTTCAAAGTAAATTGCGTTAGGGAATTCGTAAACTACGACTTGCACATGAAGCTGCAGACATATGATAGCTTCGGATTATAATTCGAACATACGAGAATAACGGCATCGTCACGTGACGATATCGCCTGATGACGTCATCACGTCAACTGTGAGGTCACGCGATGACGTCTTCATAAAGTGATGATGTCACCTGATATGTGATGCCTGTTGGAGAAGCAGCACGCTGTGCGCTTCCCGCTTCTTTGCACTGTCTCCGTGATCGGCCCACATTTTATTGCGATAAGAGGATTTCTGCCGTCGCCGTGAGGTTCCGTATGACGTCAACGGCGATGAAATCGTCGCCGCGCGCCGGACGCTGTATGTGCGAGTGAAAGGGCGCGAGGGACGCGCGCTTTCACGGGGAGCGAACGCACGGCGGAGAACAAACGCGCGTTCTGCGCCGTGCTCCCTGAAGGGCTGCAGAATTAAGCGTCTCTTTCCTCCTTTACAATCACCTTATATATATATATATATATATATATATATATATATATATATATATATATATATATATAGCAAACGCGACTTCTTCCGTCGCGCGAAAGGCCGTGGGGGGACGGGAGGGAGGGGAGGCGACGTTTAGCTGCGGCACCATGCGTATTTATATAAAAACGTTGCGAGGCGAGAAGGTGGTAAAGACTTCCGACGCTGCTCGGCGAGTTTCCCGTTCTGATCTCGTCGAAAACGTCCGAGCCGCCCCCAGAGGCCCTGGCAACAGTCACCAATGCCGCGCGCGTTCGATGCGAACGCGGGCAAAACGGCGACGGCGTCGACAACAGTTCTGCGCGTTGCTGGTGCTGCTGCATGTCCAAGATTATACAGCTGATAAAACTACTATCCTTACTCCGTCCGTATAGCTCTCTACTAAGTTGCTATCGCAATTGATGCTTCGCCTTTCGGGTGAAACTGCGACATTTTTTTTTGTGTGTGTGTGTGTGTGTGTGTGTGTGTGTGTGTGTGTGTGTGTGGTGTGTGTGTGTGTGTGTGTGTGTGTGTGTGTGTGTGTGTGTGTGTGTGTGTGTGTGTGTGTGTGTGTGTGTGTGTAAGCGAAAGCCGCGCACGTGTACACGAAAACACCCGACCAACTTCGCTGTAAAAATAATAATAATTGCGTAGACATGTTTTTATGGAAAGTCGTGCGAGCGGACAGACTGGTCGCTTAATTTGTCTACAAAACTTCGCATGACAGATAGATGCGCCCAATCCGCTGCGAATTCTTTGAGCCAAATTGGGCAAGCCAAATTGGTTTGCAAGAAGTCTGTGTGCGTGCTGTCCAAACGCATTTTTTATAGACAGGGGCGGGGCGGGGTTGGCACTCTAGGCACGTGCCTCCCTCCCCAAAAGAAATTCCTGGCTACACCATTGAGAACAGACATTCTACATTCTCCCTGTCAAGTAGCTCTTCAATTTGGAAAAGTTCGTCCATAGCTAACTACGGGTACGGAGAGCACACAGTATACACCACGGCTGGGATCACGTCTCGTGTACTGCGCGTTCTTTGTCCCTGCATGTCATGTTTGAGCTGCCTTCTCGACGGTCATCCTGCAGCCTGGAAACTCGGCGGGTCCAATATTTTCTTCGTAAGAAAACCGAATAGGTTCGCGAGACTTGTGAACGCGAGCGCCCACTTAAAAAACGTGTAGCCCCATATAGCTTACGTATAAAATCAACGCATGCTATTTGTGTGACCTGCGTAAAGGGACCGTCGCCCATGGTGCTTCAAAGGTGTGGAGAATGAGGGCGACAGTATACAGCACCGCAGTGACCCCTCTAGGGCCGCAAATTTTCGGACGACCTAGCGCTCTTTCGGGGATATATACCTTCACTTTCGCGAGATATTTCGCGTAGCGGACGCATCGGCGTATACGCGTTGCAGATTAGCAACGCTGCAATTGTTGCAATGATTTGCGATGTTGCAGATTGCCAAGAACGGAAATGGTACATTTTGGCTCAACAGATGCGCGCCTGTATCAACGTTCGCTTGAGCTCTATGCGATCTAGCGAAGCTGTGACCATACCCATATGCACGTTGAAGAAGCGCATTGGCTCATATGTTCTAGCACGTCTATACCCAATCAGGTTAGAATCTGGACACATGTACTGTCGACCAAAAACGTTTACGGACCAAGGGATCTGACAAAAAGCTGAATATCTCCGCAGCCTCAAAACGCAGCCTGGTATTCCCATTTTCAGTCTCTACTGGTGTATGTGCGAACATCGTTATGTATGATTTTACTGGCTACTTTTAAAGGCTGCTCGGATATTTAGCGTTTTCTGAGATCCCGTGGTCCCTAAATTTTTTGGGTCGATGGTACCTCAATGTGAGCGGTGAAACTGACGACGAGAAATCGCTGCATCATACATGTGCTGCTGAAAACTGTTTCCACTGGCGGCTAGGCTGTGTGTTACGGCGCTGCTGTTGGCACGCGAAGATTTAGCGCTGGTTGCCCATAGCACAGGTTCCCGGAAAGCTGTCGGCTGTAGAAGGCGACCAGTGGGGTAGCCACATGGGGGGGGGAGACTGGTACGTGCCCCACCCCCGAAATTTCTGTGTTAGTATGCCGCCTGCCCATCCCCGGCGGTCAATTGCGCCCCCTGCCCCCTAAAAAAGTATTTCTCCAAGGCTACGCCACTGACGCCGACGCGAAATCTCGCACAAACGAACGTACCCCTGCGGGTGGGCAGTTCGAGAATACCGCCCCTGTACACACTCTCAAAAAAGATTGCACCCTTTGAGGCTTATGTGTCCCACAACGATATCGTCATCTGCCTTGCTCGCATTTCCGTTCTTGAAAAACTCTGCGCTCGCTACTGCAGCAGCTTGATGTCGCGCATGTCGTTAATTGCCTGGAAGTACCGGGCGCGCAGCGTTGAAGAAAGGAAAGGCGCGCAAGACAAATGATTATATTGTTGTGGCACAAGAAGGGTGCAAACTTTATTAAGAGTACAGGGGCAGTGGCCACGTGCTGTGTGAGGCGAAGCTAAAGGGAGTAAATGTGACGCGCACCTAATCTAGTCGAGATTCAGGAATGCACGTTCTTCTCGCATAGACGGGAAGAAGGTGCGACATAAATGGCGGCACATGTCGCGCAGCGATCTCGATATATCTGTACGGGTTTCGCGTTTTAGTCTATAGAGACCTTTAATGGCGTCGACGGGCGTAAACGTGGCGTATACGTGGCGTATACGTGGCTAGTCGACATAGGTGTAGGAAATCGAGCTTCTTTTCGTCCTTACTTATAGTGCTGCCACCTGGTTTCCAAGATGGCGCCTGTGTCCTTTGCTGGGGTACTGGGGCGCCTTCTGACCTTACCGCGACTGCATTGTGTGCATGCGTATGCACGTTACGGCACAATGATGGCGTTTATCGATCGGCTACTTCGCGTGCACGCTTCTCCATAGTTCGACCCACTACGTGGTGGCACGCAATCTACAACGAGGGATTGCGGTGACAGCGCGTAAAGGTTGCACTGGCATACGCGAAGTCTATAGCCGGAATAGCGTAAGAACTAAGCATATGCCTACGTGAAATGGTATCGATGTCTTTCGATCGAGTGGGTGAATTAACGTGCGCCGAGCCGCCGTACGACGTGCGAAGAATAAAAAAAAATTGTAGAAGAAAGTAAAACTACTCTGGTGTGTGATCTTGCCATTCGCGGCCAGCGTTGGTGGAAGAAGGTCAGCTGGTTCGTCTGCCCGCATTCCGCCGTAGTCGCTTGCGTTCGATGTCTCGAGTTAGCTCGGCGGCGAGATTGGAATCGTGCTAGCTGCGGCACTCTTAATAATTTGCAATCTTTGAAGCTTATCTTGTACACCAATAACAGGTGTTTTGCGCGCACTTCTCATCCTCTTATGTTTTTTTAAAGCGCAGCTTTATATGTCTAGGCGAAATCGTACATGGCTAGGCGAAATCGCCTGTGTACAGAAAACTATAATCATCAGCGTCGTCTTCTTCCGCAGCTGGCTCGTTGGCGCCTCTCGGTTTGCGCTCGTGCTCGGCACGCGCTCTTGCCACTGCTCCCGCGTTGGTCGTCGTCGTCTTCCACAGCTGGCTGCGTTGCTGCTCATAGAATTTCACTTCTCTTCTGTCGTCGTAATGGGAAGGCCGCCTTTACGGGGATATGAGCCATTAATTGTCTTACGTAACGGACATATTTAATTTTGAAGCAATTTATTTTCAAGAATCGCAAGCGGCAGTGGCGCCGAGCTAACTCGATACATCGAACGCAAGCGACAACGGCGGACTGCGGTCAGTGATGTCGTTCTCTCCGTCGCAGCCGAACGTGTGTTTAACCTCATAATTGAGAAATACTTTAATGAACCCTCGGGATTAAACCTGTGATTTTAAACACCGGGGCCGCGCGTTTCAGCTTCCCTGGTTAACCTAACCATCTTCACGGAGTGAAGGGCGGACGAATTTTTTTTTTTTTCCACCAGGAATTTGCCGGTTTTCATAATGTTATATAGACGATCTCGCAAGACTCGCATGTGCTGCTGAGGGTTTGGGACTATTTATTGAAATCTGCGCTGACACTTGAAACACGTAGTGTAGCTAACCTCCCAACAACAATATTGTTAATGATTTGACTGACGGACCAGCTGATTGATTGATTAATTAAATGATCGATTGATTAGGTCTATCGAGGCCATCACCTCTCATTGCCGTCGCCATTTCTCACGTATATTTGGAGGCTTGCCGTTAAGCCTCAAATATCGTCATGATACTGCGACGTTCTGTATTGCAAAAGTATAATAAATCTAACCTGTCTAGCTTAAAAGGACCACCACATTGCAAAACAACATCATTATATACTGGTAAAGTGGTCTTTAAAAACTGAATGTCCATTAATTAACTTGTTGGAAAACTGTTGTTTACGAAAGTGGATGAAATGAAGGTGAAACAAATGTGGCTGTCGGGCGTGTTGGTAAGACATGATTAAACACTTTAAGCGCACAACCAGACGAGGATGGTGAACGAAGACGGGAGACTATAGACGAGCGCTAAAGTCAAACTAATAATTTAAGCCAATTTCGCGCCAAAACCTTGGCGCCTGTACATTCATACGTGTTCCGTCGCGAATTTCAAAGTATTTTCTCTTGGGTCATTTTGTTCCTGTAATTGTCTCGAAACTTACTTGGTTCAGCCTTTCGTTGCTTCAAATTGCCATGTCGTTCTTCTTTGCCGGTACGCAACTATAACACTAATAGACTCCGTCAAAATCAAAGATGTCACTGCGAGTTGCTGCATGGGCGCTGCCATCTTTGATCACGTGACCGCGCCGCCATCGAAAGCCCTCTGATTTCCTGTGCTGGGGTGCGCTTGGAAAACAACGACAGGGTGAGCCACACTTAAACACACGCGGGAGCGCTCTAGCAAAAACTGACGTTTGTTGAACATTCCACGTGTTCAGATATACATAATCGTAAAGCCACGTGACGCGCCTCATCTATGTTACCTGCTGAGTTTTAAAAAGCCAATTTATTTTTCTGACTACAAGAATGATATGGCGTACTAGCGCACATGCATGATCTTCGCTGATTATGGTTCTTGCCTCTGTAATTTCTCGCGTACATTTATTTATCTTTGTGAGAGTTGATTATGCTGCAGTTCGAAAAAAAAAATGGAAAGCGACCCGCGCCTTACCAAGCCTCCTTTGAATTTGATTTTTGAAGTTGGTTTTATTTGACCACACAAAGTACAAAATAAGATTGCACATGAGATATGGTTGGGAAGGTGTGAAAAAAAACTACATGTAGCTTGACTGGCCCTACCTCCAGTACCCGGCAGCGGGCACTTTGGTGCAAGTAAGACATGTACACAACAGTAAGAGTGAGCGCTTTGTAGAAGCATAACTTTATAATGTGCATTATATGGGCATGCCATGCAACGCGTAGTACAACTAACCGAGAAGTGAAGCGCTTTCGATCACGATAGATCGCTATAAGTGCGGTGTGATGAAATTAGGCAATTTCTGAGCGCAAAAACTTGGGAGACGCTTAAGCTTCGCCTTTAAGAGTAGAACGCGATAGCATTATAGGGTCCCTGACTGCTTCTCACGCTTCCCGGCAACTGCAGCTTATACAACCGTGTAGAAAAAGAAGTTAAATAAACGCGGTCAGCCAGTGTAGGCACAAAGAAAAGAAAGAAGGCGTTTTGTAATATGTAGGTGCTACGCCATGTCTCCCGTACAAGTTTTTCTTACCGGTTGCCGGCTCTATAAACCGTAATATTTACAGGGAAACGCTTGCGGCGAACGCTATTCACGAACGCGAGCTTTCTGGTTCTTTTTTATCCCCCGCACGGCTGGCGCCCCTGCTAATGCGGATGCGTGGAAGCGAGCGCCATCCGGTGGTTCTGTAAGGAACCGAGCGGCACACGCGGCGTACGCCGCTCTGTGATTGGTAGAAACGCGCCGCGCTTTGATTGGTAGACAAGTTTCGCTCATGGTAAACGCCGGCGACGCCGTGCTTTCTGCGTAACGTGGCCCTTAAAGGAATCGCTTTGAAATGATGTCACCTCTAGTGCAAGTCGGGGTAATTGAGATCGTCGTGCAGTGGACCTAAAATAGACTGATGATACGATGATGATGAACTTTATAATATGGCGTAGTTTAATGTTCCTCGCACAATTTGATGCATGACTAAATTAACGACTCATGCACTATAGAAATCCGAATGCCTCCACCGTAAAAGCGGCCCCCAACACGGCACAGGTGGTGCAGGTTTTCATGACCATCCAGTCAATAAATCAGTCGAACGTAGCCGGATTGCCAGTGAGACATACACTTTCGCGTTGGCACGCCTTCGTGCATTTGCATGTGCGCAAAATGAAATCGATCGCTCCACATCATGCCGTTTGTACGTACCAGCATTTCCATCGGGGAAAAAATTGATTAATGTCAATCTTGCGAAACCATTGGAAAACTGCAGAACTCTCGTCTTTTGTAAGTCCGACGACGTCTTTTCAATTTGACGCCTTTATAATTTATTTAATTGTACGTCGAATGCGGTATGGAGTCCGAAAAAAAATGCAGAAAATCTTTCACTAAAATTGTGGCTTATTGTAAGCTCGATCAGTGCAGTTTTTTTTTTTTTTTTTTTTTTTTTTTTTTTTTTTTTGCGGGCGGATAGGATGTCTTGCACAATGGCCGCCAGAGGGGGCACAATTCAAATGGGCTGCACGTGTACGGCGGAATCGCTTGGCCGATGCTCTTCGTTGAAGAGCATCTACAACGAATTTTCTTGTACAACGAAGAAGTTTAGGCCTGCCCGTCCGTGGTGGCTTTGTTGCTTTACAACGGACACCACGTAGCAACTGCAGTGCCGCCAATGCCCTCCGAAGACGTCACCAAGATGCGCCAAGGGTGGGCTCTGCGCTCACAGCAGCGCAAGCGACACGCTAGACGAGCGTGTCGATGTCGCAAGTATATAGTCCTGCTACATGCACTGGAGGGGTATTCTGTAAGTTTCCACCCAGTGGACATGTCTATGTCGTCTGCTGCTGAATGTCTGAGCTGAGGTACACGTCAGAAAGATACAGGCGCCCTCAGCCAATCAGCACTTCAGCAGCAGACGAAATGGACATGTCTACTCGGTGAACACTTTCAAGATACCCCCCCCCCCCCCCCCCGTTCCGGGAATCGCGCTCAACCCGTATACGCAGCTTGTTGTACACGCATCAGAGCGGCCGTGTGCGACGGGAGATGAATACGTTGCAGTTGATGACATGATGATGTAATTGCAAACTACTGAACGTAGACGAAGGCAACAGTGATGAAGGTACTGTAAGTGACCCAAGAATTTTTAAGGGGGGCGATAGTGGCATTCGACGATCTGCAGCTTTACTTTGGCTCGTTTGCAGCTCATGTGTTTCGCCGTGGAGCTACAGTTGAACCTCGGTGCAATAATTAGGTTGGCTGCAGTTGCACGTTTTGTCAGACGAAGTGTGCACAAAAAAAAAAAAAAAAAAGATTAGCTACTTATTTCACTAAGTCTCGCTTGAATTCATGTTGAATAACGGTTTTGTTTTGTTGAACGCGCGCTTATTGGCCTGTTTTATTGTGAGTAATACGCGTTGCACGACGTTTACAACGAAGTGCACTTGTATATACAACGAATAATTTTGGAGGTCCCGAGCACTTCGTTATAAACGCGTTCGATTGTATAGTATATGGTTCGAAGAGCTATGCATGCCCAACACGACCAGCCATCCAGACGATGCAGAGCGACGTAAGTATAGCAACAACGTGTAACATGACAATATAGAAGCCGTACGTGCACAATCCGTCAACCAGGTAATTGTCGCGTTTATAACGCACTTGTTCTTACAGGCAATTATTTCACGAGAGGCATTATATGTGCATCAAGCCGTGCATGTATATTATGCAAGCAGACGGACAGGCCGGCGGCCAGATACAGCCTGCTTCTCAGTATATACAGATCGACAAGCGATCGACGTTGCGTCGGCACACATTCGCAGCAGCTAGAGTTCCACGAAGCGTGCAATGCGTTGTTACTCGGGGAAAAAAAAAAAAAAAAACCTCAGTTCGCGTCCACTCAACCGCGATTACGCGGCCCTTGATGATGACCCATCGACGTGCTGGTTCCACTGGTGCACGTCTGCTCTGCAGAAGCAGACGAAAAAAAACAACAAAAATGCGCCAGTACCGTGACACGACTGCCGACGCATTTTTATGAATAAGCCATTCATATATGGGGTGCAATTCCATATACGCTGGGTGAATCGCGTTTCGCCGAAACGTTGAGAAGGGACAGCCTTTACCGCGACCGCTCGATGAGGCGAGGCGTGCACACGTATTCACTCGATGGGGCCGCGCGACCCGGGTCGAACGCGCGCGCGCCACTTGCCCTCCCATCACCCCACCGCTTTCATCGACTCATATGTCTCGTTCACGTGTTGGACGTTGACGACAGCTGCTAGTATAACCGTGCTGCTGTACGTCGATGGCGCACACAACGGTATAAACACGCCGGGCTACCGCGGACCATCGAGATGCTTATCTCGAAGGACGTCCGTGGCCTCCTTCTTTGTTTCTTATATACCAGGCCGGTGGTGGAAATGGGCCCGGCGCCGGCAGTTGGTCTGCGCTACTTATGGAGACGCGACGATGGAGTCCATGCGAGGCGAAGGCCAAAATGTGCAAGGAACCTTGGGTTTTAGGAAATGGCGGACGTAAGCGCCTTGTAGCGGCGCCCAATATTTTGTTAACCACGCGCATACGTTGAAACATAGAGTTTCTCACTATAATATAGTAAGAAACTCTATGCGTTGAACGAAACGTAAACGAAAAGATGAGGGGTGTGCGAATATTCGAAACTTTCGAATAACGAATCGAATAGCTGTCCTATTCGATTCGGTCTTCGAATCGAATAGTCACTATTTGTAAATACGAATATTTTTCGAACAGTATTTCGAATATTTTAAAAATGTTAACTGTGCGCAATCAAACATAAAGTTGGAGCAAAAGGACGACACTTTTCAACCCTGCGGTAATAACATACGCATTAAACCCCAGAACTTACCTATATAGTGCCAGGTTAGTATAGTGCAGCAGGCTACGTTACAGGGATCATAAGCGCTCTCCGAAAAGTGCTGTATATATGCGAACTGTTTAATTAGTTCCTAATGCTCCGTTCCTGCGTTTTGACGAACAACGTATGATAATGCGCAATGTAATGAGAGAAAAATTGCTACGCTGATGAATACTACGATGTGCATGCCGTTTTACATCAATTGCTGAAAACGGTTGTTCATTATTCGAAAACTATTCGAAAAAAATATTCGATTCGGTCTCAAGAATTGCTATTCGCACACCCCTAATTAAAAGATGCATAACACTTAAGATGTTAACAAGTCCGCGGTGGAATGCCATTTCAGCGCTACTCGCGTGAGGTGGCTAAGAGAGTTGCAGAATACTTGGGTGTCTGTACACGCGGGACTGATGACGTCCCCTATTGGGACGCCTTGGAATGGATCCTCCTTTTTTAAAACATTGAAAGAAAACGAAACGCAGAGAGGTTAACCAGGTTGCACCCGCAGGGTTTGCATATGGCGAGCCATATCGACTGGCATTATACCAAGGAGCATGACCGCGGCAGCTTACCGTTATCCTTGAAAAAATAAAAGTGTAAAATTGAATTCTATGTACCGACATTAACCTATATGGGGCAGAAACTTCAACAAAGAAGCTTGAGAAGAAACTGAGGATCACGCAGCGAGCGATGCATGGAACGAAAAATAATAATAGGAAGCCGGCGGTGTGGATTAATTACAGAGCAAATCAGGGGTACAGCGGTTACCGATATCGTATTTAATTGAGATTTACGATGACGGAATGTGGCTGAGCAGGGCAAGTTGTGCCGTAGATAACCGGCGGGCCATGAGAGTAACAGAATGGGGTCGCCGAATTAAGTATACTCGTAAAGGGCTGCAGAGGATTAGGGCTATGTGCGATGATGATGCTGATGAGGAAACTTGCAGGCATAGGATGGTGGCAGGAGGGGTATTCTGTAAGGGTCTACCTAGTGGACTGTCCATTCCGGCCACCGCTGATTGAATGGAACTGTACAATCGAGCGAGATCGAAGAAGGCTTCGATCTTCTCGCCCTTCTCACCCCCCCCCCCCCCCTTTCCCCATCATGCCACCACCATGGTGAAACTTTCGAGGCATTCGTCTATAAATTGGGCTACTGCTGCTGATGATGTCTAAAACTTCCTGTTTTCTTGACTTCCGCGTCGTTGTCTTAACCTCCTCTATACGCCTATGCGCGACAATGGGGTCAGGCGTGTACAGGGCCGGATCCAAAAGAGGGGCCAGTAGCGGGACCCCACGAGACACTATAATGTTACCCTCCCCTCGCCTGTAGTTGCCTGTTCCATTTGTCTACGACGAGGGTTTCGCAAAAAAAAAAAAAAAAAAAAAAAAGCGAAGAAAAAATAGACACTACTGTTCTGACTTGTACTCAATGTATAGTCCGCGGAGAGACTATATATACATTCAGGCAATTCTGCCCCGAGTTTAACTCTCCTGAATTAAGGACAGGTACGTATGCTTGCCTTCAGAAAACTAGGTGGGGTGATGAAGTTGGAAATTTGCAGGCGCAAGTTGGAATCAGCTAGCGCAAGACATGGGTAATTGGAGATCGCAGGGAGAGGCCTTCGTCCTGCAGTGGACATAAATATAGGCCGATGATGATGATGCTTGCCTTTATCCAGCGAAGATTGAAGTCTGCATATAGTCATTTGAACTGACAGTTACTTCGTGATTACGACGCCTCCCTGTCCTATATGGTTTCTTCGGGCGCTCATATCATTCAGTGGTTCATTTTTAGCCACCTAGAAGCGGCCGCATAAAACAGTTCTCTGTTTCTGCAAACGTTTTCGGTACACTTTTGCTACTTAGTAGATTCAGGTTTCGACACTTCGTCTGACATATGGGCATGACTTGGAATGTTCGGCTGTTATAGAAACCAAAATTGAGCGCGCATGCGAATACATCCCTTTATATACCTCCGCTTCTCAATTTACTTCGATGAGGTTCCCCTCCTTAATTGATGCTATATACTCCACGGATCGCCTCTTTTGGGACAAACGAAAACCGTATCATTAAACTGCGTTTTACGCAGGCGCCACTAAACACGTGGCATATTGACTATATACGCGGCAGTTTTTCTCTTTTCTTTTTTTTTTAAATTCCTTTCTTGTACGTACATGTGTACTGATAAAAGTAATTTCCGAAGAATGCGGTTTTGATCTGTCCCACATTGAACCACAGTAGCGGTGATCGTGTGACCTCTTTCGTTGAGGTACACTTAATTTTTAGCAAGCCACATCAACTCTCTCAACCGCATGTTCCTTGGAGGGCATCAGTTCGCCGGCATCCACGTGCAAACTAGACGGCAACAGCCAGTGGCGCAGCGCGATCTTTTTCTGGGAGGAGGGGGCGGGCCACGCATTAGACCGGTTAAGAGTTAAGTTGAGAGGGAGGCTGGGCAGGCCGCGTACTATTAAAGGCACACGGACCGCGCGGGGTTGTGTTACTCCGCCAGCCAATCACAGAAGCAAACAAAATCGTCATCACGCGACCTTTTCAAAATGGCGTCGTACTGGATACGACTGTACTTGTCGTACTTGTACGTTCCACTATAATGGACGAGTGAAAAGTTAACGTATAAAATTTTATTTTTGTGGTTACCGCCTTATTTAGGTAACAGGAAAACTTTGAAGTGCGAACTATATTTGCATCCTGGCGGAGGAACAGTGGCTGGCGGTTATGAGTGCGTGGGCGGTGCTTCACTGCAGGCTTAACTTGTATCCGACCTTCATCACAAAAAAAAAAAAAAAAAAAAAAAATGGGGAGGGGGTGCATCAGGAGGGGCTACGTCACTGGCAATTGATGGGGAGGGGCTACGTCACTGGCAACAGCCATATCCGATGACTTTTCATATCCCATTCACAATCGACAGTTTGATCATGCGTTAAGGGCCCCGTGTCGCAGAAAATTCGGTGTTCGGCGGAGTTTTACGTGAGCGAAAGTTTCCGTATATATTTAGGTATATGTATATGCCACGCCTTGCTCTATATGATATGCGGTATATGCGGGCTATATTGCCACATTATTCTATCACTAAAGTTGCTCACACATTCTTGCCAAAGTTATTCCTCGGAATTTTGAGAACGAATGTCACGAAACAAAACACCGAGAGCGCATGCCTTTTATGTTAAATCTCCTCAGACTGAAATATTAAAAGTGCGACACAATAACAGAGACCTGAAAACTTTGTAAATTGTTTGGTGCTGTTGTGCACTACTTCCGGGATCAGCCCCAAAGCAAGAGACCGCGTTTCTTCTACCAGCACGCTCGCCTTAATTCGCGCATAGCGTTCGCCGCCAGCGTTTCCCGGTAAACATTACGGTTACATAAGCTGCAGTTGTCGGGAAGCGTGAAAAGCAGTCGGGGATCTTTTAATGCTATCGCGTTCCACTCTTAAAGGAGAATTAAGCGTCCTCCAAGCGTTTGCTACGCCAACACCAATTATACGCGCCTGCTCATTCTTGGTCAGCTCTCTTAGTTAGGTTCTGTATTTCGTTCATGAACCGCAGACGACAGCGTTCCGTCTCTCGTAACCTGTGCGATATAGCTCGGGACGTTATAAATTCCACGAACGAATCAATTTTCTTTTTCACGGACGCATCGTCCATGTGGGGCACTCAGCTTGGACGGCCAAAGCGAGCGGTAATTACCCGCGACCAGATATAGACCTATCCAACGAGTGCTGCCTGGGCTGTCGCCATACGGATGATGCCCTCTGGACTGATCGCGCGTGAGCCCACGTGAGCATTGCTCAAAAGCACCGGTAACAGCGTGACAGCACATGGACTTCAACGATGCGAGGTATTTCAGTAAGGATACGTACTTTCCCGTCCCCGATGCAAATGTGGTGTAGTTCAATGTAGTCGTACGTGGATATGAGCGAAGGGCCGCGCAAGTCTTATGCACCTGATGCACGCTATGGATAAAGTAGACCCTGGAGCTGAAGTGCGTCCCTAAATAAAATCCAGCTACCGCGAGGTGTGTATACAGGGTGATCATCTTAATTTTTTAAATGGAATTTTTACAAATACGAGTAGCGTGTTGCAGATAACATAATTCTAGTCCTCGAGCGGTGGAGATTACTAGCACGAGAAATCGAAACACATATTCAACTAATTAACAAAAATTCACTAATTATCTTTTCAATTAATTACTTTACGGCACATATTGCAATTCACGATTTGTTGCCGGTGAGTTTGCAAGGCATATATCCACTTGGAACGAATTTCAAGAATGACGCCAGTTTGGAGATATGCGCCCTCAAACCTGCCGTAAAAATGCACTGTTCCACTTTTTTTTTTTTTTACGAAACGCTGTTTTATGCATTGAAGCACAAAAGTAACTGGAACGCCCATGTATTTCGTTCCACACTTTGGGAAATGATATATCGAATATATCGAAACTGGTATCATCCTGGAAAATCAAGTGAATACGTCTTGCAAGCTATAGCTCACTGGCTACAATTCACGAACTGCAACATGTGCCGTAAAGTAATTAATTAAGAAATTAATTAGTGAATTTTTGTTAATTAGTTGCATATCTGTTTCGATTTCTCGTGCTAGTAATGTCCGACTCTTCGAATAACCCAGGTCAAGGACAAGAATTATGCTTTTTGCCACAGGAGACTTTTAAAATTTTCATAACACTTTATATGATCGCCCTGCAGAAACCACGAAGACTTGAGAACATGCTAATAGCCGCTTGTTAATAGCCACGTTACTTTTACCCGAAAAGCGCGCCGGTTTACGCTACCTCTATCTGCGACCGGGATTAACCCTACGTGAAGGAGGCATAGTACATACTTTTTTTTTTTTTTTTCGAGTTCGTTTTGCCTAAAGCTGGCCATATGTCCTCCTCAGACAGAGCTCGGGCACATAGTCACTTTTCAAGTAGCTTCTTATATTACCGACCTGAAGGCAGCATTCTGCACGTATGTGCAGAAAGTAAGCGATACCTCTTGACGTTCCTTGTCGCAAAAACCGCCTTTCATGGTCTGAACCAGCAGATGAAAGTGCAACATCGCGCGGTAGGTCGGCACGTTGATGCTACCTATGTATACATCTCCGCGTGCATCCGCGACTTTCTATTCGGTATGGTTATATTACGCAACGTCTTCCGAGTTAACTTCGAAAAGGGCTGAAGACAACATTACAGTCGAACACCGTTATAACGAAGTGATTGGGGGCTTCCGAAATAATTCGTTATACAGGTCGACACTTCGTTGTAGAAGGTCGCGCACGGCACACCTCACAAATAGAACCGGGACGAAATTACGCCTTCGTTATACAGGTCATTTCGTTGTATAGGGGCGCTCGGCTGTATAATGCAGAATGGGTCACACGAGTATACAACGTTTAGGATCCAAATGTACCAGGTCAGGCGAAGCATCCGGCTGCGGCCACCCACTATCGGTTGCACTAAACGCACGTTTGCTTCGAAGTGGGCACACAACAGTCCGGCAATCCTATATAGAGGCAGAATGCACGTGCAAGAGCGCTGTGGTTGGGTGCATGCGATTATCGAAGAGTGTGTCGCAATCAACCGCTGCGTTTCCTCACCGGCGGTGCAAGTAGAGCCGAAGCCCGCGCCTCGGGTCCGACCGAACCTGTTGATAGACACCACACAACACGGTATGCGCCGCAGGCAGCATGGAATGAACGGAGGCATGCAACCCCGCCGGAGAGTGGGGGGGGTCACAGATTTTTGTTGTCCCGCCCCATCACCATAACGACCGACCACGGGCCTGCCACAGCACGTGATCCCCAAGACATTTTCTGAGAGCTCGGTGCGGAAGAGAGTGAGAAATCAATGGCCCCGAGGTGTTTTTAGTTTTTTTTTTTCTTTCCTTTATTGCGGCGGCGTTGCGTTAATTGTGCGTACAACACATACACACGCGTCGAATTCGAGCAGCGATCGCCGACCGGCAGCGTAAAAAGCTCGTCGCCCGCCCCGGGAAAACGATGAACATGACTACTACCACGGGGTCGGGAGGGGGAGAACAAAAAAACAATAAAAGAAACAGGAACACTTTTGGAACGCGCGCACACCCTCACGAAGACAAAAAGAACTAGAGCACGGTGACGGGACGCGGCGTTTTTCTTGTTCTTTGTCGGGCAAGCCTGCCGTCGCTATGCGCGCTCCGGTCAGGTGGCGCCACCCTGCGAGGTAAATATTAACGACGGATCAAGCGAGGGCCACGCCGCTGCGACATGCACGCAACAGTACACAGCGTCACTGGAGGGCAGCAGCAGCGGAGGCCCGTAATAGACACACATACACACACACGCACATTCAACCTCGGGGGAGTCCACAGGGCTCAAATTTTTTTAGGACCGCGGCTTGCGCTTTGCCTGCTTGGCGAGGCGGCGCCGACGCACGATCATGTCGTAGAGCCGTTCGAGGCCGTCGTCCAGTCCTTCGCCGATGATGGCGCAGGCCGGCTGTACGTGCCACAAGTGACTGGCCGACAGTTCGTGCAGGCCGAGCAATCGCTCAATGACGCGCGGCTCCTTGGCACCGGGCAGGTCCTGCTTGTTGGCTAGCACTAGGAGGGGCACGCCCGGGTTCTCGCGCGCCACGCGCTGCAACTCGAGGCGCGCTTCTTCCATGCGCTCCTCGTCGACCGAGTCGAGCACGAACACGACGCCGTCGGTGCAGCGGGTGTAGGAGCGCCAGAGCGGGCGCAGTTTGTCCTGACCTCCCACGTCCCAGATGAGGAAGCTGGTGCCCTTGGCGCGTCCCGAGGTTCCTTTGATCTTCTCGCAGTTGAATCCTATCGTGGGCACCGTGTTGAGATACTGGTCGAACTTGAGCCTGTACAGAGCGGTGGTCTTGCCCGCGGAGTCGAGGCCCAGCATCACGACGTGAAGCGACTGGTTGGGCGGCAGGCTGTCCAGCAGCGAGGCGGCGCCCTTGCCCATGGCCGAGCCCATGGCAGCGCGTGTTTAGTGGCCGCCATAGCCGCGGCGGCCTCGCTGCATCCCCGCCCGACGATAATCGCGTCTCGCGACGATTTCACCAGCGACAGTACTCCACCCCGATCGCACGGCCGCCATGACAGCAGCACGGCAGGCGGCCGCCACGGTGGCCAGACGCCGAAGACGCGCGCGCGCTACTCCTCCCGCTAATGAGTCTTCTCGCGTGTCCTCAATCGAGGCCCACCGAAAATTCGTAACTCGAGAATTTAGAGCTGTAGACTTTGCGGGTGACGTGGATTAAGTTCGTTTGAGCATACGCAGTATAGTACACGCATACAAACATGCGTGCACTTGGCCAGAATAAGAAGGAACTAGGCAGAAAAACGCGTGCCAGCCTTGTCCGCGCTGACATTTTCGAAGGGCATGGAAATGATTTCGCTAAACATGACAGCGAAAATGAAATTAAATAACTAGATGTAGGCACGCGACACTACGAGTAGCCCTGGTGATTCACAATCGTTTGACAGTATTCTCAAACGGGCCGTTTTACATGCGCGAGGCTTAATTTTGTGTTTGTGCTTTCCGACACCCATCAACAACCCAACAACTCGATTGTGCTAATCCATCCAACTCATGTAGGGTTCATATATTGTCCAATACCTCGGTCCTCTATTCCATACAATTTCTCAATATTATGAGATATCTTATGCTCGGTTTTATTGCGCGGAGCTACAGGCAGAGCGAGCAGACGGTGGCAAAGTCTTTAAATTGCACTAGTAGCGAAATTTTACTTTTATACGCAGCCATTTTCTGGTGTTTAATTTTTGATGTTTCCAGGTTTAAGCATTACCTATTCATGAGAATATTTATATCAATAATGTAAAGTTAGTACCAAGTTTCAATTTTTTAGTTTACTTCTTCACCCACAGATGACGCGACGATCTGTAAAAAAAAAAAACATTTTATTGTTTGGTAGCATGGAGGAAGGAAACACCAGGAGAGGCCCTGGCCAGCACGAGCGTATTGGAGAAGGTGTGGCGGAAGTCACGTGCTGTTTTTCGCAAAGGAGCACTGGGACGGGTACCCCAAATGTCAACGTTGCCATGGCAACCGCGCTCCTGAAGCTTTCGCTGCTGGTCTCGGTCGCTGAAAAGTGAGATACGATTTTTCCGCCGGTGTCTTTCCCGCAACACCTTTTGTTCGCGAGAAAAGCGGACTCTGGAGTGTGGTGTGTAAGCTTGAAAGTTGTGTTTTGGATCTGCGAGTCGGAGTGTCGGCCAGCAACAGATACACTCAAGCAATCACGGCGCGAGTCTTCGTTGTCTTCTTCAACGTGCCACGGAAAAACACAGGAGCGCGTCTGCTTCACTAAAACTGCTACAGAAGTTTTGTAGGCTTTGTTTTGACGCGCGTCAGGAGCACACACTTCCGCCGGCTCGTAACAATGCAAGTTCAAAGTTCGCGCCCATCTGCTCCGGCGAGTTGCAGAACCCCTGATTGGAGGCGCAAAGAGAGGTGGCACACCAAAATGGCTGCACTTCCGGCTTCAAAAAAGTGACGTCAGGGCCTCTCCTGTTTTGTTTCCTTCCTCCATGTTTGGTAGGTTTTTTAAAATTTGACCAATCAGTAAACAGCTTTCGTATTGCCAAGATAGCTGCACTGCCCACATGGATACACGTGGTTTTTCCCCCTTGTTTGGTTTCTACCAGCGGGTTTATGTGGTCCTTTAGAGATTAAGTTGTTTACAGTGCCGACTTCTGCTTTTCGCAATCATCGTAAACATCTATGACTGCAGCATCTGCGAACATGGTCGAATCAGCTAAGCTGTGGTCCACGGACCTTGGCCTGCCGGCTGACTGCGTCGAGTTCTGTCCAGTTAGACCCGAATTGTTCGTCGTTGGGATGTACAAGTTGGATGAAGTAAGTCACACACATCTCAACGTTAAATTTTTCTGGTGGGTGTTTTTGACAGATATCTCTATAAACTTACTGAATACCGTCAGCTTACCGGGAGCCAAATTTAAAAATAGCGCGTAGAAGTGGTTTGTGATTGGCCGCTCGACCGAACAGGAAGCCGTGCCATTGGATGGACGCGGGCCAATCGCGAGTCGTTTTCAGACGCCAGTAGCTTTTTTGTGATTGGCTCACGACACTTAT
Organism: Dermacentor silvarum; assembly: GCF_013339745.2. NCBI lineage: Eukaryota > Metazoa > Arthropoda > Arachnida > Ixodida > Ixodidae > Dermacentor > Dermacentor silvarum. The sequence continues at coordinate 27,832,080 of NC_051158.1, read as the reverse complement.
GTTTACAGCAAGAGCATGCCGCGGTGGGGCTGCTGCTGATCATGAGGGTTCGATTTGGATGGAGTCGAAATGCGAAAATGCTCGTGTACCTAGATTTAAGCGCAGCCACGTGCTTAAAATTAGTCCGGAGCCTTCCACCTTTATAACTCACAGTGGAGTTTTGGGCCATTAAACCTGACAATTTATGGTTATTTCATTTTGATAAATGTGTTAAGCAATTTTTTCCCCCTGCTTATTTTTAACTCCACCCTTCCATTATGTTTTCACGGCAGGCTTTGACTGCTTCCTATAAGTCACATTCGCATGAAAGATTGTGCCAGCGAGACCCAGTTTACAGACACACTGTGTTATAGATTAGTTAATACATAATAAGGCAGTACATAAAAGATGTGCAACAGAAGAGAACGAAATGGACGTGTAATACAAACAATGAAGTCGTCGAAAAAGTTCCTATTTCTAATTACACAACTACGGTGCCCCATTAATGGTTTTGAGTAACGAGACATTCTGGATAATCATGTGCCCCTGCACTCCACATGCTGTCCAGTACCAGTTGCCACTTTGCCCGTGCAGTTTTCAGAGAATGGTGTGACGTAGATAACGGAAGTGGTTTCGCATGTTCAAGTTCTTTGTCATAACCTAATTCGCCTTTGAAGGTTGGGCAAATGGCATGACGCGAGTGGCAACATTTTAGGCAAGGGCTTGCCCATGTGTGTCAGAGCTAGTTAGTCGCACATTACAAAACATTTAATGGCACAAAGCCTGCTAAGGGCGAGCAGGCTGTCATGTTAGAAGCGGAATTATGGGCACGACACGTAGGGAGACTGCCGAAATGTCTTTCCGCTGTCGTAAGTTCTGCTATATTGTGTGTCAAAATGGCAAACGTTGGAATGCTGGTCAACACGACGTCACAAGTCTTCTTCCCTTGTGTCTGTTTTTCAAGTCGATATACCTTTTGACGAGATAGATATACCGTCCCCACTGGTTCCAGCAACAAATGGCTTGCGTCGCTGTCCATGTTACAGGAGGCAGGCGAGCGTCACGGTGCCTTGACTACCTTTCAGTGGCATGGAGGAGCAGACGTGCAGCTGTTGTGCCACTCTGGCTCCTTGCCGGGAGCGCTCGATGTCAAGTGGAGGGACGACATACTGGCAGGTGCCTTCTCCGATGGCTCAGTGCGGCTATGCCAGCTGCGGAAGGAACGGCTGGAACCAGAGGCTTCGTGTCAGGCCGCAAACTGCCTGGCACTGGCTGTGGCTTGGGCACCGGGGTCAGTCCTTTCCCGCTCACCCACTCATGAGGCAACCAGAGAGAGCTCTTCGATCACCATTTTCAGAAGTCCCCATGGACCTCGCATTTCACAATCCAGGCAGAGCAATTAGCAATAAAGAGAGGGGGTATGATCATTGTTGCCTCACCTATGGACAATGAAAATACACACAGGACCATTCGATTTGTCCGGAACTTCGTCAACCATTTCACTGCAGTTCGGCACCAGTTCTGCACTTGCGCCGAGTTGGCCCGGCACTTCTTGCATAAACTCTGCACTCTACCTCTCCTGCGAGAAGTGGCACGAACTCATTTTGTACGATGACTGCTCCAGGTCAAACGAATGGCGACTTGCATACGACGCCATGTTGCACTGGCAAAATGAATAGCGAAATGCATAGCTTCTGCATTGGATGAGACAAGTGGTAGCGCGCCTTCATGAAGAGCAGGCGAATTGGAATATAGACCTTATAAAGCACTGCTTTCTCAGGCACCATACAAAGAAGAAAACGAAGCAGGTCTGTGAACACATTGCACAAACAACAAAGTAAACGGTATTTCCAATCAGCTACATTCCTTTTTCAGCCAGGTCTGCCATTTCAAGTGCATTTTTAGCAGGTAATTAGTAATGACGCATAGAAGTAGAGTTTTGTTTTATCGCCCACTGGTGGCATGTCAAGTCAGTTTACTAACTGTATAGAATCGGAACACCAGTTATCTCTGCTGATTGATTCCTGAAATGTGCTCGGAGTTCGAAGTAGAAGTTTCAGAACTGGTGTAATTGGGAAAACACTGGAGGCAAGTAGTCCGCTGGTAATCTTGGCTAGCCGTACCATTCTGAAGGAACAAGTTGAACGACCACCAGGCACCTGTGCTTAGAAACATGCCACAGGGGCCACAAGCTGTACTTTTGACAGACACTTTCAGGTTCAATTTCAAGGAGCCAGCCAGCTCTTCCGTGATCATTATGTGCGTGCAAACATTATAATAATCAATAGTAATAAAAATAATAATGTTTATCTCACCACAAGCCAAATTTGTTGGCTTGTGTGACTGGACCACTAACAAGCAAGTTTAGTTCGTTTGAAACAGGTTGCACAACCCAATAACATTTAAACAATGTGGCCCAATTCATATTTTGTATTGTATCTAAAAGAAAGAGGAAGAGTTTAGAGACAGTGTAGACTCTTAGTAGTAGCAAATAAAGTATCAACTTATAGGTTTTGCAATACCAAAGTCTGTAAACTGGTGCTGGCGATTGTGATTGCGCGGAACAAGCAATGCCGTCTTTGTGTATGTGCCTCTCAGTTTCATTTGCCTCTGATCCACTTTCCTTATAGTGGTAGAACACCTTAACGACTCTGCATCCTGTATTATTTCAGCTGGCAGCCAAACCACACAAAGCGTAGATTTGTCTTAGTTGCAGCGATGGCAATGGCCTTTCTAAGCTGGTGTCATCCGATGCAGGGGAGACAAATTGGCTGTAAGCTGCTCCAACGGGTCTGTTTCGATACTGAGCTGTGGATCAGCTTCCTTGGAGTCCACGGCGGAGATCCAGTGCCACAACTTTGAAGCTTGGACGGTTGCGTGGGATGCTGCACAGCCGCACGTCTTTTACACTGGTACACAAGTTGCACAGGCCTCTTGAGACTTTGGCAGACTCGGCAATTACTTGGCCTGTGTTGTAGGCTTGAGAGGAAGCTTAGCTCGGGGCCAACTTCAGTTCCTCTATTCAAATACATATCAAACGCCAAAATGATTTATCAGACAGAACCGATTAGAATGATGCTCAGTGCACTTAAGAGAAAGCCAAATCCTACTGATTGTAGGAAGCAGAATTTTGATTTAAGGCGTCGAATTTTTAACCAACATTGCCTAAATTTGGCAAGCTAAAAAACAAGAAAAAAAAACAGAAAAACTCTTTACAAGTCCATAACCCTGCTGGAAAAAAAAATATATATATAGCACAGTTCTTCCCTTATAGTGCTTCCCTTATAGCATCTGAAGTGCACAAATTTGATGCGAGTTTATGACATATGTGAAAAATTTAAATTATTTACAAGGGTTCTGCAAAAATTCTACTTGCAGATTACAGGCATATTTCTGAGCGGTGTATAATACATCAATTTTGTTCGCTTTAGATGCCTTATTAGGTGTTTACAGAATTGTCATATCATTATTTATTACAAAGTTACAGAGTTGAAAATTTGGTGCTCCAGTTTTGTTTAAAGTCTTCAAAAATGCTTTGTGCAAATATTGATGGTCTAAATAAAAAAGTGTGCTCGTTACAGTCACTAGATTTTAACTTTTTCTTTCAAATGCAACAAGCCTCATCAAAATTGGTGCAGTGGATTCAGAGAAAATGGTTTCTCTGTTCACGTGTACTTATATAGGAGAGGGAGCTCCAAAGTTATCCTTCTTTTAACAGTTGGCCCCTTTTTTCTTTTCATTGTGATGCAGGAGGTGATGACTGCCGATTCTGCTGCTGGGACGAGCGGAGCCCTGCGCAGGCTGTCCGTACCTTGCGCAGGTAGCCGAAACAAGCCTTACGCAGCAGCATCCAATTAGTTGTAGTGGGTCAGGCAGCCAGTCTATCATCTGTCGCTAGCCTGTGGCTGTTCACAAATTGACAAATTCATAGATAGCTTTTGACCGATCCATACCTTACATTGGCTTCTGTAATCGTGTTTTCATACGTTTTATACATTAATGCTGATCTTCAAATATTTAACTAAATGACTAAAAATCTGGACTTGTTGCTGGGCTAGTTGGTTCATCTTATTCCGTCCTTGGTTGCGTCTAAACACTACGGACTAAAAATCTAATGAAAAAAAAAAAACTTTGCTGCGTACGACACTGTTGTGCAGCATAACACGTCCACAGCTTTGTTTGCTCTACGTAGTAGTAAATTTACTAGTTCCCTCTAGTAAATTTTGTAGAAAATTATGTGACAACCACAAACCTCCCTCCAGTCCAGACACTAGTGCATGGAGAGTTGAAACATGCGGAAGACGGCCACACCGAGGCTCAATCTGGTTGCAGGCACACCATGGGAGTGACAGCCATCGCGCCACATCCCAGCCAGGATCACGTGCTGGCGTCGGGCAGGTAAGCTTCTCCCACCACATCCGAGCACGTCCGTGCAGCCTTCACGCAGGTGCAAGTCATTGGACAGCTTTAGCAAAGTGTCTCTTTACGCTCCCCTCAGATTTCACGCGCTGAGGCACTTACAGGGAAGCGTAGGTTTCATATTTTGTGACAGGTGCGTCTTGCCAAGCTGCGAGCAACTTAGGCTGCAACATTATCAATAAGCCACGTGGATGCACCCACGAAGCATCCTACGTTCAGCAAGGGAAACGTTCTGCATTCTGCTGCTTGCACGAGTATTGCACGCATGTGCACCAGCATTCCGGCTAAATCGGTTCTGGCAGCTCCACAAAAGGAGGCCTTAAAGAAGCGCCGATCTTCAAAACATTTTTGAAACCCTACCATGCACTTCATACAAGTATGAAGGCTCAGAAACACCTTTCAGATGTCTTGATTCGATGCTAGAGCTGGCCTTCAAATACTGGACCTGGCACCATCGGCATTATGATGTCATGACAAAGGGCAGAAATTTGTCGGCTTCTTGTTGCAGTAAGGCCCAGCGATGACAACGCTGCTCTTTCAAAAATGAGCAATGGCGGCTGCGTGCATTTCTTCTAGCTGTGCTTGTGTGCGGAAGCCAAAGCGATCGCAGGAGTGAAGCAAAGCATTCTGTTATGATGTCATCGCTGCATTCACCTCTTGGATACTGAAACCGAACTTGTTTGTAGAAACTAGTATCTATAGTCAATTATTGAGGCCGCTTGGACACTTTCCAATATTTCTTTTCCAAGGTTTAGAAGGCTTTGACTCCTTCACTTAAAATGACAAGTCTGAAATGTCATGTCCGTACCCCTTTAATCTTTCACCGCAGCGTGGGCAAAGCAGTTATTCCCACTGTGCAGGGCTTTCTTGCAGTACGCAAACGACATCTTTGCTAGAAATCAACGCAGCGGAAAAGATTTCTTGTTGCCTTTGTTCTGGCGCGTCATGGCTCCATCTCTCTCCAGCTCGAGAAAGTTTCAAAGGAGCACAGCTCCCTGGTGAATCACCGGTGGGTCACAACACAGCCGAGGAACATGACAAGTGACCCACCGGTGGGCCAAGGCATGCGAGCATTGACTTTTTGAAAAGTGCTGCCTCAGTGGACGTGTTAAAGGGACGCTAAATCAGTTTAGACCTATCAGGATTTTTCTTTCACAGCTCTGTTTTTGTTAATTTTGCAGCGAGAGATTGATTAGGAGAAGAGGAAATGAAAACCACACTCCCAGTTCCTGAATTTCATGCCGGAACCTGCAGTGCCAGCATGTCAGTGTGACGTGACAAATTTGAAGTATTTTCTTGAATGTGGGCCATTGCGAGGCAGTGAACATTGTCAAAACTTACTGTGTTCAGTCTTCAATTCCTTTACAATACAGTTGAACCTCCCTATAACGAAGTCGCATCCGACCCAAAAATGGGTTCGTTATATCTGATATAAGCATATATCTGTTGCACTGTAATAGCCAGACAATTTTTTACATACTTCGTTATACCCGATAATTCGTATATCAGTCTTCGTTATACTGACGTACGACTGCACAATGTAGTCCATCTTTACCCATAAAAGACTAGCTAGGCTTGAATAGACGCCGTCAATCATGACTTCACGGCAGAAACTACAAGGCATTGTTTCCACCAGTCTTTCATTTCTGCATCTTTTCTGTCTTTTTCAAGCTATCTGTCATGGTAAAAGTGGCGTTGTTTGGTATTGTAGAAGCTTAATGTACTGATACAGGATTGATCTATTTTTGTCTTCACCACTTCAGAGATTCCTTTTTGTTTTACACAACGTCGCCCGCGTGCATTCGGAGTTATTTGTGTAACGAAAATGTCACCACAACAGTATTAAGCATTGGTATAACCAAATGGTGGGTACGTCATGTGCAGCTATGACGAGCAAGTACTGCTGTGGGATACACGGAGCTTCTCCAAGCCTTTGGCCGAGGGCCAGGCAGGGGGCGGTGTCTGGCGGCTTCGCTGGAGAACGGGCCCCCCGCATCAGCAGCAGTTGCTGGCTGTTGCTGCAATGCATGGAGGAGCGTGTGTGCTTGCCTACAGCTCTGCAGGTAGGACTCTCTCCCATCGCAGTTTGAACTATCCTCTTGCGATTAGGACTGGGCTATTGAGCGATTTGACTGGGCGGTTCATGTGGCAGGTACTACCAAGTTATGACCAGCAGCTTACAGATAGATATCACTGAAGAGAGAAGTATGTAATTGCTGCTAACCTGCAAGTCCAAAACTTGGAGGATAACAAGGGAAAGTTGAGAGGAGACCTAGGACAGTGCAGTGAGCGACGGAATGAATGTATGTATAGGGGACTCTCTTTAAACGGAACCTCAAGAGACTAGGGAAATTGGCTCTGTTTATCAGGGGTTCCGTTCATCAGGAGACAAAGCTAATTATTAGCATTGTATGAATACAAAACCAGCTAACCATGAGGATGGTGTTCCGTTTAAGTGATTTCCGTTTATTGAGATTTCACTGTATATATATAACGTTAAAAGATGGAAGGACAGCGGTGTGGATTAGACAGCATATGGGAGTAGCCAGCGTTCCAGTTGGGGTTAAGAGAAAGAAATGGATTTGGGCAAGCCGCGTAACACGCAGAACAGATTGATAACCCGTAGTCTATTACAGTAAAACAGAATGGGTGTCAGGAAAAGGCATGTGCATGGAACAGCAAGGACTGCAGAGAATAAGACGGTGTGGTGAGATTAGGAAATTAGCAGCCATAGGATTGAGTTGGTTGATTTGAAGAGCAAGATAACTTGGAGGTCGCTGGGAGAGGCCTGTTGCAAATAAAAATGGAAGGTGCGCCAAGCATGGACAGTGGCCATGGGTGCTGGCTCACTCAATTGCTGCCAGATGAAGCTTCAGTCAGAGGCCTGGGTATCTGTCTGATCCCAGTCCTTTCGGTAGAAGGCCTTCACCTGGCACATAGGATAATAGGCTGATGATGGCTGATTAACTGTCCTATCATTTCCTCAGTTCAGATGTTTTTTTTTATTTTTTTAAAACGAGTTCGCTGGTTAAAGCTGGATGATCCAAGTGAGTCACAGGTGCAGTTTTGAAACTCTGCTAGCACTTGCCTAGGGCAGCGCCTATGTTCAGCTAGCCCAATTCAGGTCACAGATGGATGCTGTGTGTAGTCAGCATTCACAGTTCATTGTCATCATTCTCTCACAAAATGCAATGAAAATGGCAGGTCCCAGTTCTTTTGCTCGAAAGACGATAAACAAGCTGTTCTGTAACTTTTCATCTTCTTCGTAAGGATGCAGACACGGAAAAAGTGGTGCTTGTATTTGCTATCTAGACAGCAACTGTTAAGAGGTAATCATCAGGTGATGTCAGACACACTGTGACAGCTCAGTGACCACTCAGTGTGCAATGACAGACGTTCTAAAGGAGCATTCCAACGTCAATTTTTAAGGCAATACACTAGAGTGTCACCTGTGACATGAAAAGTAATCTTCAGAAGATCTTGTCCTTGGCCTAATTGGTATTTGACTAAGGACATAATTGCTGCAAGAAAGATGAATACACAATAAAGAACACAATGACAGATGCATAAATGATGACTGCCTGTGTCTTTGCTTTGTTCCTTACTGTGTATTTGTCCCTTCAGTGGTAAATATGACTTTCAGACAACAGCCGACGCTCCGACACTGCATTTAAAAACTTTGATTGATTCGTTTATGTAAGTGTCCCATAAATCCTAAAGGTGGTATCAGCAGTGAGCCAATGACCGCTTGCTCTTAAGCTGGTTTTCAAGTGCACTTTCAGAGTTTCAGTCCCGACCGATTACGACACGCAGATGTCCTGCAGCGTGTGTGCACTTTCGACGGCCACCAGTCCATGGTGTACGGCATCGACTGGGCAGGCGAGGACACCCTGGCGTCATGCTCCTTCTACGACAAGCATCTGGCGCTGTGGCGGCATGACAACCTCCGGGAATCGTAGCTGTGCCACAAATTATGCAGCATTACAAGATTAGGAAGAGCAGCCAATTCACCGCAAGCTGCCTGAGCAGAACATTATTGCGTTTTTGTATTTCTCTTCCATTTTTTATTATTTTTTTTTTATGCCTCTGCTGACATGGCAGGGACTGGCAGAGGCAGCTATTTTCAAGCTATCACTTTCGGGGATACGATCACTTTCGCAAGGTTTCACGTGACATGGCACCGGGCACATTACAGCTGACGGCGTTCCTGGTACCAGACAAAGACAGCGAGTTAGGCACAGTACCAGAAATGCTGCCAGCCGTACAAGCCAACATGTCCAGTGCCAAGTCACACAAAATCTCACGAAAGTGAAAGTGACCGCTTGAGAATACCACCCCAATGGTCTCTGAGTCACTGCCACACTCTCTCTGAAATTTGCCTTAAAATAAAATGTACTTAGCAGAAGCAAAAACACCTTGTATAGATAAAAAAAAAGTGCCCTTGTTCCTCTATCATTGTTAAATGTATGCCTTATTTATTACTGCTGGATTGCAAAACAGGGACCAAGCAGGCAAGCTACTGCCAATAGGTCACTCCACGAAGTAAATGGTGGCACAAACCTCTCAGCGAAATGAAAAACATAAAGCAAGCAAAGTGTCATGTTTTGTAAAACCAATGCTGCTGCTGTGGTGTTTGCGCCTTTGGTGAAACATACACTTAGGGTTGCCAACTATCCCAAATTTGGTGGGACCAGTCCCAACTTTTTGAGTAAAGGTAACAGACTTGTTGAATAGCATTCAATAAACAGGATTTCCTTTTTATGATGCCTGACAGCCTGGCTGCACATTCTTCTGTCTTCTATTGCACTGTCATATGTTAAAGGAGGTTTCGTTTCTGTCGTGGTTCTAGTTCTTCTGTAGGCCCAAACCGTTCACAGTGCCTCTAGGCATCTGTATTGGTAGCTGTGTTAGCTGGGCAACTACTGCACCTTTTTTGTTGTAAATTGCGACGTGGTAGGCCAGCAAAATTTCTGTACGTACAGAGTAGCAGGTTCTGGCACTGACAGAGTCGGTCGTCACCAGTCACATCCACTCCTCCTCCTCTTCCTCCCTTCCCCTCCCCAACTTCATCCACTCGAGAGTTAGCAACCATAGGCATACTTACTCTACTCTAACGCAGACATTTCTCGGGGAAAAGAAAAAAAAAGTAAGAAAGAAGGAATGAGTGTTAGATCTGAGTATGAAACTAAAGCTACAATGGTGACAAGCTATTGTCATTGGCATTAGAAATTTCTGTCATCCAATCCACACATCACTGCAACTGTGTGGAAGCTTTGTGCCTGCTTTACAAGTTCGTCAGGCTGCCGTGGTCTGCAAGACGTTTAAGATATGTGGTATCTCAAATGCCATGATCATCATCATCAGTCTATTTTTATGTCCACAGCAGGACGAACACCTCCCACCGATCTCGAATTCCCACCGATCTCTGTCCTGCGCTAGCCGATTTCACCTTGTGTCTGCAAATTTCCTAATTTCATCTAATTTCCTGCCGTCCTCAACAGCGTTTCCCTTCCCTTGGCAATAGACATATGCCATAGTCAATGCTGTAGACAGCACCAAAGATGAGATGCTCTAGGTCGTTGAATGTGATAAGAAGACTCCTCCAACAGAGCCAAATTTGTGATACCCAGTCCACTGTAGATCGGATGCAATAAATTTTCTTCATCCAAGTTAGAACAAATCATTCCCACAGTGAAAAACTGGTGAGTGAACAACGAAGGGCATTGCACCTGTAATTTTTTTTAAGTATGGAAATCGAGTTGCATGTCACAATCCAGGGAATTTAATTTTTCATTTACATATGTTAAAAAAGTGTAATTCTGGGATTTTATGTGCCAAAACCACAAGAGGATTATGAGGCATGTTGTAGTGGGGCAACCCTGAATTAATTTTGAGTACATGGGGTTTTTTATTGTGCACCCAATGCACCATACACGTGTGTTTCAGCATTTAGCAGCCCCCCCCCCATTTCCCCATCGAAATGTAGCCACCGTGGCCAGAATTTGATCCCGCACTCTCGGGCTTAGCAGCGCAAATGCCGAATCCACTATGCCACAAAGGCGAGCCATTCATTTCGATCGGTGTGGTGTGTCTTACATTTGAGTAAATACAGTAGCCGACTTTCCAAAAATGCCTCTCAAAGAAAGTATGTTTGCAAAACAAGGGAACATGATATGCTGGTGCCTTACACCGAGATTTTTAAAAGGTTGTCCTTTCACGGAGATTAGAGCACAAAGTCTTACTTAGTGGTAGAAATATTTACTGCACGCAACAATCTCAGCAATCACGCAACAAACTCAATAGTGCCGAACTTCTTCAGGTAGGCATCTTCTTTGGCGGCCTGCAGGACCTGCAAACACAACATCACAGTGTGAACAGTCAGGTTCCTCACTTTGCACATGCGTAATTCAAGCACATCACGAAGTGACCCCACAAGGAAACTTTATAAATTTCGCCTATCCCGAAACATGACACCTGACCTTCGGAACAGTTCAAATGTTAGTACAGTTGACTCCCGTTAAGTCGACTTCGGTTGTTTAATTTCGCTTAATTTGAACGCACCAGAAAGTCCCGACGAGAAATCATAGATTGCTATGCAAGGAAAACTTGTTTAGTTCTAACAAAAACATACTGCTTCAAGTCAAACCAGCACCTTATTCAGATATGTAGTGGTCACAAAAAACTTGAAAACAAGTAATTCAGCAGACAGTGCAAGTGCTTCCTAAGGCAACGATGGTGACAGCAGCAAATTGTCCTGCAATGATGATGATGACTTACGCTGTGCCCTGGGTGACGTCTCTTTAGAGCATTTTGTCAGCGTCGATGACAGTGTTGAGATCTGCGGGCCACTGACCGACGATGAGACGTATAGTTACTTCAATAACGTTTTGAACTCGAAGCAATAGAAAAAGAGTTGAATTCGTTAATTCTGCCACCATTTGTCAATTTGTCCTTTCATTAATTAATTAAACCAAATCTGGTGGCCCCGCAAGGTTTTAATTAATGGGAGTCGAGTGAACCAGACAAGTCTGTGCAGCCATAATAATTACCCCAAGTCAGTTTAGCTGTTATATTATGTACAACGGCAGAAAACTGGTCGGGAGATGTAGGACTTGCCTACCATGAGCAATTTAAATTCCCAATTTGTCTATTGATTCGTGTCACTAGCAATCATGGCTATACCTGGCACCCATACTGCTGACTTCAGGCTAGACACTCCAAAACAACATAGGCATGCACACTGTTGACAGCTCTGTGCACATGCAAGCTTCACGTGCAATTCAGTGGGGTTATGGTGCAACACCAAATATTCACCGTATTTTCATGTATATAAACCCAGCCGCACCCCGGACTACCATCGGGAAAAGAAAAAAAACATTGCATGTTTCTGTTGCGCAAATAACTGCAGATAAGTCTTCAAATCGTTGTATGAGTAACCTGGTACCATTGTTAGTACAGAGGAGAGCTCCAGAGACAACCATGCTTTGTGTGCCCTATCATCAGCACCTTCATTGGTGCGAGCTATTTGCAAAACTTGCTTTCAGATTCAATCTCATGGCAATGCGCGCTCCTTACTGCTGTGAGGCCGCACCCAAAAGCAACATTTGCAAACAACTCGCACCTCCGCTTAGTTGTCAACCTTCTTGAATTTACGGTGCAAGCAGCCTCAAAAAGTCTGGTAAAGCACAAAAATCCTGTCGATTGACTGAAGCAGGTGACCTCACGCCTAGGCCATCGCAACGTCAAGGGCATGGTAACACGTACCGGATTTGTAATATAGAAGTTGCAGCCGTAGCACCAGACAGACAGGTCCGAGTAGCTCAGCACCAGAGGGTGCTGCGTTTCGTCGTGGTGAGTCACCATATGGCCGTTGACATAGCGACTGCAGAACACCTGCACGAAAGATGACAATGCCAATTCGCACCTCTGTTCTAGCACATTTTCGTGTCATCACTTTTTTTGTTTATTAACGGCGAAGACATGTTCCCATGCTGAAACAGTGGCTCCAGACCGAGGCTTCCCTTGTTTGTGCAGTGGTGATCACTTCATCCTTAACAAAGCGCTCGTGTAGTGTGTGTGTCAGTCCGTGTCTCCCACGCTGTTGCAGCTCGATGCGCTTTAACGTCTCAAGCTGCAATGATTCGTGCAATGCTTTGCGTTCCTCAGATGTCTACTACAGTTGAGTCTGCCAAATTTTTCAGTCACTTCAGATCGCTAGTTTCAAGGTTACTACGTTTTTCTCGTGTTTCCTGAAAAAAAAACTACACGAATTCGGTTTTACTGTAGCCAAGTGTCACATCCTTTTGCAGTTCCTGTGAGCCCTTTGTGATGCTGTTATTAGGTTACAGTATTCATGTCTTAAAGCTACACTTGAATATTGCAGTGCCTTGTTCGGCCAGTCGGTTCATAGTCCCCAAAAAAAACGTATCTTAAGACACAAGAAAGACCGCAGCTTACATCCCGTCACCTTTCTTTTGTCTGCACATCTTAAGCTAAATGTCGAACTACACTTGGGCTAAAGGCTCCACCTTGTGGAGGGTTTCAGATAATTTTTTTTTACCCTTCAAAAAGTCTTAGTATTGACAGGAAAATATTGTGCACTGCATGTTTCTTTTCTTGCTTTTAGAGGTAGCTGTCGACTCTATAATTAAGGCACAAATCCTCAATTCCTTGAGAGCGCCACAATTACAGCACTTTTTATGAGACACATTGAGGATGTACGCCGAGTGCAGCATGGCTTCGGACGTGAAAAAGCACAATATTCGCGCTGTGCTTGGCACACGTTACGAGCTGGTCACAGAAAAGGTGCTGTAATTATCTGTTAGCGTGCTTGAGGAAGTGGGGCTCTGTATCGTAATGAAGGAGCTGAGGGCCACATAGCAGAAAAGAAGGACACAAAATTTTCGGGTCAGTGCTCCTTTACAGATACCTGACATTTTGTGATCTGAATAACAAACAGTAGTGCAACCACTTCCTAAGCTGCTACGCAATGTCCTTTATTGCGAGCTCAGGCTGAACGAAATGTGCTCTCTTTGACAACTGAAGAAGTCGCTTGACAGAAGACAAGTTTGGGAACTCCTTGGGTTGAATACACAGAAATGAGGGCTACTTTTTTCGTGCTAAAAATAATTACCCCACAGTGCACATGCTGGAATACAATACAGCATGACATGATACCTGGCATGATCGTCGCATATCTGTGACAAAAATGCCAAGAAGATCTGGAAGTCCTGATGCAGAAAGTTGATTGATCGATTGAGTTTAACCCTTTCCGTGCCGTAGACGACCTTAGTTTGTCCACAGGTTTCTGGTGAAAATGGCCAACGACGAGTGAAGCTTGTCGACGGTACTTTCCATTTTCTTTCAATGCCACGGACGGGCTGACTTTGTGCGAGTGCTTTGTCGTGCATATGGTAGATAACGGCACTTATTCCACGGGGCAGTGCAAGCAGGAGCGAGTTAATTCTCGCGGAGAAAGTAAAATGTCTTAGCAACAAGGGTCTTTAAAAATGGTGCCACCAGCAGCATGAATTTTGTTGGCTATGTCGCAGAAAAGAAGATGACTTAGCGACGAATTGAGCGATTCCAAAGATGGAGTGTTCAGCTCCTTGAGCGAAGAGGACACCGAGTTTCTTGATGCACTCAGCTTGTCGTCTGAGAGTGAAAAACCAAGCTGCGAGCAGCGCTTCTGGTGACTTTGATACCAAAGGCAGTGGTGCATTGTTTTTTTATGCCTGTGTGGCATGAGTATACAGGCAGTGCCACATTTCATCCCTATAAGACAGGCTTCCGTTGAAACCTCCCAAACTTCAAAAAGGATGAAACGTGCGCGCTCTGCGGGCCAAATACATCAAACTTGCCTTGAAGCAGTGGAGGCAGGTCCAGACCTCACGGCGCACCCCGCATGTCATGCAAGGGCTGCGGGGGTCGCACAGGCCCGCCGGTGGCAGAGGGGGCAGGCTTTCCAGGTGTGGGCACCACGTCTCTGGTTGGATACAGAACGGCGCCTCCTGCACGCCACATTGGTAGGTGTATGCTGTCAAACCTCAACACAGTGAATACAGATAGCACAACGAATGATCAAATATGACGTATATAGAGTTCGGTTGGCCATGCTTTAGTTCAACGAGTATCATATCGCTGTAATGAAACCAGGCAGCAAGCTGACACCACAAGTTACCCGATAAACCAAGCGAATAAAAATTTGGCTAGCCATGCTTCAATGAGTACAGTATTTTACTGTCATAACGAAACCGAAAAATGCGGGATCTGACGTGGTATCAGTTATAGTGAAGCGAGGTTTTGCTTGCACATGCTGCCAAGTGCACGCGGCTCTTAGGTTGTCATTGTGCACAGATGACTAGACTAGCAAATAATCCAAATTACCAAATGAATATAATATCTAGACTTCGTCCTTGACATTTCCTGCACTTTTATTTTACTCACTTTTTTGAATCCAGATTAACGGATTAGTAGAGTATAAAATCCGGATCACTAAGATGAAATATTAGTATATATCTAGATTTTCTCGTAGATGTTCTCAGCACCTCCAGGTTTCCGCCAGTATCTGGTGCGATGCCATGCCATTGAAAGCTCGATTCAGTCTGGACTTTTGATCGGGATGAAAGTTCACCAGAGGCACTATCGTGACCGTGCAGTCTCACCTCGTTGTCGTCCTCAAGGCTCAGGCCTGCCATGTTCAATGACGGCTCGCCATCAGGTACAAGGCTGGAGAGGACGCAAACACATGCACACAAAGGAAGCATTACTGAAGCTGCTGTAAGGTAGAATGTTGGGCTATTAGGAGTGAATGCACATTTGAAATGAACGCGGAAAACAATGACAGCACGAACAGACGTACACAGACGACAAGTGCTGTGAGGTCAGCATTGCTGTCTCGAAGAACTGTGCGACATTGTGTTGCTGGCGTTATAGGATGGAACAACGAAATTGTTTCGTTTGGTTTGAAAACATACAGACATATAAAGAATAAATGGAAAGGAAAAAAAAGGAAGGAGCAAGCCGACAAGTGCTACGAGAAGGATCGCAACGCAGGAAAGATGGGACAGAAACAGAGAGAGATGGAAAGAGGGAAGACTTTAAAGAAAGTTGCAGTTTCACTTGCAATGTGAAGCAGTGACGTGGTAGCTGGCACTATATTATGTGTAGTAAGTCTAGCACCGTTTCGTGCTCTATCGGGTGGAGTAAATATTCGCAGATGCACGTGAGCGATCTCCTTTTGAGAAGGACAGGAAAACGTTAGTCGGCGATCTATCCTGGCCATCGCTTCTTGCCACTGACTTCATTTACTTTCTTTTACCAGCACGTTGGTTCACGAATAAGCTGCCAAGCAAGTTGTAAGACAATAAATTTAAGAGCGCTCGAGAGGCGAGGCACAGTCATAACCAGGTCAATTTATTTTTTGCTGTAGCGTCGGCAGTGTGGCTGAGAGGTGGAATCTTCGACTGGCAATCTGTGGGTACAGAGCTCAAATCCTAGTGGGACACTGCGATCTTTTTTTCTTCACTCATTAGAGAAAATGCTGGCAGAGCACTCTTGTGATTTTAATGATGAACTTAAGCAGCCCCGGTGATGTAAAAACAACTCAAGCAGTGAGCCCATAACAGCTATAGCTGTAGTAACAAGGTGACACATCTCAGACTAATGTAAAACAATAACAAAGAATAGAGTGAGGCAGTAGGAACAAGAGAGTCAGTGCATGTTGCACTAACTTAAATGTGGCGAGAATTGGTCATTCGTTTCAACATTCATTGCACAAACTGCATAAGTGCAGAAATGAAGAAAACACATATGTTACAACAGGGAAGCCAAGCCAGTTGCTTTTACGGGGAAAAAAGAAAACTATGCAGAAACCACAGAAGATGACTGCCTAAGTAAGCGAATAGCTTTCCGAATCTGAATTATTTTTAAAATCCTTTAATTGCCGATGACGAGGTAACTCATCATCACAATCAGCGTCATATGGTGCCGATGACGAGTTGACTCGTCGTGAACTTTCCGCAATTTTTGCATATGTGTATGTGCAGTTTCTTGCAATTCTGACGAATAAACTATATGCAGGACTTTTGCTGCTTTTTTTTTTTTTCAACGAGACCCGAACCTTGCATTGCTTTTCCAACTTCAGGGGAGATATTCTGCGATGATCACTTTAGGTGCGTGCTGATTGGCTGGTTGAGCGAAATCGGATGAGCTGATTGGCTGGTTGAGCACTACATCACGTGAAGGCGATAGTTATTACCAAGGCGATCGTCACAGAATATGTCCCCTGTTCCTTTTCTGTCACAGTCATTACAGCAGCTCGCCGTGTCACTGCCCCACAAGGTTCACTGAAACTCTGGGCGTGGTGATGCCAGGGCCTCTCTGGTAGGTGTAGTACAGTACAACCAACAAAGTCAGAAGACAGTCTCGCCTCTCCCTCGGTGACCGAACTTTCTGTCCCCCCACCGCTGTGGCTACCCTCACCTCATCCTATCAGCAAAGAAAGTGCGGCCGCCAACCACGAGAACGGGGGAATGAGCCAAATATATTAAATTCTGGGGTTTTTTACATGGTAAAACCACAATCTCATTACGAAGCACGCTGTAGTGGCGAGAGCCCAGATTAATTTTGACCACCTAGGGTTCTTTAACGTGCACCTAAATCTAAGTGCGCAAGCGTTCTTGCATTTTGCCCCATCACAATGCCGCCAGTGGTACCCAAACCATGAGCCCGGCAGGGCAATGCCACAGCCAATGGGCTACAGCGGTGGGTGAAAATAGACAAAGAAAGCTGTTCGCTTTAAAACAGGAACACAGAAGGAACACAAAGCAAGAACACAAAAAGTGGGTACACGGAAAGTAGAAAAAGACGACATACTGCCACCTGTCCCGTCTATTTTTACTTTCTGCATCCCAACCCTGTGTGCTGGTTAGACAAGATCATTCTTAAGAAAGACTTTAGAGGTAGCGCACTCACCCATTGGATGCCAGCCACTCCTCCGATGGCAGGTCATAACCTGTAATACACCAACCTGTGAGACTATTGACTATCAGCACCGCTATTAACTGCTGACGACTATATGCGCACACAGGCGAGCTTGGTCCTTCTGTGCTAGTTCAGCAAATGGAGATTGAAGCCTACTTAAGACGCTCTTCACTGGGCAAACAACCAGCAAAAAAAGTAATAATTTATTTCTGCCAGTGTTCTTGTTTTCAGGGGTGAAGCAAGCTCACCAGAGGTGCTTAAGCGCAAAACACAAACGGATCAACAGGTGGTTCAAAAGCGTTCCAAGTTTGGGTCTACACCCTTGCCTCCAATGAATGGCAAATTAATCCTGGCCTGGTGATCAAACTAGCGATACAAATCTGTCCAAAGAATTGGTTATCGATAGCATCAATAAT
Organism: Dermacentor silvarum; assembly: GCF_013339745.2. Taxonomy (NCBI): domain Eukaryota; kingdom Metazoa; phylum Arthropoda; class Arachnida; order Ixodida; family Ixodidae; genus Dermacentor; species Dermacentor silvarum. Next base: position 27,814,282 of record NC_051158.1, on the reverse strand, counting down.
TTTTTCACACTATTGATTAGTGTAAAAAAGGACTGTCGCTAGTATTGACAGTATTACGATATATTGCTGTGAAACTATCGATAGTATTACGATAGTTCACTACTGACAGAGCTATCTGTTGATTATAAAAGGCGACGACGGCTTCGTTCTGCACAGATGCTAACTTCATCATTGAGTAGGGGTTCCAGGGGTTCCATGGCGAGTAGGGGCAGCCATGGCGTCGGTCTTGGTTTTTCACATGTGTTGCCGTAAAACCTTGGACTGCAACTGCGGCGAGGACTGTGATCGAGACAGCGAAGCCATGAATTGATGTGGCTGCAGGCGTCGCCTGGAGGCTCGCGAGGCGGGAACCCTTTACGTTTACCTTGGCTCTGTTCGGACCTTGTCCTTCAGCCCGACGGCCCGAGGTTCACAAGGCAGGTTGTGAACCTGCCTTCATGCTTCTTTATGTGCTTTATGCTTCTTCTGTCTTTCCCCCCCTTATCTTGCCTTCCCTTTTTGCCTTGTAGTAGTTCATGCGGTTGTCTGTTCCTCTCCTCCTTTTTCTATTTTCCACACATTTATATATGGCCGTGTGCGCGATAAAATTTAGTTGAAAATCAGCAATTCGCCCTTTTCCTTCTGTTCGTCCTGTCCCATGTGTTCTATTTAACTTCCGCAGAAAGGCGACCTCTGCAGACCACCAATCGCGGCATCAAAAACCCGACCAACTCTACAAAGAAAGCTTCGCTATAATAATGCAGGACAGAGGATAAATCGAATGAGTTAGAAACACTTGTCCCATCTAGCTTTCTTAAGTCAGCCCAGGTGTTTTTCCTTGCACTCTTGCATTTCTGCAAGCAAGCAGAGGGCACTGACTGACCAGAGTAGCGGAGACAGGGCCAGTAACTCCGGTGGGCTCCCAGGGTTCGCCTAATGGACTGCACGGCACTGGAAACAACATTGCACAGGCTTAACGTACATCTTAGTTTTCTTATTGCGTCTCAACAGCAAGCGGACCTGATTTTGCTTGTTCAAACCAACAAGCAAGAAAGCCCTCTGTGACAAATCAATGTGAAGCACTCTTTCTATGCGCACAGTAGTCGTAATCTATAAACACAATCTCTCGACATTTTAAATCTGCAGCATGAAAAGGTGGCCGTTCTGTGTGCTTGCGTCAAACATGTGCGAAAAATCAACTGTCTCGGCCAGTGTAAGGGCTATAAGAACACTGTGCTGCACGGTGATGAACACTGGAGCCTACAATTTGGCTTAGTGCTGAAGACTGGTTCAAAATACTACGAAACTTCACTTCATTGTTGAAACAAAGTGAAATGTACAGCCGCCAAATGGTACTCATGCTTAATATCGATGCAGAAATCATCAAATCTTAAGACTATAGTCCTGGTTTTCTATTGATTGTCTTTATATGGCCCTAATTTGAGATTCTTCTATACCAATCTTTTAGTCTAGTTCTATAACTTGGAACATATAATACAAAAATTAATTTTGCTTGCCAATGTTCATCTGTAGTGTACTACTACACTGAAGACACCCTAGTGAATAAGCTACTATCAATAAGAGAAAATCAGAATTCCAGCAGATTGTGTCAGCAGTTGCTATTAAAATTCTAATACGTGTGTAAAAGCATATTACACGTATCTAAAGCATTTCACAAACTGTGAGACGTGTTCAGACTGAACATCTTCACATAGGCACATTCTTTAGCATGTAACGTAATTGTGCATATGTATACCAAACAGCCAAGCTGTGTGAAAGCGCTTTCCCAACACTATTACATCAAATTATCTTAGCGATGCGTTAAGCGTGAACATCTAGAGGGCAATAGAATTACGGCACTTTAAAACAAACCCTTTGCTGCCTCCTGAGGAACTCTTTCTTCTTCTATGTCAATGACAGTTGGGTTTCAGTAAACACAATAGCAGCGTGGGCTAGGCAAGAAAAACTGGAAACCGATAGGACAAAAAAAATCATGATCTGTTGCAGCCGCTGATTCTTTATGTCCGTGCTTGTTACATCAAGGTTGATAGTACGAGAAACGCATTTCTGAAGCTAGCCTTCTACGACCAGCAACTCTACGTAATGTATTACAGATGCGGTGGCCTAGGCAAAGGCTTGCAATCCGGACACTTGCATACTTTTGTTACGAAGTGGCATTGCCTGTGCCTAATACACGCTGTGCAAACCCAGTGCAACTCCAGTGCAGCACTAGGGCACAGCTTACCTTGGACAAGGGGCAGAGGATCGCAGCTGAGGTGGACGTTGTCCCAGGAGAGCGCTGACACAGTGGCAGACAGCAGAAGGAAGCTTGGACAGGTTGTAGCCGCCCTGAGCCGGATATAGCCATTTAGGACAATGACCAATGTTTAAGTCAATGTTTCTTGCTTTGGGCAGTGAACCACATTTCTTGATCAATTACTCATTAATTAAAAAAGTAACTTATTTTTAATGTGTTCACAGTTCATATTAATTGCCTGTTATGTGTACTTGACAGAGAATGTTGAATTGAATCCATTAAAATCTGAATGAATCTATACATTTTCCCGAGAATAGTACACTATTTCTATGTTAAGGTTCTGCCGTGCCTATTTAAAGCCTTAAAGGTCCAAATCTCTTATAAAAAACAAGTTATATTTTTCCCATTTCTGACTAAGAAAGTCATTAAAAGTCTTCTCAGCAGCAAGCAAAAGACTGCACATAAACAGAAAACACAAAGTTAGTATTCCCAATTCATATTAATTAATAGAAAAATTTGCTCCTACATTTCATATGAATGTACAGAAAGTGACCAGTATTACACAATAGCTAGTTATCTATCATAGGAAGTTAATATCTCAGTTGTAGTCAGAACTCAGATAATCACTGGGTGCTCCGTCCAAATCTTGTCATTCGGACTTGTAATTTTTTGCATTAAATAAGGATCCAAACCCTCTAAACCCTACAAGATGTACCAGAATGCATCAGAGTGCCTTATGTAACTTACTATAAAGCTTGTCTTTCTGAATATGTGTGTTAGTACTCCTTTAATAATAGGTATGGTTCATCTGAATGGAATTGCTACTGAGCTTGTATTTTATTTCAGTCCCACATAATGACCATTCAGAACCTATGTTATATACATTTTTTCTACGTCCCCGTGTTTATCGTGCTCTTTCGTTTTCAAGCATGGATCCATACCAACCCGCTGAGCTTTTGGTCTTGTTACTCACGATACTGTACATTCCAAAACTGGCCTTTCAAAAAAAAAAAAAAAAGACGGGAAAACAAGAATGCCTACGAGCATCATGGCCGCTCCTTAACTCACCTCAAGGGCGAGGATGACTCGGCCTCGAGCCAAGGGCAGCAGCAGGTGTGTCAGCTGGGCGTATGCCTCGGCCGTCACCCGACAGTATCCCTGCAGCCAATCATCGTAGTGATCATCAGCTGGACAATGCCCCGTCCCAAAAGCTCTTCTGTCACCTTGGTCCAGCATCGACACTTGGCACGCCCTATGTGCTGTCGAACTGCTAATCTCAGCAGATCCCTCAGATTCCCAGGTGTGTTTTCTTTTTTGTGTGTACCCATCCTGTAACTCTTAAATTACTGTTTATCCTTTTCATCTAATGTTTACTGTTCATATTTTTTATTTTTATTGCTTTCACTTTGGTGCTGCCAAATGCCCGCCCTCAGAAAGTCACATTTTCTGTGAAGCTCGTGCCATTTATTAGCGCAGCCATTCACACCAAAATAATCATGAAACGACTTCCGCATATCCGTGGCACTCAGTAGACAAAAGGAAATCCCTGGACGAGCGAGACTCGTCACCGACATATTTTGGAGGGAGCGTGTGAATGAGCGAGACTTGTGCTTAGCAAGGAAATGGGTCAATTCGTGCGGCAACCTTACATTCAACGACGAGCGAAACGTGCTCCACTCACCAGCGGGTCCCCGACGCAACTGTCGAAGCCGCAGGAAACCAGGACTAGTTCGGGATTGTACTGCAAGAGACGCAGTGAAATGTGTGCGGTAGGGTCACACTGCAGAGTCACCCCCAGCAACTCACCGCATAGGCAACAGGCAACACCAGTTGGAAGAAGGCCGTCAGGTAGTCACCGTCCGACATCCCCTCCTGCACGTCAGTGAGGCTTCAGTCGGTGTAGAAGTACCGTGCTGCTTAGTACATGCTGGCTTGCTCGTCAAATTCAGGGCTGTTAAATTTAAACTAAATTGCGGAGTTTTTAGAGGATGCTTTAGCCAACTCCAATTTCCCTATTCAAAAACTTTTAAAATCCAGATAGTATGCTTTCGTGAGACAACCCCCGGACCAAATTAAATGGAACTTAATGCTTTTGAGAGAGAAATGCGAATTCTAGCGACTCAAGGAAGCAGAATGGTGATTTAGGACTTACAAACATTGACAAGAATCAACAAGTTAAAAAATCAAATAATAATACAACCATGTTATGAAATCCATAAATTTCGTAACTCTGTACCAGAAACGGATATCGCAGTTCTGTAAACTGCATCTGTAAGGGCATTGTAACAACATCGTGAAATTGTTACAATGTTTATGATGGTTTTGCAAAAGTCCTACTCACGGGTTAGTAGTACATTTCTTATCGTTGTATAAGACATCAATTTTGCCCGTTTTAGATGTACTATTAGGTGCAGCTTACAGAATTGTGATATAGTTTTTTATTATTAAATTTAAGTTGCAAACTTAATTTTTTTTATTTCTGCAATTTCCAAGAATTTTTCTAAAAGACTTGTGGCATAAATTGAAAATCCACCTCCTTCCACACGGAACATACTTCATTAAGATCAGTGCAGTGGTTGCCAAGGAAAACAATACCTCTGCACTCATGCATTTAGGTAGGAACCCCGGAACTATAGCTTCCTCTTAAACAGGGCCCTCAAGCACTTTTCTAACTAATCATAGAATGGCCTCAGTATTAACTCTTTCCCATTGGGCATCGTTAGCCTGGTATCCATGGATTTGAAATGCCGCTTTCGGAGACCTTCCGCGCTACTCACGGACACACTGCACAATCGGACATGAAGGAGAACTATATTTTTGTTTTCTAACCAGTTCGCTTTGTTCCCGTGAGGCAGTGATTTTTGAACACCCTTCAAAGTTTCGCGATCAGTCCAAAGCAGAAAGCAAAAATGGCTGCCTCCACGAGCGGCGCGCATACTTCGGAAGATAGTAGATCTCGTGATTCCTCTGCGTCTGCCGCTGATTTTATCGATGGATCGAGCACCAATGAGTCTGAGGATGCTGCCTTTTCATCGGACTTTGACTCTGAGAGGGACAACGCAAACCAGCCTGGAACATCGGCAGCCGCAGCCCGGCACGCCCAACAGTAGTGCTTGCAGTTAAATTTTTGCAGTGGAATACCTGTTCAATGAAAAATTTAGACTTTTTCGGAGATATTTCCTACTAGACGACAATACATTTTGTATACCTCATCATTATTGTTACATTTTTCTTAGTAGACACAAGCATGTCTTTGCAAACTTTGTTCACTTTTATCCAACAATCTTGATTTTGGCAATTTATATCTTTTAGGGGCGAAGCTCCTTAGGGTCGAGCCTTGTCCCTCGTCGCGCCGTCGTAGCCACGCCAGTACTCGCCGCTCCCACTAGAGGCGCAGCTATGCTCTCTTTCTCTTTCGTTCCCCGACGCGCGCTCTCTCTCTCGTCCATAGCTAGGGGCGCTGTGGTGCACAAGGGCTATATAAGCGCTGTATATACTGTACACATGTACAGTATATGTAAGTATATATATATATACATATATATGTAGTATATGTACGCCACGCTCTGTCTTCCGGAAACCAGAACCAGAAGCCAGCTTCCGGAGAACGCTTCCGGCGTTTTGCCCGAATGATCCCCTGGCCGGTGCTTCGCTCACTCATCATCATTCACTTCGTGGATAGATATGCGGTGTTTTTTTTTTTTATGACATACATCTCGTTAATAAAGCTTCTATGCATGAAAAGTGCATTCATTCTGCTTCATGTTTAAATATTACATAAGATATTGAGTGCAGTAGTTCCTTCAGAAAAAGAATATCTGACGTAACCTACAAAAAACACCTATTTTCCCCACGGTAGGGAAAGAGTTAAAGGACTTAGTCTCCCGAATCTTATGACGCAAACATTCTTCTAATCCTTCAAGTAGAAGTGGAATTATTGCACCAATACCCAGCTTTCTTTCTCTTTTCGTCTCAGCTAGCGCGCTGGAATCTACACCGCAGTGGAGCCAATAGGGCTAAGGGCCCATTCACACTTGCGACTAGGCGAGGTCACGCGACCAATTGCGACGTGAAGCCAATAGGACTAAGCCCCGGCCACAATCTGAGTGTCATGGCGGCGAGATTCAGAGAGCCAAGGCCATCAAGGAGAATAGACTCATCGCAGCACACTGTGGCAACCGCGGTAGACTATGCTACGTCAGACGCAGCTGCAAGCAGTGCTTGTAGATTCTTAGTCATACATAACTTCTGGCAAGCAAAAATGGTGTCTCTCTTTCTTTTTTCCAGTTTCACTATCAAAAACGTCTGCCTTTACAAGCTTTTTCTGACACACCACTCGGGTAATTCAAATAAATAATTTTGCATGGAGGCTGCTCTACAAATACATTATCTGAACCTGGGCTTTTTATGTGGCTTTTTATGCTGCCCAAAATTTCTTCGCAGTTGGCCTCTAATCTGTGGTGTACTGCTTTCAGTGTACTCCCATAAGCTAAACCAGATGAAGTGGACACCGGGACAGCTTTTGTCGGCATTATTTTCACGTTGCATCTTGATTGATACCACTAATGGGATGGCCAGCAGAAACACAGTGGTGTCAGCGAACATTCATCGCTACAGTGGAGCATCATGCTGGTAGTAAATTACAACAAAGTGAATAGAGTACTACCAGAAACAGTTACCTGAGAATAATGCCCTTACTAATCTATGGCAAAGAAATGCTGCTGACGGTGTTCCAATTATGCAAAGTATTGTTAGTACTGGGGCTAAAAATGAGGAGGGTAGAATTTCTAAGCGAAAAGCCAGCAGACGTTTCACTAAGTTTCACTAATGGAATCCCACAAGTCACCTTGGCCAACAAAGTGTGCAGTGACCTCAAGAACGCCATCTTATCAAGCCAAGGTCATAGAGGATGCATACAAACAGTAAAACTGAAGCGATAAAGTTCCTCTTATCACTCTCCTGCTCCGTGCTTTATGAAAGAGAAGCTGCACAAGCTTTCAGTAACCTCGCTTGTTAGACCGAGATCGAAGCAACAGGCAAAATACTGTGCCACAGTGCAAGACCAACTGCACAGAGAAGAAAGTGACGCACTTGATTCCAGGCCACGTTGATGTTGAAACCTTGGCCAGCACCTTCGCCAACGGCTCCAAAGTCTCCTTCTGGGAGGCATGGGAAATATGTGCCATTGTCGTACCGGTGGATCGACAGGTACAGCACCCTGCACCAACCAACCGCACTGCTCTTTGAGAACCCGCAGTCTGCTAAAACACCCGGTCACCGGGGTTCTAGCAAAGGTTAACTTCACCAAGACGACTTTTAACTTCACACAGACATGAGACAAGGCTGGACATTTGCATTCAACGATGGTATTCACGATTGAGCAAGAACCTACCGGGGGTCATCGTAGAAGGCGTGCTGCGTTCCGTTGCCATGGTGCACGTCCCAGTCCAGCACCAGTATGCTGAAGAAAACGTACGCTTATGAGATGCACATAGAGCTTCTGGGCCAGACAATGGACTGTCACAACCATAACACAACAAACCAGACACAGTCAAACATCGATATAACCAAGATGGATACAAAGAATTACCAGACATAACGAAGTAAATGTGAAAAATCTTCCTGTCAATATACGCAAGCAATGAATACAGTAGAACCCCTATGATAGTGCTTGTCCCTGTGTGTCTCTTTCTTTGTGTATATGTTTTAGTTCGCGCTGCTATGACCTTATGATGCAAAACCAACTGACCCAATCTTTCACCCTATGATACGTTTTCCAAGGCACTGCAAGGGGGGGGCACAGCTGGGAAAACGTAACAGCAAGGAAGGCCCCAAATCACCACAGCAAGGTGATAAACGACTCTGTGCGAACATATAATTAAGAGAGACGAACAATGTTCCGTGACAGTGACCCAAATCTACTCTTAAGGTACGTTCGATTCGCCTGCACCACCTGAACCAGTTCACGAGGTGCTGCACCCTGCCATTCGTTTCAGCGGTGCAGCAATGGCACCCGCTGAACCACGCCGTTCGTTTCAAAAGGTGCAGGAAAGGTGCAGAGATGGTTCATGATTTTGCTGCACCCACTCCACTGTCGGTGCCGGCTTGGTGCAGGCGTACATGTGCGAAGCAGCAGCGCCGCAGACGACACAGAACATGGGTGCGAGTGCCGTTAAAACCCCGCTTACGAACGTCTGATGTATCTATGCAAGTGTGGTGTGTATTTATGCCCCAGAAGCCGATCATCCCTGCAGTTCTGGACCTCTCACACATGCACACTCCGTGCACATTAGTCGGACATAACATAATGCCTGCATCGCGTCTGCACCTTGGCATTTGTTTCAAGTGTGACGCTGTGCCTGCACCGCAGAAATTGAGTTGCACAATTTCTGAACTTCTTGTGAACTGCCGTGAACTGGTTCACAGTGGTGCAGGCGAATCGAACGGACCTTTAATATGCTTCATCGCATAACGCAGCTTTATTGTGGTGAAGCTGACTTTAAAGAGCCTGCAAAAACTACAATTTCACCACGACGTGCTTATAGGGACTGACAATCGCATACTTTTTGTACTTCCAAACTTGCCTCCACACCCCTAAATTTATATGGCCACTGCATTCGAATGCGGCACAAGATGTGGGAACATTACAGAATGGTGACGTAAATGGGAACATTTATAGGAGACAATGGGCTTTAGGTCGGGACCGCGAAAATGGAACATAGCAGCCAAGAAAACGCAACAGTGAGGAAAATATCAACGAGGTTCCATTGTAGAAGCTTATAACGAATATCAGATATAATAGAAGTATTTTCGTGTAAGATAGGTGATTCCACGTTACATCGAACAAGCATGTCCGGTCGACAGTTCTAATTTTCATGAAAATAATATATGCTGTATATGTTGGCCTTTATCGTGCCGAAACATCAAATCAGTGCTTAGCTTCCAGAAAGCCTTCAATGTCGAAAATTATCTTGTGAGAATAAAAATTTCAGTTCACTGCTAGCAAGCATAAGCATTGCCTTCATTACACATCATGCCTGCTCAAAAGTTGTTTTCTGTGTGGGCACATGTTTTATTTTAATTTGTAATATGTTTGTTGCAAAGCGTCTAGAAGGTATTATTTTCTGTATAACACATCTTAGGTTTCAACCAAAGAATTTTACGTTTGACAAATGAATCAATACTGTCTAAGTTCACGTCCTTCTCTCTCACGAGTTATAAGGGCCATGACAACAAAACTTGCTAGCAACGTACATGCCTCCTTTCTCTGACTGTGACCGGGAATCCATATTCCTAGATAGCACTTATCTTATACAAAGTTGCATCCATACAGATGCCGAGAAGCAATAAAGTAAAACATTGGAAAAAAAAAAACATACTAGTGATAACACAAGTTTGTCTTGCGCTGGGACAGTGTTGTCTGCCAAAAAAAAAAAAAGAAACGTTAAGCAAGATGTTACACACACAGAACTGAGTTTGCAGTTGTATAATGGATAACTATACCTGGTGTATACTACCTTGCTTTTTCAATTTACTGCTTTTCTGTACAATCACTTGCATTGTTGCATTTGCACTGCGCAACGATTTGCATTGTTTGCATTGTTGTAAGTTTGCAATTGCATAAGTGTTCAGCATATACTAAATGATGAGTGCAACCCAGCATTTATATCATATTGTTCTTACAATTTTTTGCAATGCTTGCTTCTTTTTAATCTTGCATTTTTCCCGTATATTTAGGGTTGTTCGTTTTCGGGTTTTATATTTTTTCAAATTCGGGGGGTAAAAATCGGGCGGTATTTTTCAAACTGATATTCGGGGAAAAATCGGTTTTTTTGCGAAACCATTTCTTACTTCGGGTTTTTTCGGGTTAAATATACGGTTGTACTTATCAGAACTTACACTGAGCTTATCAAAACGTATCACGGGCTTTTTAAGTATAACACGTTAAATTTGGTGTTTCAAGCTGGTAATTGGGACAGACACCAGAGTATTATAGCAAATACAGTATACTACCCGAAATTTTGTGTTTGTTTGAAAATGAATCAGTGGTGTTTGAAAATGAATGAATCAGTAAACATTGACTCTTAGAAATTATACATTTTATTCTCGAAAATCTGGTCATCGATTTTTTACACGTCCTTGTTGACATACATTATCATCTGCATGCGCAACATGTCAGTCTCCATTCGAGATCTGTCCGGTCGTTGAACATATCTCAGCTGGGAGAAAGTTCTCTCCACATCACAGCTACCATTAGCTAGGCACAACAATGTCAGTGCAGCTTTTTGCAAGCCTTGGGTAGCGAGAAGTAGAGTCATGCCAATACTCGATTAGTTCGACAGCTGGGTTTGTGGGGCTCGCTTCCAGCAAATACTGGTTGAACTCGTCATTAAGGGAATCTACATTGTCGGTTACGGACATGAACAGAGGTCGGTAGTCCTCAAATGACTGCCCCAGCAGACGCTTCTGAAACGGATCAAGGACGGCTCCCAACTTCCACAAAGTTAGCTGGTTTTCCTCTTTTTCTGAGACGTTCCGTCCAAGAGTGCAGCGCCATTTTGTGGCGAGTTTCGTGCAGAACTCTTCAGAACATGTTTTTACTAAATTAGCGCTGCGCTTGGGTAACATAGACAAAACAGCTTTGGCCTGATCGCTTTTACCGATCATCGCCGAAAGCTCCCCGACAATCTGCTGCAGCTTCACGTTTACCAGGTGATCAAAGCTGGGCATCAAAAGCTTCCCACTTTCAAGCGTTTTCTGGGCTTCCAAAAGTGGGCCGAGTGCATCTCTCATCAAGATTGCCTTCGCATAAACAACTTCTATTCGAGGGATACTTTCTGAAAAAGCTTCCGCTTTGCTGCTATCATGCGAGCTTTCAGCAAGTTCTGTTAACGAGCTCCACATTTTCTACGACTACCACAAGTGCCTTGTAGAAGCTTTGCCATCGATTCGGGACAACAGAAGGTGGCTTCTTAATGTCAGGTCCAAAGAGGCCATTAGAAGAACAAATTTCAGTGTACTTTTGGTAAAGCTTGTTAGCGTGCTTAAATAACGCTCCAAACTTGATCACTACGGATCGAACATCAGACATGCATGGTAAAGAAATGGCATGGTCAACACTCACATGAATAAGGTGTGCTATATCTTTCACATGCAAGATTTGGATCCCTTCAGCCTGACAGATTTCTCGAACCATCTTTCGCATGTACTCCGCTGAGTCTGTGGCTACTGCCACAACGTCTTCAACGTCTTGCTAACTGCG